>NW_017731416.1:1622923-1626675 GCF_001890085.2 Hipposideros armiger
TGTAGAGGGCAGTGTCACTGGCCCTCATATGTGGGATCCGAACCGGGGCCCTCTGGCGTCCCAAGCCAGCTCTTAACCATCGCGCCACTCAGCCGGCCCAAGAATTTTTTTTTTAACATTCAGTAATTGATTAAAATTAGAAAAATGCAGAAAGATAAAACAAACCCAGAAATTTACCACCTGGTACCAACTGCTACAAAAGACCAAAGGAAATAGAAAAAGGGTTTTTACTCCATAGAGGTATAATCAGACTTGGAAACGTATTTTGTTATTCGTAAACTTTCTTCTCCTCTTCTCCCTTGCTCTTCCTCCCCACTCCACTGTTTTGGTAAATATTCCATAGGCCATATATACTATACTTGATTTAATTTACTGTTGAACATGGATTATTTCCAGAATATTTCTTACATAACGCTTTAATGCACATCTTTATATATAAAGCTTTTCCATTTTTAGGACAATTTCAAAAGTAGAATTCTTGGGTCAGATGGTATCAACAGATATATTATTGCCAAACTTGTTTTGAAAAAGACTTGCACCAATTTATACTGCCACTTTTACTATATGTTTTCTAATCCTGGCTGTTATAATTCTTTTTTTCATGTTGGTTACTTTGATGGGCAAAGAATGGTCTCTACTTTGTATTTTAATGGCGTTTTGTTTTTTATGCATCAATATAGATTAAGTTAGACCAGCCTAGATAAGTGTTTAATTCTTTGTAGCAGGTGGTGGTTGTAGGATTATTTACTCAGAGTTGGCATTTAATGTTGGCATTGAATGTATATTGGTGTTTAATGTTGACAACTAAATTCAAAACACTTTTTTTTCAGACCCTATAAGATTTGGATATGTCCTTCATATTTGACTGGATTTACAGTGGTTTCAGCAGTGTGCTACAGTTTTTAGGTAATGTGGCCCTTTGTTCTATATTGTTATCCATTGAAGCCTACTGATTTCAAAGTGCTTGTTTGTATAGAGCCTCTTTATATATAACCCGGTAGTTAAGAATGTGGGTTTTAAAATCATACAAACATGTTCACTCATTATAAATTATGTACTCTTGGGCACATTCTCCACATTAGCCTTAGTTTCCTTATCTGTAATATAACAATAATAATTTCTACTTCTTAATGTTGTTGCTAGGAACATTATTAACAGGAATAGTTATAAACCGTCTATTAGCCAGTTTACCTAGGCCAGCGGTTCTCAACCTGTGGGGCGCAACCCCTTTGGGGGTCGAACGACCCTTTCACAGGGGTCGCCTAAGACCATCGGAAAACAAAAAGATATTTACATTNTTTTATTTATTTATTTATTTATTTATTTTTTATTGTTAGTTTCAGGTGTACAGAACAATGCAATAGTTACCCTTTTCACCCTCACAAAGTAACAACCCCCCTCCCCCCAATAACATTTATTTTGAAAGGTTTCTCGGGTGGTTAGTGGTGACATGTAAAGTGCCTAGTACTGTGGGTCATACAGTGGAAGAATTAACAGCAGTTAATAATGAATGCTTACTCCATGCACGATACTAAGTTCTTTGTGTGTAGTAATTATCTAATCTTTACAACAACCATCTCAGGTAGCTACTATTACCCCCATTTTACAGGTGAGGAAAGTGAAGTGAAGCCACTTCCCTAAGGTAGACAGTAAGTGGTCAATTCCTGGCTCCATAGCTACTGCTGTAACTTCTAGACCATAATGCTTACAGGCATTCAATAAATGGTAGCTGCTTTTATTTTGCTTTGTTTTGTGAAATTGAAAGACTGATTCAATATTGTTTCCTATGTTTATATATATATATAGGTAGCAAGCATGAAGACAAGGTGCCTAAATTTAGTCTCTCATTTGTTTATCACTCTGGCTCCAGCCTCACTTATTTACTCTGTTTGCAGTTCCCTAACCCCAATCATATCATCTAACAATACATGACTCTCTGCTGTTCCCATTCAGTTTCACACCTCTACATGGTATAACCTTTATAGCCTTTTAGCAAACTCTTACTTAATCTTCAAGATTTGGACTAAATGTCACCCAAGAAACCTTTCCTTAGCTGTACCTTGTCGCTGTGGAACTATGAGAATAGGACTTTGGCTGTAGAGACAAGCAGGACTTGTGAGCATACCGTCCCTCTTCCTGTTGCATTTTTATTTTTATTTCTGTTTATTTTTATTATTCTGTTTTTTATGCTCTTATGATCATTAATCCCCTAGTGGCTTACGATTTACAATATGGGCTTTTTTTTTTTCTTTATGCTTGTATAAGTCTTGAAACTCTATAGGGTATATCATTATCATCCTAGATAATACCCTGTTCAGTTTTAACATTTTTCAGTTAAATCACATTTGTGTCACTAACTTAACCACACTAGACTAGAACCTTTTTGAGAGACGGAGCCATGTGTATCATCAATATTTGTATTCCACATGATGTCTAACTCAGGACCTTGGACATAATATGAGCTCTGTAAACATGTATTGAATTAAATAAAATATTTCAATACACCACTGCTTTATTGGATTTTCTACAGTGAAAATTATGATTCTCTTTGCGAAACATGTATCATACCTAAAGAAAAGATAAGCCACTTCTATATGTTTTCTCTAACTAGAAGTTTCAATTTCTACATGACCTAGAATGATAATAGTAGAAGGTGTAATTTTCAATTTGAATAAAATAACTTCTGAGATATTAGATTCTTGTGTATATATTATATATGTATACACACACACACACACACACACACACACACATACATTTGTATGTTGCTGTTGTAGTTCTTGTGATACTGATACATGAAACTATTTATAATTTGCCAGTCACTGTCTTAATCACGAATCAACTGGTTGTAAGAACAAAATTCTGTTCATGCTAGTTCAAGTAAGGGGCTGGTAGAGGGGCAAGGCTGTTGCCAGGATCCAGGGCATCTAGTAAACACTGCTGTGCCTCGTGCAAACTGGAGGTAGGCTGTCTCTTTTTTCTGTCTCCTACTCTCAGGCCATATGGTGTCTTAACACCTTATCCTCTAGGAATTCTGAGTTTGGTGGCCCATCTGTGTCAAGCTTGGCAGCCCACTGGAATGAGAGGTGGATAAAAGCAGTGTTGGGTGTTACACTTTTTCTAAAGAATGTCAAAGATAGCACAACCCTTCAAACTCATTGGATTTGGCCCAAGTTTTGGGACTGGGTTTTGTCGTCGTTATTCAGCTCTAGAAAATGAACTTTGTTAATATGAAAGTACGTATATTTTTGTATACAATATATGCTCTTTCTTAAGAGGCTTTTTTCCATATTAACACTATCAAGCACATATCCATTAAATGCTGAATTGAATCATGCTTTGCATTTTCTGCTGTGATTTAAGAATTTTTTTTTTTTTTAAGATTTTTATTGGGGAACTGGGGGATGGGAACAGCACTGGGGAATTGGGGGAAGGGGAACAGACAAGTTGCTGTCCTTTTTTTGTTGTTGTTCTTCAGTCTAGTTGTGGAGGACGGTTCTTCACTGGCCCAAGTTAGCACCATCATTGCTCTCTTCCCGGGCGAGGCAGATTAGTCGCCGGCTTCTAGACGGCCGCTCACTGCGGCTGCTGGCCGCTCACACTGACTGCTGGCTATACACGGTAGCCCATGGCAACCCACTGCCACAGGGGCTGCAGCCTACTCTGTCACAGGCGACTCACAGCAGCCCAGCTCCAGGTTGAGCTGTTGTTCAGCATCTTAGCTGTAGAGGGCAGTGTCACTGGCCCTCATA
>NW_017731416.1:1627880-1660330 GCF_001890085.2 Hipposideros armiger
ACCCTTTCACAGGGGTCGCCTAAGACCATCGGAAAACAAAAAGATATTTACATTACGATTCATAACAGTAGCAGAATTACAGTTATAGAGTAGCAACGAAAATAATTTTATGGTTGGAGGGTCACCGCAACATGAGGAACTGTATTAAGGGGTCGCAGCATTAGGAAGGTTGAGAACCGCTGACCTAAGGGCTTTACATGCTTTATTTCCATTAATCTTCACAGGAATCCAGTTTATTATTTTTGTTATTATAAAAATGCATGTTCTCTAAAGTGCCTGGTGTATCATAAATGGCAGTTTTTAATCTGCTAAATGAGACTTGTTCACCCAGCAATTCTGCCTAGTGATCTTCCTTTCTTTATAGATTTTAAAGATAGGAAAAATCTTAGCTTCTCATTCTTTTATTGACAGCCTGACTTGTCACCTTTTTTAAGTGAAACAACCTTTTGATTAACTTATTGGGATATATACAACTTTTATATTGGGATATATACAACTTTATTATTATTATCATTCATGAAAATATTTCTGGTCTTCTATTTTCAAATTTTGTCCTAAGGTTAGTCTCCATGTAATCATCATCTTGTGAATTGGCAGAAAGAGAAGCTTTCATATAATTACAGAGTGGTCAATATAGTTTCAAACTGGCCACACTTAGGCAATGGTATCTCCTTTATAAATATTTCTTTCTCCACAAACATAATCTTAAGCAAGGAAATAAATTTTGTTTGGAAAGTGTATAAATTTTGTTTACTATATATTGAAAGGATAAAAATAGAAGATCAAATTTTGTCACTATTATTTCTTAGTTGAACCTCAATGTTTGCAAATTGTTAAAAACCAAGTGTTTTCTTTTTCTTTTTTAAAATAAAATTTCTCAAATTATTTTATAGTGGTCAAATATTAGATCTCTCTATACTACCTCCAAGAGAATTCTTAAATCGCTTTATTAGAATGAAGTATTTTGTCACATATTTACAACCGTCTGGTCAGAAATACACATGAAAATATTCATAATTTGCCAGTCACTCTGTCTTAATCAGGAATCAACTGGTTGCAAGAATAAAATGCTGTTCACGCTAGTTCAAAGTGAGGGGATAGTATAATGGCGAGGCTATTGCCAGGACCCAGGATATCTCCTAGTAAACACTGCTGTGCCTCGTACAAACTGGGATTTGGGGTTGTAACAGGTTGGAATCTATTTCTCAGTTTATAGAACAATGAGTCTATGCTGAATTATGTTGAAATAACAAAATAGATTGCATCACACTCAGGAACAAGAAGGTTGAAATGGCTAACATTAGGAGGCAGTGTACACAAATGGAAGTGAACCAAAGCTCTGGGATCAGACATGGGTTCAAATCTCAGATCTGACTTCAGCATTTAGGCAAGTTAACTCTAAGCCTTTGTTTCCCCTCTGTAAAAAGGAGGATTATAATGCCTACTTCAAAGACATATTTTGAGTTATACTACTAAATGAAATAATATATACTGGTGTTTAATAGTGCCTACCACAAAGTAAGAATTTAGTGCAACCCACTTTAAAGATTGAAGTCTATCTAGAAACAAATATTCTAGATGTTTCTTTTTGGGATCTTACCTAATACACCTTTACTATTTAAAGTTAGGATGGTAAAATGGATTGCATTGGTTAGAAACAATCTATGTAGAAAACTTTAAAAAATAGAAATGTTTAAAGAAACTCCTAGTCGGAATTCATAAAGGACTAATGTAGTATCCAAGCTCAAGTAAATACGGAAGATAGTCTTCCCCATAGGATCAGAATTATTGGTCCAGTAGGTAATCAAAAGATTAGGACTTCAGGGCCAGCCGAGTGGCTCAGTTGGTTAAGAGCTCGCTCAAGAGTTTGAGCTCTGAGCAATAGCGGTTTGATGCCTGGCCTGAGCTGAGCTGCTGCTGAGCTGCCAACAGGTGGCAGGATGGCTCAGTAGGGGGAAAAAAAAAAAAAGATTACAACTTTAAACAATTTACTTTTTAAATTTAAATGTGGGTAAAGAGCTAAGTGTTATTTTTGCATGAACTTATCAGAAAATGGGTAGCCTGACTCTATAATTGCCTAATGTCTTTAAAAGTTCATTTGTTGATTGAGTAAATATTTGTCGAGCTGCTACTATGACCCATGTCCTCATATAATTCTATGGGTTTTAGAAAATCAAACACATGGAAAATAAACTTCAGTACCACCACACACCTATTAGAATGTTCGAAATCCAGATACTGACAACATCAAATGCTGGTGAGGATGTGGAGCAACAGGAACTTTCATTCCTTGCTGGTGGGAATGCAAAATGGCACAGACACTTTGGAAGACAGTTTGGTGGTTTCTTACAAAACTAAACATACTCCTAACACACAATCCAGCAATCATGCTCCTTGGTATTTACCCAAAAGTTGAAAACTTATGGGGCCTGCCAAGTGGCTCTGTTGGTTAAGAGCTCGCTCAAGAGTTTGAGCTCTGAGCAACAGCGGTTCGATCCCCACCCCGAGCTGAGCTGCCACTGAGCTGCCAACAGGTGGCAGGATGGCTCAGCTAAAAAAAAAGTGACTCCAAAAGTTGAAAACTTATGTCCACACAAAACCTACGCACAAATGTTTATAGCAGCTTCATTTATAATTGCCCAAATTTGGAAGCAATGAAGTCGTCCTTTAGTAGGTGAATGGATAGACTGTGGTACATTCAGACAGTGGAATATTATTCAGCACTGAAAAGAAATGAGCTATTAAACATGAAAAGACATGAAGGAACCTTAAGTGCATATTACTAAGTGAAAGAAGCCAATCTGAAAAGGCTACATACTGTGTGATCTCAACTATATGACATTCTAGAAAAGGCAAAAATATGGAGACAAGAACAAGATCAGTGGAGGTGGAGTGGGATGAATAGGCAGAGCACAGAAGATTTTTAGGG
Organism: Hipposideros armiger; assembly: GCF_001890085.2. Taxonomy (NCBI): domain Eukaryota; kingdom Metazoa; phylum Chordata; class Mammalia; order Chiroptera; family Hipposideridae; genus Hipposideros; species Hipposideros armiger. The sequence continues at coordinate 1,630,810 of NW_017731416.1, forward strand.
CAATAAAAATACTCTTTGATATTATAATGCTGGATATGTCATTATGCCTTTGTCCAAACACAGAATGTACAACACCAAGGGTGAATGAACCCTTAGGTAAACTTTGGATGATTATAGTGTGTCAATATAGGTTCGTCCTTGGTTAAAAATATACCATTTTGATGAGTGATGTCGATAATGAGGGAGGCTACCTATGTATGGGGGTACATAAATCTGTGTGCCTTCCTCTCAATTTTGTTGTAAACCTAAAACTTCTCTTTGAAATAATCTTTAAAGAAAATAATAAAGCTCGCTATGGAATTTTACAATAAATGCCAGTCTACTATAGTTTGGTCAGTGCTGTCTTCTATTTATCACTATATCTATAATATCAATGCTTGGTTGGTACATCTAAACTTACATGCGTGTTTTTTTGTTGTTGTTGCTTACTTTAATGCAATCCTGTGAATAGTTTAACCTTATTCACAGGAAAATTTGACAATAAACTAAACTTTACTGAAAAAACTCACTGTAATTTTGATTTAGCGTCATAAATACATGATGTCAACTATTTTATGAGTATTTCTCTTTTAGAGGACACAGGTATTTATCCCTAAATTGTCAGGGGGATCGGCATTTTGACATTGCAGATAAGTTTAGGTAATGCACACACATTCATTGATAGGGGCCAAGTTTAGTGTTTTTGTTTGTTTGTTTTAGCTGAGCCATCCTGCCACCTGTTGGCAGCTCAACGGCAGCTCAGCTCAGGCCGGGCATCAAACTGCTGTTGCTTAGAGCTCAAACTCGAGCAAGCTCTTAACCAACTGAGCCACTCGGCCAGTCCTTAAGTTTAGTTTTATAATAATTTGATTTCCCAAATCATAATAATTTAAAATAGCTCTTCAAAACTAAAAACAGGTTATTCAGGCCAGTTTATAAAATCTTAAAAGTTCAAAAGGTTAATAGGTGTTTATCAAAAATCTAGAGTAATTAGGAAAAGTATCTAAATATCTAAACTGAGTATTGTAGTTTTATTGAAGGTCATTTTATTTGGATAAATCTGTGTCAGATATCACTTTGACTAATCATAGCTCTTACTCTGCAGGATTATATAAGAAATCTGGTAAATTGGTATTTCTTGGATTGGATAATGCAGGAAAGACAACATTGCTACACATGCTAAAAGATGACAGACTTGGACAACATGTCCCAACGTTACACCCCAGTAAGTATATTTCTCCGTACAACATTACTTTATCAAGTGATACCAACTCATAGGCTCTAACCAGAAGTTTCGTTGTTTTGGGGGGTGTTTTTTTGGTGGATAAGGTATGATGAGGTGATTTGACCTGTTCTCAAAATAGTATAGTAAATAATAGGCGACCCAACTCCCACGGAGTATATTTAGTTCTAGAAATAATACTCATATCTTCTTATCAGTTAGTACACCCTTCTCCAGCTAGAGGAATTAAAAAGCTGTTGCCTCAGGGATTATGACAGAATTAAGGTCTAGCCAGCCAGATAGTGCTTAGGCTATAAAAATAGTCACCATTACCTTATTTACATAAACTAAAATTCTTTCAGATTTTAAAACTACTATTTTAATCATTATTCAGTTGACAGATTATACTTTTATATTTTACTGGTGACTCTCAAGTTGTTAACCAATTATTTTTCTCGTCCTAACAACCTCAACAATATCTAATATAAAAACCATGAAATTATTCCAAAAAGCAGGGCATGTATTGCTACACTTATCAGAAGCTTTAAAACAATTGAAAATAATTGACTGTGCTTTCTTTAAGAAAGACTACCTGAAAGGCATTAATAATAATTCTGTCAATCACTTAATATGTGCCATCCTGTATATAAGGTTATGTAATAGGTACCTTTTGAGAAAGTGAAGATAAAGTGACAAAATTATTAGAAAGAAGTCTCTAACTTATAAACAACTGTGACCTCACTTTTACTGTTGAAAAAAAGTATGAATCAAGTAAACACAGAATTTAAAGACAACTTAATCCACAGATTAATTATGAAATAATGAGTATGGCTTTAATAATGAGTATAAAATAAAAAATCAAGAATAAAATCAAAAAAGTAGATAATATGATAGTTTTTTAGTTCAGTAAATATTTCAAGAACAAGGAAGGAGAAAGAACAAAACAAAGTGCCATTTTATCTATAAAACTGTTAGTGAAATAGGAAAAGGAAGATTTCATAAAATTGATAAATCTTTTTTTATATTAGGAGAAGAAAGTGGGGCTTGGCAAATAAGATTGTGATACAAGAACAGTACTGTTAAAGAAAAAATGATCATGGTGAAATTGAGTATATTAAATTGTCTGCAAAAACAGCAGAATTGGAAGAGACTACAGAGTGGTCTTATATTAGGTGTAAGTCATTTTTTAATTTTTTGATGTTGCTCTCTTTTATTTATTCAACAAGTATTTATTGAGCACCTACTTTATGTCAGACATTGTTCTAAGTACCAGGAGAAAGCACTGGCACAAAATAGATGCTATTTCAAGCTTCCTGCAGCTCACATTCCTTTAAACTTGTATTTTTCAATTAATCAAAAGCATATGTGTGGGGCGGCCAGTTAGCTCAGTTGGTTAGAGCACAGTGCTCATAACACCAAGGTTGCTAGTTCGATCCCCACATGGGCCGTTGAGGTGCGCCCTCCACAACTAGATTGAAATAACTACTTGACTTGGAGCTGATGGGTCCTGGAAAAACACAGTTCCCCAATTTAGAAAAAAGAAAAAAGCATATGTGAAAAAAGTAAATATGTATATCCTGTGACCTGGCAATTCCACTGCCAGATATTTATCTAAGAGAATTGAAAACGTGTGTTCATCAAAATCCTGGTACAGTAATGTCTATACCAGCTTTTTTTGTAATAGCCCAAAACTGGAAATAGCTCAGATGTTCATTAAAAAAAGAATGGGTGAGCAATGGAATTCTACTCAACAAGAAAGAGAAATAAACTATTGATACGTACTGATGCATATTATACTCACGGAAGAAGTAGGTCACAAAAAAATTACATACTGTGTGATACCTTTTATATAAAATTCTGGAACAGTCAGTACTAACCTGTGATGATGGAATTCACATCAGTGGCTGTTTCTGGGGATTGTCCAGGATGGGGCAAGAGGAAACTTCCCAGGATGTTAATAGTGTTCTGTATTTTAATCAGTCAAACTGGGGCTTCTTAAACAAAGCAGGGAGTGTAACCATAGAGGTAGTTTGCCAGTCACATCCAAACATTAACTTCTCCTTATGGAAAGGAACATACTTTGAACACAAATTATATTAATTATTTATTCAGTTGGCATCCTATATACAGAATTTTTAACAAGATAAACTTCTCTAAGGCCTTAGCTGTTATTCTGAATAGTTAACAATTATGCTAACCCTTTCATTGTAATTGTAGGGTACTTCTGCTTTTGGCCATGAAGGAGTAATAGAGTCTGGAATTGCCTTCCCACTGTAAACAACTAGAAAACTGGACAAAAATATAGACTACAACTGTGTTAAAATATTGGACAAAAGCTAGCACATGACTCTGATTCCTGAGAGAAGGAAAACAAACGCTTCTTTTTTTTTATCTTTTTTTTTTTTTTTTAAGATTTTCATTGGGGAATTGGGGGATGGGAACAGCACTGGGGAATTGGGGGAAGAGGCAGATCAGTCGCCGGCTTCTGGACGGCCGCTCACTGCGGCTGCTGGCCGCTCACGCTGTCTGCTGGCTACACATGGTAGCCCATGGCAACCCACTGCAGCCGGGGCTGCAGCCTATGCTGTTGCTGGCGACTTAACAAATCCTTCTTTATTCAAGCTTTATTACAAGAGATAATTTTCAGACCATGGTGCAGGGAAAGGAAACCCAAGTATAACCCAGTAGTTTTTCCAAGTTGAGGAGACAGAGACCAGAATTTGGGGAGGCTGAGGTGACTAAAATTTGCTTGACAAGAGTACCAAAGAGAAGGGAGCTCTGCAGAGAAAAAAACTCCAGAAACTTTCATAGCTAAGTACCAATCTCTGCATGCAGGGGATAAAACTCCACATGGCCAGTCAAAGAACAGTTTCTAGAGAAAGAACAATATAGCAGAGCTGTTAGCCAGATAGTTCCAAGAGCTCACATGGGACCAGGAATAGTTCATGTTCCCATCAGCCAGGATGGAGAGACCTGGTTGAACACTCAGGGCATTCGGTAGAGACTCCAGAAGGATCAGACCTTAGTAATGGGGTTAAAGTAGCCTTAAAGTAAAGGCTACTTTAGTTCTGCCCTAACAAAACTTAACAGCTGATCTGAAAGCAACTCAACTGCCTGCGAGAACAAAGTCCAGCTTTCTTCAAAAGAATACAACAAAATCTAGCATCCAATCAAAAAATTACTAGACATACAAAGAAGCAGGGAAGTATAATCCATAACCGGAGAAAAGCCAATCAGAAGAAACAGACCCAGAAGTGGCAAAGATAATGGAATTAGCAGATACGGAAATTAAAATAGCTGTTATGAATATACTCAAGGATTTAAGGAAAATATGAACATAATGAGGAGAGAAATGTAATATCTGAAATGAAAATTTCACTAGATAGGATTAACAGCAAATTAGATAGTGCCAGTACTACAGAAGGAAAGACCAGTGAACTTAAGTCAGTGCAATAGAAATTATAAAATGAAGCAAAGAGAAAAATCACTGAAAAAAAAACAAAAAAATGAGGAGCGCCTCAGTGACTTGTGGGACAATATCAAGCCATCCAGCAAACCTGTAATTGAACTCCCAGAAGGGGAAGGTCGAGATCAGGAAAAATATTTGAAGAAATAATGGCCAGAATTTTTTATTATAATTGTGTTTGTCATTAAAGACTGTCACCTGTGAAATATGACAGACATGAGAAAAAATTGTTTATTTCACCTATATCATTTAAGGTGACTTGCAGGAAAATTATTCAGTTGAAAGTCTCTTGAATTCACAACAAATTGTCTAAAAAACAAAAACAAAACAAACAAACAAAAAATATATATATATATAAATTTTTGTGTTTTTTTAGCTGAGCCATCCTGCCACCTGTTGGTAGCTCAGCAGCAGCTCAGCTCGGGCTGTGAATCGAACCCGCGACCCTGTTGCTCAGAGCTCAAACTCTTGAGCAAGCTCTTAACCAACTGAGCCACTTGGTCGGCCCCTTCCTATTTCTCTTGCTGAAAAACGTTAATATATTTAGACAAGAGGCCGGCCGAGTGGCTCAGTTGGTTAAGAGCTCGCTCAAGAGTGCGAGCTCTGAGCAACAGCGGTTTGATGCCCCGCCTGAGCTGAGCTCTGCTGAGCTGCCAACAGGTGGCAGGATGGCCCAGCTAAAAACAAACAAACGAGAAATAGGGAGGGAAAAATAAATAAGTGTTGGATTGTGGTGGGTAGTGAATACTAGAATTGAATATTACCATTACATGGGTTCTAGTATCAGTATGAATTGGAGTATATCTAATTACATCAAAGAATTATTTTGATTTGACCTTCTTTACAGTTAAATCAAACAATTAAATCAAACTTAAAATATTAAGTAGCAATATTTACCATGGATGGATTTCTGATTTTCATGTTGTAAAGATATTTTTTATTATTATTTAGCCTCAGAAGAACTAACCATTGCTGGCATGACCTTTACAACTTTTGATCTGGGTGGACATGTTCAAGGTAAGATTCTATTACTCTTATAGTAGCTTTGTTTTAACTTAATGAAAATTTGACCATTTTGTTCCAGCAAATGAAATCTCATTCTACTCAAGGAAGGCCAGAGTAGACTTAAAATTTAGAAGTTATTGCCCCCATATAAATGCTTTAAAAGCAAAGCGTGATTTTTATGATACTCCTGGTCAATTTAAGTCTGGATTGTTTTTGGTGGTAAAGCATATGAGCAAAATGGAGCCTCCGTTCTCTCTCTGCTTCAGTCCACCTCTCACGTATTATCATAATCATGTTATGAATATGTTACTGCTCTGTATGAAAAACCTTCAGCGGCTAACTCATTCCTACAAATTAAAGGCCAAACCCTTTGCCATGGCATTTGGGATTTCTATGATCAAATTCCAATTTACTTTTCAAGAGTTATTTCCCACTATTCCCCTCCCATTTTCTTTACTTGAACCAAACCAAACCCTCTTGGTGTTCTGCCACGTCTGTGCTTTTGCTCATGTCATCCCCACCTGCACATGAATGACCCACCTTCAGGCCCCAGTGTAAGTGCTGCTGCCTTCCCTAAGAGTTGCTCCCAGCTAGACGTGCTCTCAGCTATACTTCCACAGCACTCAGTGCATTTGTGTGCATGTCTGCAAGTTTGGAAAGACTGTCTTATCTCCTCTCCTGAACTTTCTGGAACTAAAATCCTGTTCATTTTTTATATCCCCAACAGGACTTGGCAGTACCCAGCACATAGTAATTCATAAATAAGTAGTACAAAGTTGGTGGGCATTCTATAAATCTTATATGATAAACAGTGGAACAGATTTTAAGTGGTTGGGGCTAGTGAAAGCACTTTTGAAAGATACGTAATAATTGTTTGAAATATACGTAATTTTTGGAATGTAATGATTAGAGAGAATTAGAACCTAATGGAGCTTATATGAGACTTAATTTCTTTATTATTTTTAAGATAGGTCATAAAACTGAAGTCAGAGAAAAAAAATATTTTCCTCTGGGGTATCCCCAAAAGTGTTTCGCCTCTAAAAAAAGTGTCATGGGAAAAATTACCCTAATGGTTTCAAAGACTTTAGTTAATTTCTGTTATGAGTAGAACAGTTTGCTTTTATTATTTTAACCTAACAAGTCTGTACCTGATAGTAATTTCCTTCTACCAGAAAATGAATACTGCATATAAAAATATTAGTGGTTCTCCAATGAACTTAATGTGCATCATTGTCTACTGGTAGCAGACATTAATTCTACATCTAACATGGGAAAATTGGGGCAAAGTAAAGTATTTGACTTGCCCCCAATCAAGGAAAGCCTGAAATTTCTTCTGGAAAGATTTTGGCGACATGGGAAAAGATTGACTATGTAGTGAAAGAGCTGCAGCTATGGGATAACTGATATCTTATGTTTTCATCAGCAATCTGCTAGGTTTGACCAGCAAATGAAATCTAACTCCTAATTGTTTTTGTCAGCTCGAAGAGTTTGGAAAAACTACCTTCCTGCTATCAATGGCATTGTATTTCTGGTGGATTGTGCAGACCATGAAAGACTGTTGGAATCAAAAGAAGAACTTGATGTAAGTTAAATAATTCAAACTAAACATGGTTGTATCACTCTGGTAAGCTGAGGAAATAAGTTGGAGATGTAGGTATCAGAGTGCTGCTTTTCTACAGTCTCTGATGTAACTCCAGGCAACTTGTGGAGCTCAGTGATTACTTAGGATGCAGAAGGAGTAGCTATTGAGGAAGTACTAACACTTCCTGAAGACTTCAGTCACTCTGTGCAGCATGCCCTTGTAGTATATTTTATGTCTGCCCTATTCCTGGAGTGACTTGGTCTTGAGTCCCTGGGCATCCTAGGATGCCAGTTTCTTGAGTTGGCCAGAGCCTGGAAATGGTATAATATGTTGTCTTTGTCACCACTCCAAGGAGTGAGCAGGACCATGTGTAGCTTACCCGCTGTCCCCTCCCCCAGATCAGATGCTTCATAAAGGGGCTCAGGCGCCGTAGGCAAAGCCAAATCGGGGGCCACAGAGAGAGCAGGTCCATGATGTGACTGAAGGTTGGCCTGACCATGCCTCTGCCCAGGGCAGGCAAACAAATACCTGTTCATATGAAAACGTCCAGGTAGGTTCTGTGGTCGTGGAACAGGGTCAGGAAATTCCTGATCCTACTTTATGCCACATGCTGTGCACATTACCTCATTAAATTCTCAGATCAACTCCATGAGGTAGGTGCTACTGTTCCAAATTCCCTTTGAACTTCAGTGAGGCTTATTTGTCTAAGATCTCACAAGTCAAAAGCAGCAGAACTCGAACTGAAAGCAGGTCTGCCCGTTTTCAAGGCGTTGGCTCTGGTCACTACCTCGCTGACGGAGCAGAGGGAGCACCTACAGAAGGAGCCTTAGGGAGACACAAGAACTGGGCTGATGGGTTCATTGTAGTCACTTAAAATCTAGGAAAGGTTTGCCAGAGAAAGTCGGCAAAACTGACATGTTATGATAGAGAATGAGTCATTGATATACATTTGGCATCTTGTCAAAATAAGCCCTTCAGATGGTTTCATATCCACACCATGTCTTTTTTTTTTCTTTTTTTCTTTTCAGTCACTAATGACCGATGAAACCATTGCTAATGTGCCTATACTGATTCTTGGGAATAAGATCGACAGACCCGAAGCCATCAGTGAAGAGAGGTTACGGGAGTTGTTTGGTTTATATAGTCAGACAACAGGAAAGGTAAAAGGAAAAAAAACTGACAAGTGTGACTATTTCATTCAACAGTATACATGTCTTTTATTTATTTATTTTTATCTTCTGAAATAGTTTATACCCCTAACAGTTCTCATGCATATTAGTCCAATTGGAACAGTCTAGCTTTTTAAAATTGAGTTATAATTCACATATAACATTATATTAGTTTGATGTGTACAATGAAATGTCTTAAAATTACTATTATCAAGTCCATTATCTCTTTTGTTGTTAAAAACTATCATTTACTCAGTATCACTAATTATCAGGGAAATACAAATCAAAACCACACCAGTCAGAATGGCTATTATCAAAAAGTCAACAAGTAACATGTCAGTGAGGATGTGGAGAAAAGGAAACCCTGTGCACTGTGGGTGGGACTGCAAACTGGTGCAGCCACTGTGGACAACAGTGTGGAGATTCCTCAAAAACTAAAAATAGATCAAATTTATGACCTAGCAATTCCACTTCTAGGTATTTATTGGAAGAAAATGAAAACACTAATTTGAAAAAATATCAGGGGTGCCAAATATATATATACACACACACACACACACATTTTAAGAGATGTTATCTATGTATTACTTTTCAAAGTAGAATTGAATTACGTAGCAATGTGTATTATGACATTTGCTCAAAAGATGGCGTTCATCGAATGCTAGCATCATTCATTGTATTACAGTTTTAATAACAGTTTTTTCCTTTCTTAAAATGTGTATACATTTGGCACCCTCTGTATATGCACCCCTATGTTCACTGCAGCATTACTTATAATAACCAAGATATGGAAGCAACCTAGGTGTCCCATTGATAGACGATTGGATAAAGAAGATGTGAGATACATACATACACACACACACGCATACGCACACACACGCAGTAATAAAAAAATGAAATCTTGTCATTTGCGACAACATGAATGAACTTAGAGGGTATTATGTTAAGTGAAATAAGTCAGACAGAGAAAGACAAATACTATATGCAACCTAAAAAAAACCAAATGAACAAACAAAAAAAACCAGACACATAAAACAGACCAAGGTGATGGTTGCCACAGGGGAGCAGGGAGGACGTGGGGGATGAGTGACAAAGCAGAAGGGGAATATAGTCAATAATATTGTGATAACTTTGCATGGTAACAGATGTTTAGTAGAATTAGTGGGGGGAATCACATTATTGTCAAATCACTATGTTGTACACCTAAAACTAATATAATTAATATCATATTGTATACCACCTATAGTCAAATTTAAAAAGGACTGTCATTTATACATTTGAGTCATTTTTAATATCCTCACCGGTGTTCTTTCTACCACTGAAGGAGACCTTTTCATGGTGATGACAAAAATGTCAAATCTCATGCTTATGGAAAACTAAATGAAAAATTTCAAAGTTTTATTGATCATAAATTTTCAGAATTAGCCTCCAAATAACATACTTGAATATTTAAACATATCAGTAGTGTATTTAACCCTCAGTTCAATATTTAGGCCCTGACTTCACCAGAGATAAAAATAAAATGTCAACTTGGGCATAGGAGTGTTTTGGAGTTTTCTGAACATATACTTAATAGTAAGTTTTAAGATGCATTATTTTTGCCTTCATTTCTACTAGGGTTTGTTTGGGAGAGGTACCTTAGTATTGAAAAATCCCATTGTCCTACAAACAAAATTTCCTTGGTTTACATATATTCTCTCAGTATAGAGATACTGCAGCCTATGGACAAAGGTAGACTGTGGTCTGTTTTTGAGTCTTCGTTTTAATAACTCAATTCCATATTTTAGGAAACGCCTTGTTTAGTCATAAACCTACTCAGAATGCTCGTTCTTAACATTTGTGAAGCCAGTTCGGGTAATGATTGTCTAAGCTAGAGATTGTTTTCATTCTGTGTGCCTCACAAGCCCGCCTCTTTCCTGTTCTGTCCTAAAGTAGAGTGATAGAAGGAGGCTTCCTGTGTGTTTAGGGGACTCGGACGCCAAACAGCCATAGCTTTATCTCAGTCACCTTTTGTTCTAGGTCGTATAAAAGCTACAGTTCTACTGGGGATGGAGCTCTTATTTCATCAAGGTATCACCCAACATAATATCTGTCTTCTCTTCTAGGGCAGTGTAGCTCTGAAAGAATTGAACACCCGGCCCTTAGAAGTTTTCATGTGCAGTGTGCTCAAAAGGCAAGGTTACGGAGAAGGCTTCCGCTGGATGGCACAGTACATCGACTAACACCAGCCTGCATCGGGCCCAGGTCTCGCCATTCAGGCCTACTCAGAGATTTGATTGCTGAACATGCATAACTTGAATTCAATAGACTTTTGTTGGCTAGAAAACAGAGGTTTTTTAGATTATTAATATTATTATATCAACTTAATCTGAGTGAGAATTGAAAACTGATTCAAGTAAGTTTGACTATCACAATGTTAGCTTTCTAATTCCATAAAGATAATTAGTTTTTACAGTTTATAATCTGACATTACCCCCAGCGCCATTTATAAAGAGCAACAACTTTCCAGCAGCGCATTTGAAGCACTTTTTAACAACATGAACCTACAAATATAAACCATAATTAAAAGCTCATCATGTTAAATTTTTATGTACCTTTTTGGAACTAGTTTTTAAATTTTAGATTATATGTCCACCTATCTTAAGTGTACAGTTAATAATTAGCTTATCGATGATTGCATGATGCCTTACAGTTTTCAATAATTTTTCTTATGCAAACGTCATGCAATAAAACAAACCCTCATGTTTGGCATCTTCGTCGGGCAAATGTTTCATTTTAATGTGTCTTATCTAGCTAGTATGCTCAGTACGCTCTGAAATTTAGATTGTTTAATATTATACATATGAGGTGGTTATTGGGAAAGGAGGTTGCTTCGGAATATTTAGAATAATATAAAAGTCCCCTGGAGGCTTTTGCATTTACCAGGAGACAAGTTGAGCTTGGTTGTACCTTATACCATGTTTGTCTCTGAATCATGTGTATTTTTACCAGTAACACTACCAGTGCCGATCGGGTCCATATCCTAGTCCTTGTGGGATCGGCTTTCTGAAGAAAAGCACATCTGGGTCAACACGAGGTTGATCTTTGGTTTGATGGGCCCCTATAGTTCAATTCCACTTATCTAATTCTGAAGGGCAGCCCATCTCTTTGGTGCCTGGTTTGGTAACCTAAGCCTCTTCACCAAACGTAGGTGACAGGCACCAGTCACCCCACATTTAGAGGTACTCCCAGTCTCTTTATAATTAATGGTACTTCCCAGGGCGAGTGACAAGTAGGATCTTGTGCACAGTTTCATTGCAGAGGCCTGCATATCTGAGGAAAAATCCTGTTCCGCTGCAGCCCGTGAGATGTGTGGGGATTTTGCTCCTGTCCAATAGCTCCTGCATTCTTTGTCATATGTTACTTCTTGGTAGAAAGAAAATGAATGCTTGTGTTTCGTTTTCTTTTTTCTTAGTTCCTCTCAGCTAGCTCTTACTTTACACTACAAAGGCTTTTATTTTTAGACATAATACTTGCCATGAGACAGGGTCTGCAAGCCTCACTGATAGACTTAAAAAATTTTTGGTTAGCTTTTTAAAGCATTTTAATTTCCTAAGAAATTGAGGTGTTTTTTTCCATGTGTTTAAGATTCCCATAGTTAGTAAAAATAAGATGAAAGTGCCAAATATGTATTTTTAAAGACTCTCAAGCTTAAGATTTCTCTCTTGGTTATAAACCAAGATTTTATAGTATATTTAACTAACTTCATTGAGAATAGATTGCTCCAATTGCATCAAGAATAATTTTAATATGAAAATTAGTGTTTTCTTTAGTTGTTGTCCAAATCAGAGTTACTATAGTCCTTTCTGTCATTAGTAATATCACATGAAGCAGATAAGGATTGAGGAATGTGGCTGGAAGGAATTGCCAGTTAGCTAAGCCAACAACGTCCTTTCTTAACACATTTGGTTTTAGTAATTTGACTATTCTATTTCATTTGCAGCTTCCTTTACACGAAAATAAAAGAGCTTCTTCCCTGCTTAGGAACATCAATAACAGCATGGGAAAAGTAGGGAATGACATTTCAGCCTGTTGGTTTATTTTGCCAGCTATGTTTAAAGTACTCACTTCTCTTGTCCTGATAAACAGAACGAAGCCTTATTAAAAGTAACTGCCTCTTATTGATGGTAACTGTCTTCAGGACCTACAGGGACAGGCCTTTCTTCAAGTATTTCCTGGTACCTGTTGTGATATTTGAGAAGTTAATTATTTGTCTCATAAATTAGTATAAAGGAAAAAGCTTACTGGTTTCTCTAGAGGGGGAAAAATGCTTTTTGGTGCAAAATATGTTGCTCCAGAATTCTCATTCTAGTTCTCACACTGGGATCAAAGAAACAAAGTCACTTTGTGGACCATATCTAAACTGTGGCTATTTTCCCAATGACATAAGGTTCATGTTGTCTGGACCTCTAGAAAAGAAACTGCACTTAGGAGCAGCCGGCTCTCCTCCCAGCCCCAGAGAGGTGGGCCTGCAGAGTTCCCCAGCCGCTGGGTTTACCTTCTAGCTCAGAGCTCAGCAGAGCACACACTGAGACCCTCGAGACCAACAAGAAACAGAAGATGTGGGAAAAGCATATGCCCGATGTGCCTGTGTGAGTGTGCACTTGTGGAGTATTATGAGGGTAAATGGTCGTATTGGGGATATAGATTAATTTTGTAGCTCCCACTGTAAAGTGTGAAACTGTAGCTGTTAATTCTGTTCTATACAGATTAACATTGGATTTCATATAAATCAGGCACTGTCCAAAAGATGTTTTAAAATCTTAAATCCCAAACTCTAAATATACAAAATCTTAGCCCACTTTTATATTTCTAAAGAGATTCTTAGCCCACCTGTTTCAATGACTGATGTTAATTATACTTTTGGGTAACTAGTTCAAAATTGATTCTAGTTTATCTCAGTGAATTTTTAGAATGGAGAGTATAGCATTTTAAAAAATTGGGGCATAAGGGGCCGGCTGAGTGGCTCAGTTGGTTAAGAGCTCGCTCAAGAGTTTGAGCTCTGAGCAACAGTGGTTCGAGTCAGCCCGAGCTGAGCAGCCGTGAGCTGCCAACAGGTGGCGGGATGGCTCAGCTAAAAAATAAATAAATAAATAAAAAATAAAAAATTGGGGCATAAACATTTCCTAAAGCACAGCACTCCTTTCTTATAGGAGATAAGTTCCAAGACCCCCAGTGAATGCCTGAAATTACAGATAGTACTGAACTCTACATATACTATGTTTTTTCCTATACATAATAGCTTCTCACTTTAAGGAAGCACTTTACGGCTTCTCTTTGGCATATCTGAATGCTGGCATCATTACTGTTGCACTTTGAAAAAAGGGCCATTATTAAGTAAAATAAGGGTGACTTGAACATAAGCACTGCATTACACAGTCGAGCCAGCTACTAATTGACTAACAGGCAGATAGTGTATACAATGTGGATACACTGGACAAAGGGACGGTTTCTGTCCCGGGTGGAACGGAGCGGGACAGCAGGAAATTTCATCACGCTACTCAGAATGGTACACGCTTTACAACTTAGGAATTGTTTATTTCTGGAATTTTCTATTTAACATTTTCAGACTGTGGTTGACCACAGGTAACTAAAACTGCGGATAAGGAGGCACTACTGTAAATGAAAAAATATTCTTCACCATTGCTTAGTTAACCCAGTATCTTTGAGTGCCAAAGATGTATGAATTCAGATATTGCCTGCATAGATCTAAATTTTAGTTTTGTGTGCCTGTGTACATGTGCAAATTTACTGTGGTTTACAGCATATAAGCAGAACTTTGTTTCTTTTCCTTAGTTTTCAGCTGGCTCACTCTTCTCTATAGTGCTTTCCAGTAAACTACTTGTAAATTATTAAAATAGTGTGATGGCTGTGATAATAGCTTCTTGCCTTCTGAAACATGATTTTATCAACCACATTCAAAACCCAGCATTTTCACAAGTTCTGTAATTTAAAATCACTATACTTCTAGTTCACATGATCTGAGAGTTTCAGAAGGTTCACATTTTCTAAACTGTATTCAATATTTGATTCAACCTGACATTTTAGTCTTGTTAGTCACTTATATGACTGAAGTTTGCAAGAATTTATTGCCAAATAAATTTGACCATAGTACACTGAGAAGTACCTAATATAATGGGAAATCTCTCAAGATACCTTGTGTTCATTTTATTTAGAGTATATTTGAATCATTTAAAACATACCGTATTTGCCGGCGTATAAGACGATTTTTTGGCGCTGAAAAATATGCCTCCAAGTGGGGGGTCGTCTTATACGCCAGGTACACTTCAGATAGACTGCCCATAGTGCTTGCCCCGTGCCATAGTGGCCTCCCGATGCCCGCCCACTTCATTCCACATACCGTTCAGGCATCAGCAGCGCTGCTGGGTGTATGCTCGGCTGTTATGCGATTTTGCTGTTATGCGATTTTACCACACTCGCAAAATCGCACACAGCCGACCATATAACAAACTGTATTTTGAGTGGAAATGTTAGGGGGTCGTCTTATACGCCGAGTCGTCTTATACGCCGGCAAATACGGTATGTAAAAGTAGATGAAAAATCTCCAAGAAAGCATGAAAAATTAGAGATTAGCAAATACAAATTCCTTAATATAAAATTAATAGGGAATTAAGGGTTTTCTATAAACCTTTCATATTTATGCTATAAATATAAGAGTTCAGAAAACTATATCTTCAGTTAAGGACTAAATTCTCAAAACTACATGTTGGTGCTTCTGGTCATTTCCATCATTGTCCTTTTGAAATACAGATTAGTGCTTTGTAAAAAAAGAAATGGAAAAAAAAAAAAAGAACAAGCTCTTGGAATGCGGGACTGTGCCTCTCTGTAAAGCAACTGGGATTTTGTTAAAACCAAGTTTTCACTCCTGAACCCTACAGGCATCCCCCTCACACACCCCACCCCACCCCTGGACAAAAAGTTCCCTGAGTATGAAGGGAATCAGGTCTACTGAAGGTAAAATTCTGAACCAACTCATTTTTGTCCTCATAATTTAGAACATAAAGTAGCTAATATATGTAATACACTGACTGTTGATGTTTGGGGCTTTGACCACACTTTTAAATAGAATCCAAAGTAATCAAAGTCAAGTAAGCGAACTTATTTAAAGTCAACTTTGTTTCAGAGTGCCCCTGCCTCAGATCGATTTTAGGGCAGAAACTGGAAAGGCTTTTGAGTGATTTCATGCAGAATTATTTTTTGGAAAAGCTGCACTGGAATGGATGAATTCTTCAGCATGCATTTCAAATAGGGGAAGAGAGCTTAGGTTTAATTTTAGTTTTAAAAATTTGGGAGTGAAGAGGGGGTGACAGTTCTCCAGTTTTTGACATACAAGTTGTCTTTGGAATTGTTTTCATGATCAAGTGTAAGAATTTACATCAGAATGGCCAACTTTACACGGGGTTCTGTTCCCTGGTGCTGCTCCCAACCTGAACTCAAGCAGTTGCCATACGGAGGCGAGAGCACTCGGTGAATGTAAGTCACGTGACTTTATAAGTGAGCGAAGTGTTTTCCACAGCGAGGCCTTCAGTATTTGGCTGAATGGAGAGTGTGTTGAAGTGGTAAGTTGGTGATAAGTTTTTCATCACTAACCTTGTTTGCACTTTTGTACACCACTGCTTGCACTAGCAACTTAGTGTGAATTTTAACAATGGTTTTACAGTGTATATAGATTGTTACGCATAATTTATATAAAGATTTTCTGTTTACCCATATGTATTTTACAAAGAACAACTACAATAGATGGTTAAATGTTCTTGAATTGTGTTTGTATGTTATTTTTATTGTGTTCTATTATCTCTTCACCCCCCTATGAATGAGTTGTCAGGAATAGAAAAATAAAATGCTATCCTTGTCTTTGAAAAACTCTAGTATCAAGTTCCATTTTTATCATCCAATTGTAATTTTCATTTTTTGCTTCTTAGAAATTTCTTGAACTTTGAAATTATGAAGAAAATTGAACTTTCCCTTTGTGCAAGGATTCCAAGGAAACTTTGCTTAAGTGCCAAGACCCCATTTGCTTTGTAAGACTAAAACAGCTAACAGGTACACTGAAGGATGGGTACACAAGTGCTGACTCTGGTGAAATGTGAAAAATAAGGCAACCAGTGGGCTTTATCTGTATCAATGTTCCCTAACTTGAGTGTTCATCAGAATCCCCTGGGGAGCTTTAAAAAAACACACACACAAAATCCCACCAAAGATTGTGATTCAGTAGAGCTGGGTGGAAGTGGAGGACAGAAATCTGAATCTAACAAGCTCTCAGGTTTTCTGATGTCACAGTGTGTGGATTTTTTATTTAGGAGAAACAGTGATAGGACAACACAAAATAATGATATCACTAAATGACCACTGGCCAATCTGAAGAAAAAAGTCATTGTGGTAATGATTATCAAAAGCTACTTTTGAGACTTAAATCCAAATATAAAACCTTTCACAGCCATCCCTTTAGCCTTTCCAGTTAACATGTGCAGAATGATGACAAGCTTTATGCTAGTTCTTTTAACATAACCAATCATTCTATCAGTTCTGTTGCAATTGGGCCCATCAAATATTTACCTATGGACTCAAGTTAGTTGTTGAATTGAAACCAAGAAGTAGACAGAAATAGTAACTGCATTGAGGGGATAAATGCTAAGAAAAGAAAGTCCAGTTTATTTAACTCATTTTCCTGAATTTAGCTACATAATCTTTAGCTAGACTATCTGATACCTGTTCCAAAGGTTCAAGTAATGCAAATGTCACAGCCCCAACAAAGCATGGGAAGCACCTTGTTGGGAATAGGGTAACATCCTTAGAAACAATGTAAATGAAGTCCTTTGGGAACAGCTTAGAAACCTGATGATTAAAGACCAAAGTCCTAAAACAAAACATTCGGCCCTGTTTCTTACATAGGTTCAACTGGGGACCCATAAGTGACAAAGGTCAGGGCCTATGTTTACAAGGCCACTTGATTTCTTTAAAATTAGACACCAAGGCTCAAAATAGCTTTCTGGCGATGATTTAGTAAACAAAGTAAGCCTTGCTTTGGAATGTGGAATTTGATTTGGAACATTGCAGTGAACAATTGAAGTTTATTACAATTGCTGTAACTTCAGTGATGGCAATATGCCACTACTGACAGGCTGCAAAAAGGAATTGAAGAGCTTTCTTCCTTGACCAAATTGAAAGGGCTTGGGTTAATGGGTAACAAGCACATTCGTCCAGTCAAAAAGCTGAGCATGTGGCCTGTTTCATGGCTGTTAAAAGTAAAGAAGGGGAAGAAATTTGAGGTGAGAGGTAGAGTTGAACAGGGAGAGAAACATTTGGGGGTCAAAATGGAAATGTTTGTTCACTGCTTTCTTCAGCTAACAGGAACTGAATGCAAAATTTAACAGTGGAATCGTCCCATTTCATCTGGAATTAGTAAAATCTCAGAAACTAGATTACAAACATTACCAAATTCCAGCACCATTCTTAGGGTTCTCTCCAGGCAAGGGCTAGGGTTTAGGTTGAAGTCTCTTTAGACCCACCTCCTAGTGGGGAAGCCACGCCAGATTGATGGCGTTCTGGAGAAAACCAAGTTGACTTTCCTCCATTCTAGGGAGTTTACTTTTGAGGCCTGAATGGCCAAGAGCCCCTCTTCGAGTAAGGTGCGAAACCAGAGAGCTCTAGCCTTGTTCTGGGTGCCAGGGAGGCCAAACACGTGGGAGCCTGTTTGTAAACGAGGGGGTTCCATTGCATGGCACACAGCTCTGCCAGCTCCTGAAGGAAACCGTGCAATGCTGCTTCCTTTCCTGACTGTCTGGCAGCAGATGGCAGGGGCACGAAACTATTTTGAGAATAATCGGAGTTTTTCTCCAACCCAGCTTCTATTTGGGGCCAGGCTCAGAATCATCAGTCCTGTGGCAGTCGGGTGGCAGTGCGGCCCCTTTTGGATTCTTTGGGGCCTGAAGCTGCCTTCCTCCTTGGAGAAGCAGTGCCCCCACGCTTCTGATTACCTGACGATGCGACAGCCTTTGCCTATGACTCCATGTGCCGGTGCTGGGCTGGGCAAAATCGGGACAAGGTCCCTACTCACCAGGTTCTCTCTTTTTTCTCTCTCATACACAGAGCCATACACATGGGAAACCATTAGCTATCGCCAGGCGTTTGTTTACCAAGCAATGTGCTGGTGTTGGAGTCAGGTTTTGCTGCTTGGCCTCACTTTCTGCCTGCCTTTCCTTCAGTTAGTCAGCAGGCATTTCCTGAACACCTGCTTGTTGGCGGCTGGCACTGCATAATGAAAAATGGGCAGAGATCTGCCAAAGGCACCGTGGAAGGCAAAAGAAAAAGGCCCTCAAACACTTCTGAGGAGGTTTCTAGAAAGGGGGCACCAGAGCTGAATCTTAAAGGAGTATAAGCTGGTTAAGAGGAGAAGGGGCGAGAGAGGCTACTCCAAGCAGACAGAACAGCAAAGACAAAGGCATGGCAGAAAAGGGCACAGTGTGATTTGGGGGCTGGTATAGCTGGCTGCCTGACTGGAGAATGTGTTAGAACAGGGGTGGCAAACTTTTGAGACGGAAGAGCCGCCAGGTGTCAATGAACTGTGGCTCTGAAGTAAAATTGAAAATGAAAATAAAACTATCATAGTTTCATTTATAAAATTGTTAAAGGATATTATTCACATAATGTTGATTATGTAAAAGTATATTTATGGCTCTCGAATAATTTTTAAATTGTTGTGAGGACAGGATTGGCTCTTCCAGGGGTCGGCAAACTTTTGAGATGGAACGTACCCAAAGAGCCGCAGGTGGCGCGTGGGCTGCAGTTTGCCGCGCCTGTGTTAGAAGGAGGCAAGAGTGGAGGGAAAGCCAGGAGAGTATGAGGCCTGAACTGAGAAGGAGGCAGGAGAGCAGGGCTGATTTTTGCCCACCTCTCAACCTGTTTCTCACCTGTAATGATAAGTAGATTATCACCAGTTTCAAAACCAGCATTTTATGACACATGATCATGTCTCCCAAGCCAAGGTAAAAGCCAGAACAGCCTGCTTATGGGGCCATCAGATCAGGACATTGCTATTTGAAGTTGGGACCATCTGCATAGACATGTGTTCTTGAAATGCGACAGTGACCATTGAGCATGAGCACCAGAATGTGGGGCACCGAGAGTGAGAGTGGGAAAAAAAAAAAAAAAAAAAATCTGAGATGTCCTAAATTAAATTACAGCAGGCCGGAGGGTGAAACAGAGACGAGAGGTTAATAAGTTGACAACTGCAGGGCAAAACCAACAAAAGACTGACATTCCTGAGTGTATGTTGGGATTTTGAATTAACTTCCAGGTGGCTAATTCCGAGATTATCTAAAAAGAATAGCCTGAGAAGCCCAATCACCAGGTGCCACAGACCACCAAATGTTACAAAGACCACCAGAAGCCTCCAATCTTGCTACACATGACCGACCGAGTTCAGGACCGTCAACCCACAACTAATCCTAAATCCTAAAGAGCAAACACGTCTTCCTTACGGACTCAGCACCTGTCCCAGAACCAGCCCCACTTCACTTTCTCCCACCCCCGTTATCTATAGCCAATGTCAATTCTTTCAGAACAACTTACAGCTTTCTCCCGCAAACGACACCTAAAGGAACCAGTCAACTCCAGGACAGCGGGCGTGTTGTTGTCTCCACAGAGCCCTGCCGCTGGTGATTCCGGCTATGTGCTCCAGGATCTGGTTTCTTTTCTGGATAGCATATAGCCTAATCAACCCTTTGTTTTAGAAAAGCTTTCAGCTGCAAAAGTTATTTTTTGTTTAACAGGAATGATGCTGGGTTTGGGGTAAAACTAAAACACATGCTGAAGCTATTGAAACAGGTATTGCCAACCTGCAAAGCACCTGGCTGAAGCCTGGAGTGGGGGCTCTCTGGGATCCTGATGGGACAGCGGGGAGCTGAGACAGCATCTGTCCCCTCTCTAACCCTCCTCCCCACAAACCTCTGACCTGGGACTGGCTCTGCCTGAACAGTGTGGAGATCTGGTCGTCGCATCCAGCAAGCAGTCGACGCATAATCAAAGTAGAGGGGGAAATACCCTGTATTCTAATCCCCTGGGAAAGTACTGAACTTGAAAAGTCAGTGGGCAGGGTATCGTAACTCATCCCATAGCCCAAGGACTGCCCAGTGAACAGTGGATTGGACTTGACCTCTATCTCTGTGGCTTCAGGGCTCAGGAGGACCTGTGAATAGAAACATCAAGTTTCAAGGAGAAAATTGCAGTTGAATTTAAGGAAGGCCTTTTTAACACAGATGGCCTAGCACTGGGCTGCTTTCAAAATGACAGGCTCTCTGCCACTAGGTGATTGGGTACCCGCTTTCACACCCCGCAACCCCCGACCCCCACCCAAATCTGAGGATGGTGCAGGCTGGTGCCAGTCCCACACCCTTTCTTGACTAGAAGGAAGTGCTCCTGGAGGGGAGAGGGGTCCCTAAGATTTGAGCATCCCCTCCAATTCCTGATGCCTCTACAGGGCACACTGCTACCCCTTTGACAGGAGCCCGTTTGTGAGTCTTACGTTGGATGAGGCAGTGGTCAGGCCCCCATCAGACCTCCTTGCCAAGCCTCCTAGACTTCCTTTGGTGAGCTAATGGGCATGAATATTAAGGCTGGCATTGGGAAGCAAGGCTTTGGATACCAAGCACCTGTCACCAGAAGCAGGCAGTCACCCAGATCCCCAAAATAGCAGTTCAGAATATCCCCCGGGGAAGGTTTATTTTGCTGAGTCACTTTTCCCCCTTGGCTTCTCCTGCAAATCCGGCTGCTCTTCCCCATTTCATGTTGATCCCAACATTCAATCGCAAGCCAGAGAAAGTTCCTTCTTTGCAAAAGGGGGTGGGGGTGGGGTGGGGGACAGGAGGGACGTCCTCTTCAGCTATCCTCTGGCTCTTGGGTTACAAGGTTTCAGGCACACAAGGAACCTAGCATGCTGGGAAGGTGGGTGTTTCTCAGGCCCGGCTGCTGACTGTTACAGGCGTCACATGAGCTGCTTCCCTGATGAGCACCAGCTGTTTACAACCAGCCCCTATCCCAGCCCGACCTGGGCAGCTGCAGGTGGCCAGTTCCCTGCCCTGACCTCAGACCCCAGTTGTCCTGGTTGGGTGGAGAGAGGCATATGAGAACTTGTAAACAACGGGGCTTCACCAGCTCAGATTCCAGGAAACGGGAGTAAACA
This sequence comes from Hipposideros armiger, assembly GCF_001890085.2. NCBI lineage: Eukaryota > Metazoa > Chordata > Mammalia > Chiroptera > Hipposideridae > Hipposideros > Hipposideros armiger. The sequence goes on from NW_017731416.1 coordinate 1,652,473, forward strand.
GATATCTCTAGCTTCCTGCATCTGGTCAGTCGGCCTGCGTTCAGACCTCTCTGCCTAAACCTTCACTTCCCCCCTCTTCTGACGCCTCCAGGGGCTCCTCATTTTGTCCACCTTGAATCCATGCCCACTGTGTGCCTCTCAGCAGCCCTGCATGGTGGGCCCAACAGGAACTCTCATCCTCATTTAACAAATGAGGAAACTGAGGCCCAGAACAGGTCGCTAATTCTCCAAGAGTACCCGAGGCCCACACGAGTCCATTTCTAGTTCCTTTCTCCTTCGTGGCGCATTCATGGATGAATTCTCTGGTTCTGAATGGCCATGTGTAGCTAATGTCAGCTGAGAATGAAAGGAGATTAAGGGGATCACCCACCGAACACAAATCCCGAGACGTGGGATTGCTGTTGCCTAGAACACAGAGGCCCCCAGCCCTGCCAGTGAGGCGTAGGCCCCTTTCCCAAGCTTGGAGGCCAGGTGCCTTGCCTTCCCTCCGTTGCTTCCAGGCCCTGCTCCATTTTTATTCCTGTCACTGTCTCAGCCAGGCCTGGTGTCTCATCCCATGATCACACCCAAGGCGACTGCTATGTGCCTACTGCCCCCCTCACCTGGTGACAGAGGAACCAGCAGCCAATCACATTCTGATTGGGTGAAGGCCCCAAGCTGAGTGGATAAAGCTTCTTCCTTCTCTCACTCTGCCCAAGTCCAGCCTGGAGGCCCAGCTAGCCCCATCTGCCAGCCAGCTCCGCCTCACCCAGCTGACCTCAAGTTAAGGGGTCCAGCAGGCTCTCACTTGGCGTTCACTGACCACCTCCTCTGACCAGAGACCCTCCCCCTGGGACCTGGACTTTAGAAATCACAATATCCTCAACCTCTTTTCTCATTGGACAGGTGGGAAAACTGAGGTATATCAAATCAATGACTGAGAGAAGACTTGAACCCTGGTCTCCTCACTCCTGGGTTGTCATATTTCTCTACAGCCTTGGGGTGTGTGTGTGTGTGTGTGTGTGTGTGTTTAACAATAATCAAAAGAAGCCTAAGTTTGAATTGGAGTTGGGGGACCTAGGGGAGTCATGGGTGCCCCAGGAAAGGTAGAGGCCCAATGTGAACTCTATTTTTTAATGTTTTAGAATGACATCTTTTTGCTTAACATTAATGTTTGTTGTTCCAACAAAGCAGTTGTATGTTATTGAAAGTAGCAGGGTTTTGTTTTTTTTCCTGTATAGTATTATTTTTTTTAATTGTGGCAGAATATCACAAAACATAAAATTTACCCTCCCAACAACTTCCAAGTATAAAGCATGATACTGTCAACGACAAGCACACTGAACCCTCATCCTGCCCCTGCACCCACAGAATAACTCGCATCTCCTCTGCCCCTCACCCCTGGCAACCACCACTCTCTGTTTCTACAAATTTGACTACTTAGGTACCTCGTATAAGTAGAATTGCATAGTATGTGTGCTTTTGTGACTGGCTTATTTCACTGAACATAATGTCCTCAAGTTTCATCCACGTTGTAGCATGTGTCAGAATTTCCTTCCTTGTCAAGACTGAGTGATGTTTCATTGTATGTACCACATTTTCTTTATCCATTCATCCATCGATGGACACTTGGGTTGCTTCCACCTCTTGGCTATAGTGAATAGTGCTGCAACCAACGTAAACTCTTTAGATGCTGACCTGAGTCAGCAGATAAACGGACTGTTGGCCTTGAAGAGCTCTAGGGAGCAAGGTCCCTTCCAGGACACCTCAGAGTTCTGTTCAGCCTTGGTTTGGGGTGCGAGACACACCGGGGCCATAGCACAGTAAGACGGGGCAGGCTGGGTTCTGTCTGTCCTGGCCATTGGCTGTAGCCCCCTTTCCTTTGCTCTCATACCACAGGGGTGAGCATTTGGGGTTATGGGGACAGTCTGAGATCTGTCCCAGTTTGCACACAAATCACTTGCCAGCACGAACCCTGTGCCTGGGACACAGTGCAGTGGAGGACACGAGGCTTCCCTCTAGAATAGCCGGGTAAAATTCAAGATGCGATATTTGAAACACACTTATATTAAGGCATTATTTGTTGTTTGTTTGAAATTCTAGTTTCACTGTATGTCCTGTATTTTTATTTGCTAAATCTGGCAACCCTGCTGCCTCACCCATTGAAGCTCTGTCTCCCTCACCAGCCAGTACCGGGGCCTCTGCATCCTGACCCAGGTTCCCTCAGAACGGACGGTATGGATGCTTCCGAACTCCAGGCCTGGCTTGGAGTTCCAAGGATGGAGCGCCACCCTGCTCCATTCATTAAGCTTGTCCCTTAAGTCACCTGCTTGACTGAGCCCCCATCCTTTCCTTTTTCCCTTTGACTCTTGGCAACAAGCCTGCCTAAACCCCCAAAGGCTGCCCTAAGAGCCATATTTTATGATCGTTTTAATCAGGCAACCCCAAAATGGTGATGATGGAGCCTCACGTGCCTCTGCCTGAGTCTCTCATCAGGAGAATGAAAAGTGGGTGGCCGGGGCAGCGGGAGGCTCCGCCCACACAGTGCGGAGGAGCTGGCCCTCATGGACGGATGCCCTCAAGAGCCCGGCCAGGTGAGGCTGAAGGGCGGGGGTCTCCTGTGAAGGGGAGGGTAGCTGAGAGGCCACTTTGAGCAACCGGTATTTCCTGGCATGGGTCCATAGTACCTGAGTCCTGAAACTGTTCCCAAGAAGAGGGGCCTTGGCTGCCTAGTCTGGCAGAAAGGTGCAGTAAGAGGCCAGATCTGGGAGCATGGAGTGCGCCCTCCCCCCACCCACTGTTGGTTTCCTCCCTTCTTTTAGCAATTACAAGCAGGCAGGCGTGGGTCTCGTTGGCCTGCCCACTCCACCCCGGGCGGACACCCAGCAGGCCTGAACCAATGTCGGATTCTCCCAGGAGGCCTCTTGTCCCTGAATGGCCTCTCTGTTCCTGAAGCTGTTAGAGAAGATTCTTCTCTGCACCGAGAGAACACTCCAGAGTGGGGTACAAAGCGGTCTGGGACTCTGAGACTGGGGAGCGCAGGGTTGGCCCTGGCCTTGTGGGCCTGGAGATTAGGAGCTGGAGGCATCTGGGCTGGGCCCCGGCGGGCGGTAGATGGCGCTCCAGACCCTACCTTGTAGGAGTTAGTGAGAACCAGGGAAGTTCAGGGCGGGCAGAGGAGACCTCCCTCCCTGGAGGCCATACACCCACTTGCTGCACAATTTCGGAGAGTAATTGCACACTGCTTTGGGATTATCTGATTAAAGTCTGCCTCCCACACTGGCCTGGTCTCTCCACAAGGGGCATGCGGGCATCCTAGTGGCCTCAGGGCCCAGCAGCAGGTGCTCAGTGAGTGCGCGCATGACACCTGGGAGATGCTGGCAGAGAACTGGTCCTCCATGGGGGAGCTGCAACCAGGTCAGCCCACATTTGTCCTGTCCTCGGGGCTCTCAAGAGGCAGGGGCAGCAGGGGCAGTGATGGGGTGAAGGCCTAGGAGCACTGATCGGATGTGAGACCCCTGCCCTAAAGCCCCTGTGTAGACTTAGTGGGGTGCAGAGAGGGATCCCAGAGAGACCTGGGCTAGGAATGCCAGGCCAGGCCTGCTCCTCAGCCTCTGGCTTTCTCCATGGAGGGGGTCAGGGCTCTTCAGGGCTGCCTGTCCCTCACTCCACACAACCTGGGGGACAGCTGACCGTCTCTAGGGCTGCACTGCCCGATAGAGTAGCTACTAGCCACATGGCTATCGAGCTTGAAATGTGGCTAGTCCACATGTGCTGTAAGTGTAAGATGTGCTGTAAGTGTAAAACACACTGGATTGCAACGGCTTCGTACAAAATAAGAATGTAAACTATCTCATTAATAATTATTTTATATGAATTACATATTAAAGGGATCACATTTTGGATATAATGGGTTAAATAAAAGTATTAAAATCCACTTTACCTGTACTTTTTACTCTTTAAATGTGTGGCTACTAGAATTACCTGTGTGGTTTGCACTATATTTCTATTGAACATCGCGGCTTCAGACGCACAGGGGCCCCACCAGGGTCAGCTGACAGGTGCAGTCTTGCAGTGGCGAGGGCCCTTGTGACTCTTCTGGACCACTGTGGCCAAGTGGGCCTGCTGCTGGGCTGGCAGTGATTGGGGGGTTGGGGGGACTGGGGGCCAAGTCCAGGGCAGCTGGCCAGAGAGAGCTGATGGCTCCAAACCAGTTAGGTAGGTTGGCCACCCAGGTTTATTTTCAACGCCTTCCACATTGTGGAGTCACAGAACTTGGATCTGGAGGCGCCCTTGGGGACCTGCCACCTATTGCACCGGTAAGAAAATAGGGCAATTCTCTGTGATAAGCAACTAAGTCAGCAGTCCAGAAGCTAGATTCCAAGTCCCAATCCTCACCTCGATTCCACACAGCCTCCCCTTGGACTCTGAGGAGCTTCAAGACCCCTCCACACATGGCTTGACCCACCTTTGCCAGCGCAGAGCCCTCTGCCAGCTAAGCTCCTTGTCCCTTCCTTCTATCCAGCTCCCTTTGGACAAGCAGCTACTTATTCTTCAGGTCTCCATCGCCTGGAAGCTCTAGGGCAGGGTCCTGGTGACACACATGCACGGGACACAACCAGCACACAGGCAAAACAAGGCGTGTTATCAATAGGTTGTTAAATGAGTGGTGGTGCTTCCTCGGCGACCCTTCCTGAATGCCCCACCCACACCAGCCCAGGCCCCCGTGACGCCCACTTCCCTCACAGACTGTGTCCCAGCTGAACTGTGAGCTGCCCCAGCAGGGTAGGGACAGATATTACATTCCCCACTTTTTCCAGAGCCTGGTGTGGAGTCAGTGCTCAGGAAATAATGAAAACCTGGGCAAAATTCTTCCCTGACATAGGGACAGATGTCCAGGCTTCCTCTGCCAACTTCCCACTGTCCCAGGCAAGGTGGCTCCTGAGTCTAGCAGTCCTGCCTGTGACACAGGACTTCAGCTCTTACTAGAGGAGTGGCTTTGGGTGTATCCCTCATCTGCTCTGAATTCCAGGGGGTGACAACAGTGAGGAGTGAAAGAAATTCAGGCTTGAAGCACAGCCCCTCGAGCATACTGAGTGCTATGACCATCATTATGACTACTTAGGAGGTAGCAGCGGGTCCCTTGGGACACCCAGGGAACACTCAGTGTTTCACTGAACCCACTATCGGGTGTGTGCATAGGACCCCCAGGTCCCCTGCCTCACTCAATGCAACAGAATCCTCACACCAGCCAGCACAGAAAACACTGCTTTTATTAACTGCGTTTGCCAACACACGAGGAGTGCAAAGGGCTCCCTGAAACACAGGCCCTGGGGGCCAGGTCTGGAAACCCCATGAGTGAGCAGGACAGGATGGGACTGGGAGCTATGCAGCAGTGGCAACACAGAGTCATGCAGGGCACGGCGGGCTCTGGCCGCACCAGGGCGGCCATACATTCTATTGCTCGTTAAGGGTAGCGAACACGGACAATGTACAAAAAGGAGAAATAGGTCTTTGCGTTAATGAAAAATACATTTTTTCTCTACAAAGGAATCTTTTCTAATACAAGAAAATAAATATTGCAACATAAGCCAAAAATAATTTAAAATTGCTCTTTTCAATATATTTTCAGTATTTCTCTTGTATATTAACAAATGGCACATCACTTTCTTTGAAACAAAGACAGAAGGTGTTTCCTCCTGTGACATTCATATCATCCTCCCACCCCGAGCCGACACGGAGCACAGTGTTGTGCATCTGAGGGGCAGGGTGGCAGGAAGTGCCTTAAAGAACAACCAAAAGTCCCAGACTCCAGCCCTGGCTCTTTGGCCAATGTGGCCAGCTGGACCAGAGGCATGGGAAGTGGCCTCCCCCAGGGCCTTGCTACAGGCATCCAGACCCTTCTGCAGAGCTCCAGGCATGGGCAGAGGTTGGTCACATCTGGCAGTGAGCAAGGAAATGCCCCAGCAAGTCCTATAGTGCGCCCACCCACAACAGACACACATGCTTGTGGACGCACAAGACGTGCCCTAGCATGCACTCACACACCCACAGTCCAACACCCACGTCTGGAAACCTGGGTGGCTTCTCCAAGGAAACCGAGACCCTTACACTGCAAATGCTCACACAGTCACCAGGTCAGAGCTCATGTCATGAAATGAACTCTTCTACCTTTCTTCTCCTTATTTGTTGTAAAATACATTTATGATCCATAAACATCCTTTCCTTGCACATTATCCTTTCTCACTGATGAGGGGAAGGAGGTGGCGGGCAGCCAGGAACGGGAAAATGGGGATGACAGCCGGGATGAACGACTGAGCAGCTCCTCCCTCCGAGAGCCGGTAGGTGTGGGCAGGTGTGGTCAAATGCAAGCTCTGCCTCAGCTTCTGGCCTGGAAAAGGCCTTCTGCGTTCACCTCAGGGGCAGCAAAGCCATCAACACGGGAGACAGTGGGCCAGAAAGAGTGAAGGGCCCTGGCTAATGGCGCAAAGGAGAGTGGTGGGGTTCAGCATCCTTATCCTCCTTGCAGCCTGGTGGACAGCTGCTTGGTGAGGACAGCTCAAGGGCCTGGCCTAGGAGTGAAGGGGCCTCCCCGCCAGCAGCCTAACAGACACCTGGGCTCTGTGCCTGGCATGGCCCCAGGGATAGCCCAGGCAGAGCAAGAGCCAAGTAAGAGGGGTCGGAATCCAGAGGTCCCCTGAAGAGCGCTGGGTGCCCCGTCTGGCCAGACCCACTGCACTCCCTCCCTGGTTCTCCCCCGCCCCCCCCCCCCCCCCTGCCAGGGAGCCCAGAGTCTGCCTCAGGATGGATGAAAGGGTCAGGGGGCAAGTGCTGAGTCTACTGGACTTGAGCCATTGCTGGCACCCCTACCCCCACCCCCTGGGCAGAGTTTGGTTGTTCTTTAAGCTCGTCCCTTTGCTACCTGCAAGGTCAAACTGGGCAATCCAGCATAGACGAGGCTATGACCCAAAGCACAAGGAAAGGAGGTCTGTTCAAAGGCAGTAAACAGAGAATGGAGTTGGGACGTTGATGTTGACACTGCACTGGCCATTACTACCAAGGTGGCAGGAAGACTAAACTCTACACGGTGGCTTGTGACATCCCAACGTTCAGTATCCTGGAAGCCTGCTCCGAGTCCACTCCAACGGGACACATTTGTCCGAGCCTCCGAACTTAGTCATTATCTTTGTTTCCTGTTTTGCAAAAAATTCACATGAAACTGAGTGTCGATGACGACGCCACTGTCGTACCTTGATAGTTTTGGAGTCGAGGGTGGGTGGTCAAGCGGCTGCCCATCCCGCTGATTTGCGTGTTGTGTATTTGCGTGGGGGGAACCACACGGTCAAGACTCTGGCCATGCTGGTTTTGCCGCCAGGGTTCCTCCCCGCTGTGAGTCTGAGATTAGGAGAGCTCACAGTGGGCCCAGCCCGGGATCAGAAATCCCACACCCAGTTCCCAGTTCCCAGAGTTGAGCAGAATAGCATCCTCTTCCGAGAGCTTGAACTCGTCTCCTTGGGTGTGCGCAATGAACATGTTTCTGGTACTTTGTTGCTAAAGAATTCCATTAAAAAAAAAAAAAAAAGTCCAAGTGACAAGTTGTCAGGTCCAGGCTGTGCTGTATTATGGTCAAAATATTCTTTGGCATCCACAGAATGATTCGACTGATCCACTGGACTTTTGCAAGGTTCTTGGTGGAGAAGTTCTGGCTTTACCAGTGGTGGAAGTGACCCAGGAGTAATTCACAAAAGAAAACAAAAAACACGTTTTCACTGAATTCCTTTTTTTGTTTGTTCCCTGAGCTATCACCCTGGGGCCACTCCACTAAAAAACTCTTCAGAGCAGCTACCTGGGACCTAGAGGGTGGGGTGGGAGGCGGGGG
>NW_017731416.1:1660370-1705639 GCF_001890085.2 Hipposideros armiger
TGGGAGGGCACGGCTGGGAAAGGGGGTTAAGGCTCAGAGGGAGAGGAACCAGGAGCTTCCATCAAGACTTGAAACAGCCCCGGCAGCCAACACTGCTGCCCGGGCCCCGGGATCCCACTGCTAGTTGGGAGGAGGGGTTTCCAGAAGGAAACTGAGGAAGCAGCTCAACTCTTAGCAGGACTGGGAAACTTGAAAAGGCAAACGGTCTGGTCTGGTCTGGTCAGCTGTCTAGGAATGACTAGACTTCAGCAGGACTGGCCCCGAAGGAAGGAAGTTGGAGCCCCAGAGTGATTCTCTGCAGTGGGCGAGCCTGAGCCCCATGCCCCCATCTGGGCACTGGCCCTTCCTGGCAGCCCTCCACCGGCCCCGGTGGCTGGTTGCTTGGGAGTCCCCTGAGTAAGTGGCACAGCTCAGGAAGGATTCTGGGAACCCCTGCCCAGAGCTGCAGGGCTGGGCACTGGCAGGGGCGGAGCAGCAAGGGGCTGGAGGGTCGCGGGGTGGGCGGGCAGGCCTCAGATGTGGGTTGATCAGGAACAGCTGAGGTTCCCCTGGAACCAGCGGGGTCCTCTGCGCCCCCTCAGTGCTTTCTTGTATTAAGCTCGTTGTGCTTGTGACAGTGAGTAGACTCTGGCTGGGTATCACTTATTATACTTCCTTGGGGATCAGTGGAGTGCAGCAGGACCCCCCCCCCACCCAACCCCAAATGGACTCCAGTGGGATTTGGGGGCAACGTGGGGCAGGCCCTGGGCTGGCCCATCTGCCATGAAATAATGCCCAAATGACAGTCTGTGTCACCCAGTGGCAGCGGACTGGCGTCCTGAGCTCTTCTTCACCTTGCCTGCATCTAGCCAGGAACCCAGCAATGCCGCGTGGGCAGGGCGGGGATGCTGCTATGGCAGGAAGGCTGCATAGGACCTGGCCTGGTCCTTGCAGCCAGAGCCGTGGAAGGAATCCTAATGTCCTAGGCCAGCACAGAGGAAAGACAACAGTGTGGAATTCAAAACTCTCTCTATATTAAAAATAAAACCACAACAGAGTGGCAGCCTCAAGGGTCTGGGACACTCAGCAAAGATTGGAAATGGCAGTTGTGACTGGGCTGAGGCCTCATGGGGGGACCAGGGCAGGGCCTGGGGCAGGGGTACGGGTGACTTAGGAGGCCAGAACCCCCATGCGGACCACCTCCTCAGCCCCTGCTTCCCTGGGACCCCGCTGCACCCCACTGTCCTTGGTCTCCACGTCTGAGTCGCTCATCTCCCCATCAGAGAAGTAGCCATCAGTCTCAGTGTCAAAGTGGAGGCTGACCTTTGGCCTCTCGGCCACAGTAGAAGGCGGTCCTGTCCCAGCATCAGGCCTGGCACCCGATGATCTCCGGGCTCCCTTGCTCTCGCGGGGCGGCCGCAGCCGGCCTGAGGGCTTGGGGCTCGCCGTAGGGCCAGGCACTTGGACATTCGAGTCGGCAGCCATTGGGACTGCCTCGTCGGGGGTGTCAGGGGCCAGCGGTGGGGGGCTTCTGGGGCCTGCTGGAATGGGACAGTCCCCGGCTGCAGGGCTGGACGGCAGGTGAGAAGGTGTTCGCCGGGGTGGTTTCCTGGCAGGTGGCCCTTGAACCCCCTTGCCGCCGCCTGCATCCTGGCCCCAGGGCTTCTTGGGGGGTTTGTCTGAAGTCGTCCGTGACCCTGGCCCATCCTGTGATGGTTTCTTCTTGGTAGGCAGGCGGGTGCGGCCACGAGCCTTCCTGGCAGGGTCACCGGGTCGCAGCGAGGGGTCCCGCATGAAGCTTAGCAGCGTCTCCTCGTCTTGCAGGAGCTCCTCCGACAGCAGCCCCGGAGCAGGGTCCTCGCGGTGCCCGTTGTTCAGTGACCATTCGCTCATGGCCATGTTTTCTGCTGTGATCTGCACTGACTGCGCCAGCCAGCTGTTGAAGAAGGTGCCGTCGATGGGGAATGAGGTGGACAGGCCTGGCAGAGCAGAGAGGCGGCAGGTCAGACCCCACTCACTTTCAGAAAGGCCCCTCTGGCCCTCCCCAACACCTCACTTCCCTCTCTCCCTCCCTCCCTTCCTTCCTACCAGGCTCCCTGTTAAAAAATTATTAAGAATTTCAAGGGGGCAACACAGTACAGCATTAAGCCAAGTGAGGGCCTATGAGACTGCACAGGAGCACACCCAGTCTTGGGGGTACAGGAAATGGAGGAATAGAGGAAAGCGCCCTCTGGCCACCAGGGGGGCGCTGAGTTACTATGCGCGCTGCCAAGTCCAAAGCAAGGAACTTAGCATGACTAGGGTGGCAAGGCACATCTAGGTACAAGGGCCCTCCTGCACGCCAAGACCAGCTCTGGCTATCGGCCCTCCCTCCTCTCCTGAGGTCTTGGGAGGGACAGCTGGTGAGACTGAGCCTCCCGTTAAGACACCCAAGTTGTCCCCTTCCTGAGACAGGGAAATAAAAGATGACCTGGGGCTTCTGTGCTAGAAGTGAGGTCTGGAAGGCGACTCCACTGGATCCCTGAGAAGTGCTCTAGGGAAAGCATGCGACATCCTGGGCGATAAAGCCCACAGCCGGGGTCCCCTCAAGGGCTGCTCGGCTTGATGGGGCAGCAGTAAGGAGGTCTGTGACAGTGAAGATGCCTGAGAAGGGCCAATGCTTGTGGCTACTGCTTTGGATCCCTCTGGGTGGCTCCCGGAAAGTTCATTGGTACTGAAGGGAGGGTCCCTTTGAGAAGATTCTGGCAGAGTGGGACAAGGATGGAGAATTCTGGCAGATCATGACGTCCCATCATGGGGCTGGGCTTCGAGAAGTGCCCAGATGGCCTAGAGGTCCATTGAGGGCCTCTGGGCAAATGCACCATCCAGGACACCCAGGCCAGCAGAATGAGTGGGCAGTTCCTGAGCTCCTGGGCCCAGACTCCAGCTCCGGTGTACAAAAGGGGAATTTCTTGGGGTGGCCGATGGGGCTTTGAGACCCTAGTGTCCTTTATGGCTAGCAGGTGTGAGTGCCTAGGCAAGGAAGGGCCTGGTTACCCTCTTGGGCCTCCTCTGTGCAGTGGGGGTGCTGACAGTCCCTGGGGAGGAGGACGGGGGGGACAGAGGCTGCAAGCGGAGTGATGGCGTGAGCCTGGCCAGTCTGCCAGGCCAGTCTGGCCACTTACCCAACTGCCCCAGGACTGAGTCAGGCCCCGCCTTCATTTTCTCTTTCTTCTCAGGGCTGCCCTTTGGGCCCTCACGACCTTTCCTTTTTGAATCGCTCTTCTCGCCCTTTGCTCTCCTCCCAGACCGCTCTGCGTCAGGGAAAGAGAGAGCAGGAAGGATGTGGTTACCCCGAACAGCCTCAGCCAGAACCAAGATCATTCCATGTCACCCCAGGAGTCCTCCCTCGCCTGGCGCCTCACCATCCAAGTGACCTGCCTATGTGCCCCAGGCTCAGAGCCATAGGGGACCTGGGATAACTAGGACTCTAGAGAATCAAGAAACAGCTGATGTGGGAGAGTGACGGGTAACTGCCCACAGCGGCCCTTGTAGGGCTTAGGGGAGGGCACAGGGCCACAAAGAGGATGGAACCCCACCTGGCAGGATCTGGACTGCAGCCTGATCCACCTCGCCTACGGATCCTGGGAGAGTCCTGGTGGGTGGGAGGCTGGCTGGAGGTGAGTGGACAGGGCACAGCCTTGAATGCCAGGCCAGGGAGGTGGACATGAAGGTGGACAGAGCACTAAGAAGTCAAGAGGCTGTGCCAGTCCTCACACTGGTCAGCCCCCTTGAGCAGGTCTCCACCTTGGTCTCCTAGTCTGCTTTTGAGGTCAGACAGTAGATGGGAGACCTGGGTGCACATTTGGCCTTTACAGCCCTTCAGCCCATGACCACACAGGTCTAGGGAGCCACAGAAAACACGGCAGCAGGGAGGGACGTGTGGAGGGGGAGGCCCAGGTGCTGGGAATCTTCTCTCACCTTCTTAGCCAGAGGCTGGATGGCTTCCTGAATAAGGGTCTAAAAGGGGCTTGAGGGGCGTGGCCCCAGCTCTGGAATCTTCCCAGCTCTGCTGTTGATTCCCTTGGAAACCTCAGGCCCGGCCTCAGTCTCTGCATCTATAACATGGGACCAGCGCCCAGATACCCCCCACTGTCCTCAGCGTAGGCCGAGCTCCTTCCAAGGGCCACAGACCTTGCACGGTCGGCCAACCCTGGCAACCCCTCAGCCTCACTTTAGACATCTTCCTCCTACACTGGTTGCAGATACGTCAGCCTCCTCCCAGTTTCTCTAACAAGACAGGTTCTGGCCTCTAGTTCTCCAAAAATGCCCTGTTTCATCCTGTCCATCGCCTGGTTCAGCTCACAGCCTAAATATCACTGCCATTGGGAAGACTTCTCCAGCCCTCTTGCCAGACAGGCTTCGGCAATATGCCTGCAGCCCATGTCCCACCCCAGGGGACAAGCACACAACACCGAGGGCGTCAACTTCAGGCAGAGGCAAACCAGTCTCCTCTTCAAACGTCCTGCCCGGAACCACGGACTGCCTGTGGCTGCCACCCAGGTCTAGGAACTACAAATGTCCCCAGACTGAATGTGGGGATGTGGACCCACCAGGCTCTTCACCCTATTTCTAGAACCCTGTGCCTGAGGGCACCGCGTGCCTTGCCACTCTGCTGCCTTGACTGTGAGCCTCTCCTTCTGCAGCTGGATATGTGCCCATAGCGAGATCCTAGGAAGCCTGAGACGTTGCTCCAGATCACCACCACCATGAAGCCAGCCCTTATACCTCTGTCCCTGCGCTGGTACCAACCGTAGCCCCTCGGGCACCACTTTCCTTTACTTTCCCAGACAAGGGCAGAAACCTTGTTTATTCAAGGTTTCAGGGCCTGGCCTTCTGTCCATGCTCACTTAGTGCTCACTGAATCAATCAACAGATGAGAGGGAGCCCAGAAAGCTCTGGCAGCTGGGAAGCTGCCGTAGTCTTGGGGTGCATGGTGAGCTCTGAAATCTGTCTGCATGGCCGTGACCCACCCTGACCCAGTACCTGTACTTGGCAATGCTGGTTTCCTGGGCCAGAGTGGGTTGGTGATCCCTAAGTGTAGATGAGGAAGCTTGGCTCTCGGGCAACAGTGGGCAGTACCAGGTCCTTAGTCATCGCACCGGTGGTGGCCCAGAATCTCTCCTCTCTGTCCACTCCAGGCCCAGAGGCTGAGCTGGCAGTGGTAGCCCCTGACTTAAAATCTCTCTCCAGCTAGCTACTTCTGTTGCGTTGCAATTCAACATAGGAGCACCATTTTCTGGGTTAAGCATTGCCCCCCTTAACATATGAACATTCCAGGATGGGCCCCCTGTCTGGCAGTAGCCATACAAATAACAGATAGAAGCAATGTCAGAGATTCGCGGGCCTTGGAATTCCAGATCTGTTAAATGCACATGATGGCAGGAGAATAGAAGAAAACAGAGGAAAAAACTGCCGGCACAGGGCCTGAATCCTATTAGATGAGGCCAGAGAGAAAGAAAGCACAGATCCTCTTCCATCTCTGGGGCAGCTGCCTTGCTCAGGACCAATGCGCAGGCACACACAGGCCAGGGAGGCTCGCTGGCTTCTGGCTCTTCCTGCCCCAGGGCCAGCACAGCAACACAGAGCCATTAGGACTTCTGTATCTACCTGTTCACATGCAGTTCATTCCTAGAACTGTTGTGGCCCTGTAGCTACCTGGGTGTCCCCCGTGAACCAGAAAGCTCTCTGAGGGCAGGCCTGATGTCCACATTCCAAACTCTGGCTCCCTGCCTAACGATACACACCTGGGACCCAAGGGGCCCATCTTGGGAGGGCAGGGGTGGAAGCCAGCGGCCCCTGGCCTCCTGCACTTGCCCCCACCAGGCCCCAAAGACACATGTCTTTGAGACCCAGCCCCTTGAGAGCGTGCACACTGAAGTGGCTGATGGTGGGCTGGGAAGGCGCCTACCTCGACAGAGATCCTGTTCGATAAGTTTCATCTGCAGGTGGAATATCTGCTCCTGGAGTTTGCAGATGGCATGTTTCGTTCTCTCGCGCCTTGTCACCATGTAGCACAGATTTCTAACCTGAGGAAACACAAGAGAGATTTCCCACCTTACTCAAGGGCAACCACCCCTGACCTCCCAGCTCTGGGGGTAACCACTGCCTACACAGCCCAGGACATCTGGGAATCAACTCGCAGACCCTGAGTGCGTCCTCAGCCCTAAGCCACAGTTCTCGGATCTAAAACATGGGACTGGCACAGCCGTGGCCCTATGGCCCCTGGCTGAGCCAGAGCAGGCAGAGAAAGCATCCGGTCAGTTCAGCTGGTGACCCCACTTTCCTCCCCGTATGTGTCTTCACATGGCCTTTCATAAGGACACACTAGTCAGTGGATACATACAGGGGAGTGCCATGTGACAACAAAGGGAGAGACTGAGCCATGCGTCTACAACTCCAGGGACACCCAGGGTTGCCAGAGACCACCAAGTGCTAGGAGAGAGGCTCAGAACAGATTCTCCCTCAGAACCTCCAGAGCTCCGGGATCAACCTTGCTGACTTCCGGCTTCTAGAACTGTAAGAGAACAATTGTCTGTTGTTTAAAGCCACTGAGTTTGCAGTACTGTTCCAGTAGCCCTAGGAAACAAATACAGCTTCCTTCTCAGCACACTTGAAAAAACCACAGCCACAGCCCAAAGCCTTGTTCAATCTGACCCACTGTCACCTCACAGCCCGTGTCCCACAGTCAGGTGATAAGTACACCACCTCCTGTCACCTTCTTTCTGTGTCCAGCCCTTGGGGCCTTGCTACATATTTTAAACTCTTGGCCTGGAATGATCTTCACCCCTCTCTCCCCAAGGCTGGACCTTGTCCTTCAGGTCCTGGCTCAAGTGTCACCTCCAGGAGGCCTTCCCTGTCCACCGCATCTAAACAGCCCCACATCATTCTCCCTGCATCCTTGTCTGTGGCCTTCCTGGTAGTCATGTGGCCCCGTGTGCAGGGGGTCAGTGGGGGTGAAGAGCGGTAGATGGATTCATGGCGACTTTAAAGGCCCCAAAACAAACCAGTCAATACATCCAACTTAGAAAAAAATTGGTTGAGGTCCAGCTTTCAAAAATTTCTTAAAACACACCATTCTGGGGTTTCCTCATCCTTAAACCTAACCTCTAAAGGCGGGGAGCCAGATGAGGTGAGGCTCAGAGTCACAGACTTCTCCGCAAAAGAACCAAGAGTTATACTTAATTACTTCCTATTAAAATATACATATAGCCTTTGGGGTATATTTTATCTTCCATCTGAAACTCTAGAGGAAGGTTTCCTAAAGCATGCCCAAATGAATTACCGGCATCAAGTCCTCTGGGGTAACTGGTTACAAAACAGATTCCCAGGCTTGAGGGCCTATCAAACTCCCGGGGTGGGACCTTCAAGTATAGTACATTTCACGTCGCCCTGTGGAATCAGAACTATTGGGAGGCTAGGGAGCCTCCAAAGTAAGCTGCACAGGCTATTGAGTTCAATAGCTTATCACTGGATAGGAAGGAAATATCAGAACTTTTACTGGAATTTTTTTTTAACTTATTTATTGATATAAACAAATTTTTTTATTTTTTATTTTTTAGCTGAGCCATCCTGCCACCTATTGGCAGCTGTTGACAGCTCAGCTCAGGCCAGGAATCGAACCAGCACCCCTGTTGCTCAGAGCTCACACTCTTGAGCGAGCTCTTAACCAACTGAGTCACGTGGCTGGCCCTGGAATATTTTTTGATCCCATTAGAAATTCTGATTACATTTGCTTTATGATATAGAGTGGTAAATAAGAATGAGATATTAAAAATACAATATATTGCAGGTAAATACTCAATTTATCTGCAGTAAGACCTGGAGATTCCTACTATAGAAGATAGGAACACTTCCAACGATGCCAACGTTCTCTGGTGGGTACGTTGGTCACATGTGATCCCTTATTCCCACTTCACCCTGGTTTAATCCCCTACTTCTCTAATTTCTCCCAAGACTCTCAGTAAGATAGCTAGCTACCTGTTATTGAATGCTGGAGAATTCCTCTTCCATGATGGCTTTGGAGGACAAAGTATTAATACTACCTTAGAAGCTCACCCACGCTATCAGGCTCCTTGCATTGTCATTATTGTTTTTTTTTCTGATTATAAAGATAAAATGTTCTCTTGAAAAAAAAAATAGGAGAACAAAAATGAATCAAGTAGCAAAGTGCCCCAAACTAGGGCAGGGATTGGTAATAAAAGGTTTTACATTCTGATGAAGTGGTTTTGATACCAGCAAGTTTTGCCGAGAGTGAGCTGAGGAAAAGGGAGGGGCACAGGGGACGTCCAGCCAACTAACTTGAGCTAGAATGGACCAGGGTTGAGGACGTTCATGGAGATAGGGGGGTGGTAACAGGAGCAGGCTGGGACCTGTGGGTGTCCCGGGCACGAGACGCTGGAGCTCAGGAGGCAGGCGTGGGCTGGAGCTGGCCCGACGGGGAACAAAGCTGTGGAGTAGAAGCGGCATTGGGAGGTCAGGCCAAGTGCGGCGAACGAGCACTGGACCAAGAAGAACTCAGGGAGGGAGGGAGAACAGGGGCATTAAGGGCATCGAAGGTTTTCAAGACCAAGGGCACATTTGACTGTGGCAACTACTGCTGAAAGGGCTAGGGGACAAGGACAGAGACGTAACCACTGGACACAGCCTGGTCTTGGGGGCTGTTGGTCCTGGTGGAAGATTCTGGATTAGGGTTATGGCAGGAGCTTGACCAAGGAAGTGAGAACAGTGAGGGATGATGATAAAGGAGACAGGTGGGGCGGGGGGCTTCCTTTTACAGATGGGAGAAGGTGAAATAGGTTCAGATGCTGGTGGGATCCTGGAGACGGAGAGGGGAGGAATAAACGAGAAACCCGTGTGCTGCAGGGTGAGGACTGGAAAGGGATCCCTGACGGGGAGGGGAGGAGATGGGAGGAAAGGCAGAGATGCACACAGAGGGCTCCCCTGGCACGAACGTGGAGGGTTCTGGTCTGAGGAACAGGAGGCGAGGCTGTCTGCTAAGAGATGGGGAGCAGGAGTGGAGATAGGTGCTGGGTTACGGAGCCCAGCATGTTGCTGACTTGGGTCCTGCCGACACTGGGGGGCAGGCACCTTGGGGGACCCCCCTGCTCACTGCTATGGGATTGCTTCTGGTTGGCAGAGAGTGGCTCCTACTGGGTGAGGCTCTGCCTGGGGTGTGGCCTCTGCACAGGGACAAGGGCTAATGCTAGACGGGGTGGGAGCCAAGAAAATAGGAGACAGTGAAGGGTGGAGGGTCTGGGGGGGCAACTGAGCAGGTAGAGTAGGAGGCTATGGTTAAGGAGGGGGATGTGGGGGGATCTGGGGACCAGGGAGTAATTGGGGGTAGTGACAGGGTTTGAGAGGGACGGGGGCACTAGTGGGTGAGAAAATCCTGGAGATGGGATATGGGGGTTGACGAGCCTGGAGGCCGAGGCTGCCCCGGACAAGGGGGGCTTCGGTGGGAGGCCAAGCAGACCACAATCCAGGCACTGAGGAGGCAGTGAATGGGGTGTGACCGACGGACTAGGAAGCGGGTGCAAGTGGGATGGGGGGTGGTGGTGGCAGGATCTTCCCCGCTTGGGAGAGCTATCGGAAATGAGGCCTGAGGGAGTTCCTACATGACTGTCCTCCAGGGGGAGGGGAGTGTCATCTGAGAGCTGCCCCTGCCCTCTTAGCCCCGCTCAGGCCAGGTCAGGCTCTCGAATAAACTCCTGGTAAGCAGATGCAGGGCCAGGGTCTGTGAAGACTTGCGCAGCCCGAACTGCCTTCCCGGTTGCTAGGGGACACCAGCCGAGCTGATCGTCAGTGCTGCAATTTTTTTGTCAGCTGTGAATAACTGGGAGGCTGCAGTGGCCATGCCTTCCAGAGCTGCCTGCCAGGGCTGAGGCCTGCACACCTTTAGGCGGAGCAGAAAATGAGGTTTCACGCTGGTGGCAGCAGCATGGCCTTGGCTCCTGCTTCTCTCAGCAAAACCCCAGCCTGGCCTTCAGGGCAAATAAATCAGGGAGGATGCCCTGTGATCCCCTGGCCCTGGCACTGCGCCTGCCTTTTGGTTCTCCATGGAGCCCCCTCCACGAGCCAGAGCAGCAACCACCACCACCACTAACAACAGAGGACACTGTGCTAAGTTCTGTCCTTCACTGTGACCCCAAGGTCAGTTCCATCCTTATTCCCATTCTACTGACAGGAAACTGAAACTCAGAGAAGTGGAAACTGAAATTCAGAAGGCATAGAGCTGGGAAGAGCTGGAACTGGATGCAAACCCAGGCCACCCAAGGCCTCCATCTCAACTCGAACCCTGCCTCCCCGATGAGCCCAGCCCAAGCTGGCCTGGTGTCCGTCCAGTCGTAAGGATACCCTCGGCCATCAGTACTGGGCCATGGTCAGAGATCGGGCCGAATGGCCAGGTCACCAACAGTCAAGGGTCTTTTCAGAAAGCCACCCCCATGGCAAGGTCCTTGGCTTTGTTCACTCACTGAAGTCACCAAGCATGGCTGTGAAAGGCCCTGAGGCTGGACCTGGAGTGGGTTGACCCAGGTGGCTGACTCTTACTCCCTCACCTTGCTCCCAGTGGTGCCACCAGCCCAGTTTGGTGGCTGTTGGAGAAGCAGCATTTTATTTTGACAGGGCCTCCTGAGCCCTGAGATGCTGCACAGACTTAAAGCCAGCCCTGCCTCCTCTTCCTGGAGGAAGAGTGGGCGGGCTCATGCCTGGCTTTGGAGGGCTCTGTCCCCTGACCAGAGGGGTCTATGTGGCAGCTCTGGTTGCCTGGGAACCCCAGAGTTGGCCTCAGCAGGCTCACTGGCTTCCTAGCCCTTTACAACCTTGACCCCTGGGTGCACCTGTACCAGCTAACAAGGGGTCGGGGAGAGGTTCAGGGACTGATAAGAGGATGCTTTTGACCAGGAAATGCACAGAATAGAGAATAAGCCAACAATCCTTTCTCACAAACCCCTCCCCTCATTCAGGCCCAAATTCAACTCAAACCCTAAAACACACACGGTCCTCTAAGGCTTCCTGTCACTTCTGCTCTCTGAGCCCCTGTTTTCTCATCTGCTAACCAGGGCTGGGAGTATCTACTTCTTGCCTCCTTTTTTAGGGTAATGATGAAATCCATGAGCCCATCCCCCTGGTTCCCCCCCACAGCTTAGCCAGGGTCAAGCACACTGGCCGACCAGCTCAGACCGGGGAGGTCAGAGCTACTGGAAACAGCAAGAGTAAAAGCAGGTGTTTGCACTAGAGACTCGGGGGTGGTCTGAGAACAATTGCAACAGCAGCTTTGGTCTCAGAAGGATTTGTACCTGACGGTCCTGCCACATGAGACAGAAGGCCGGGCTGCCCAGGAAACGGTGGCCGCAATGTAGGTGGACTTGCCCTCTGCCCTGGCTGGAGCCAGGGACATTTGGTGCCCTCCTCCCCCAGCCTCTCACTTCGGACCTGGTGTCAGGCTGACTGCCAGACAATAAGTTCCCTCCCAGGCCAGCAGGGTCATTTCCCCTTGATCAGGCGGCAGGGCAGATGAGTGGGGTGAAGGAAGGTGGGGAAGCCAGGTCCAGTTTCACAGCCTCCACCTCATGCCCCACCCTCCCGCCCCTGCCCAGTTCGTTGCTCTACTCATTTTA
The DNA here is from genome assembly GCF_001890085.2 of Hipposideros armiger. Taxonomy (NCBI): domain Eukaryota; kingdom Metazoa; phylum Chordata; class Mammalia; order Chiroptera; family Hipposideridae; genus Hipposideros; species Hipposideros armiger. The sequence goes on from NW_017731416.1 coordinate 1,672,010, forward strand.
TAGACTTACCAAAAGCTGCTGCCCCAGGTCATACAAAGCCCCCTCGATGCTCCCACCCAGGGCTGCTTCCTAACACGGCCTGAGGAAATGTGTCTGTACCCATGGAGGACGCTGTGACAGGATGCCACGTGCTCTGGAACCCTAGAACTGAATGTCCCACAGAGGAAAGACCAGAACGGCACCTGGGGTTCAGAGGACCAAGGAATCAGAACATCCTGCTTCCTCTCGGGTTGTCCCCAACTTGGGGTGGTACTTTTTATCAGCTGGAGGTGGCAGGGGAGGGATGCCAGAAAAGCCAAGTTCAAGGGCGCAACCCATAGAAGGCAGGACTCCCTCACCTTTCTTGGGGGAGTAGGAGGAATTGGAGACTTTGGGGGCCTCCATGCTCTAGACCAGCAACTCTCACTGCCCCCCAATCTCCACAACCCAGCCCCAAACCATGGAGTCTGTACTTCCTCACCTTACTTCATCTCACTCAGTCCCCCAAAGCTACCACACTGGACCAAGCCAAGATCACCTGTCTCCCAGCATGTAGCTGGAGGGTTTCAGCCAACCTACCTACTCCATCTGGGCCCTGTGTCTCCTCCTCTGGGGTGAGTGTTTGGAAGTGGCAGCCACAGCAGGGCAGTCCCTGCTTAAAACCCTTCCGCAGCTTCCAGACCACTTTGGTCCACCCACCTAGCCGTATCCTTCCGCTCCACGCAGGTGGCTGCTGGTCTCCGGCCCACCCTGAGCCCTCCGCTCACACCCTTCCCTCTGTCCAGCACCCCTGGGAGCCGCAGTCATACCTGTCTTCCCTACCCTGGCCCAGCACATACCTGTTGGGTTGATTCAACTCGCTTATGATTCCGTCCCTCCCTGCCTCCAACTCTAAGCAGAAGCTTGTGTGTTGGGACCAGGCAGGGCCCCGAGAAGCCACAAATGGGATCAGAGGCCACGAGGAGCTAGAAGCCTGAGTCCTTGTCCCAGCTCTGGCATCTCCAAGCTCATGACCTTGGCAGGGCCCCCACCCTTCACCAGGCCTTTGAAAGGGCTGAGACAAGAGGGACTCAGACCCGAGAGCGGGATCCTTCCTTGTGCTACAAAGTAACAGTTCCCCCCACCCTGTCTGAGACCTGGAGGCCCTCAGCCCCTGGGCCACAGCCCCCAGTGAGTCCTGGTGAGCCACGGCTACTCCAGGGCAGTGAGAGTGGGCTGCGAAGGCCTCCCAGGATGGCCACCAGGTAGCAGGGGTACTCACCCTCTCCAAGTCCTGCCGCAGGTGTGTGAAGAGCTTCAGGCGGCGGTAGAGGACGTCCTGCTCCTGCTGGGCCAGGTTGTCCACCTCGTCGGTCTTGGGGGTCAGCAGCGGCTGGTTGGCATTGGCTTTCCTCTTTAGCTTCCAGTACTGGTAGATGAAGTCGACCAGCGCCTCGGCCAGGTCCAGGCGCTCTGCCACCTCGGCCGGCTCTACCAGCTCGTAGAAGTCTTCCTCCAGCTGCTGCAGCCGCTGCTTGCGCAGGGTCACCTTCTCCAGGTCCTCACCAGTTGGGCTGGGCTCCACAGGCTCGGAGGTAGGCTCACCCCTCGGACCCCCCTCACTGTGCTCCTGACAGAACGACTTGAACTTGACCTCGTCGTTGTCTGCTAATATAGTCCGCATTTCCAGGCCATGGTCAAAGGCGCATGTGACATGGAACGCCGTGACGCAGGAAGGCATGGAACACTGGAGGGACAGGAAGGGCAGCGTCAGGCATGAAGGGATCCCTGGCGGGAGGGAAGAAGGTTGTGGGCATCTCTCAGGGTTCCGAGAATGCGGAATGACTCTAAATAAAATGGCAAGGGCTCCCGACACCCTGGGGGGTATGGAGGGAGCTATGGCATGTGGGAAGGGGGAGCTGGAAAAGATATGGGGTTCAGCACCTTACACCCTGGGGAAGTCAATAATCAGACAACTGGAAAACCCTTTGTGGGGTAAGCAGCATGTCTCTTGGGCAAAATGACTTTGGAATCAGAGGCATCGAAAGAAAGGCTGGCAACAGGTCACTGCCTCCCCTACTGCAACGTTATCTAAGATGGGGAGTTGTGGCCCTCCTTTGTCCTCTGGGAGGAGAGGCTAAACCCAGACCGCTTCCTTTCCCCTCAGCCCAAGCAACTCAGGACCTGCCCCCTCCCTCCCAGTCTTGGATGGTGGCTGTGGGCAGCTGATCACTGTTTCAACAACCACCCATCCAACTATTAGTGACCATTTCTGCTGCACTCACAAGCCATTTTGAAAGTCTTACAAATGAGGGGAGGCACGTCTGCAATGACAACTGTTCCTGGAGAGACGAGAGAGAGAAAGGATGCCCCCCATCCCAGCTTCTAGTCCAGCAGCATCAGTATTGCTAGAAATGCATGTTCTCAGGCCCACTCCAGACCTACTGAAGCAGGACCTCTGGAGGTAGGCCCAGCCATCTGATTTCACATGCCCTCGGGGTAACACTGATCACACCAGAATTTGGGAAACATGGCTGTCAACAGACTAATGCGGCCCTGCCCTGTGTCAGGATAGCCTGTTGGCTGAGCTGGAGGAAACGTTTGAATTCTACCCCTTCCATATGTCAAGTTTGATGTTGGAAGCAGGGTCAATGTATTCATGAAGCCCATAGACACTTGCTCCTGGGGAAAGTCCCAGTGCTACAACTGGGAGGTGAGCCTGGGCTCCCCAGCCTGTACCCGGTGCCTGCAGGAACTGGGGATGGAGGAATGCCTCCCAGGTGGGGTTCTGACTCTGGCCCCAGTCACAGGTCTCCCTGGCCCATTAGTGGCTCTCTGTCTGCAGCACCACGGGGAGTGGGGCAGCTGGCTCCTGCAGGGGCTGTGGGGCTACAGCAGGGTGAGGTGGCCATGTACCTGGATGCAGGTGCCCGTGCACTCCTTGCAAAGGCTGCAGGACAGAGCCCAGCGACTGGCCGGGATGTGCGAGATCTTGGTGATGGGCTCCATCTTCTCGGGGCAGCCGATGCTGACCTGGGCGGGACACAGGGAGCTCTATCAGGCTTCTTGTCTCCAGCCTGCCCCAAGGAGCCCCAAATGGGGGCTGTCTGCTGACACCAGGCAGGGGGCAGACAGGGCAGTAAGGAAGCCCCTGAATTTCAAGTCCTTCCTGTCTCAACTATCTACTGGGTGTGTGTGCGCTCACCTGTGACAAGTCTTACATGGTTTGTGACTGTGTGACAGAGTGCACATCAGTGTGTTTAACTGACTGTGTGTGTACCTATGACTGTATGGCTCTCGAGACAGAGGCGCGCGTGTGTGTATGCACACACACAGATGAGTACATGCAAGGTCCCTCTTCTGTATCTCAGGCCTTTGTTAATAGCATCTTCAGAGGTCTTATCACAACTTGTATTTCTTTTATTTTTCTGGGTAGCAGGAAAGCCCCCTAAGGCAGCATCTTTTCTTGCAGGCCACAGGGCTTTTCCGGCCAATAGGGATGTGTCTTTCCGGCCAACGGGGACAGGCCTACCACCATGCCCAAATTTCCTGGGTACGGCCCACCCCTCCCCACTGCCCATGTCTGAGGATGGAAGAAGGGCCTTTGTTCAGAGGTCCTGAACCAAAGGGCTCCCATGATGGGGTCCGCATTGATTCTCTGTCCCTGCTGTGCCCAGCCTAGGGTACACTCACAGGAAGTCCCAGCCTTCAAGATGCTGATCTGGAAGCAAGCGACCATTGCTGATACAACCACTATCATCACAGAAGCCTGCAATGTGGGTCCCAGCAAGGACCTTTGGACTGGGAGCCCAGGAAGGCAAGGGCCATCTGCTGACAGGGTCACCTGGCTTGCTTCTGGGCACAGGCAGCCTTGGAGCGGGCCCTCATTCTGGGTCATGGCACACAGCAGGGTCAGGGCTATAGCTGGTAAATTTCAGTATTTCCCATTTCAAATAAAACTGGATGCCATCCGGCAGCCCAAGTCCTCAGCTAACTCACTGTGGGCCCAGCCTGTCACCCATGGCCCGTCCCTTTCCACCAAGACTCAGACCGAAGCCCACCCCTCCATCCAGCCACAGCCATAGCAGCAGGCCCACTATCCACCTTGTAATTAGGCTCACTGCCCGATTTTCTTTTAGGTCAGTTGGCTTATTTTTGTTTTAAATAGGCAGCTTGACTTTGGTTGGGACCATTGCCTGTTGTAGATGGAGATGGACTCACAACCTGCTTTTCCCTGTAGTCAGCGGCCTGATTTCTGTCCAGCTCTGACCTACCACTGGAGCCCCCAATAACCCCTAATCTCATTTTCCCATGGAAACTACCCCTGAGTTCTGCCCAAGTGCATAGGCAAAGTTCCCTGGGGACTGCTCTCCCAGTTCTTCCCAGGCTCGACACCGGAGATGCCTCCATTTCATGTGGGCCCATCACCCGCTTTTCCCAGTCCTCTGCTACCTGAGTTTTGAGTTCCATGCATACCTACTTCCCTACAGCTGTTCCCCTGGGCTGCCCACCCCCAGGTCTGCCCACCTCAGGAATCCACAGGGCGCAGCTGACGTGCACCCACTTGGTCCCACTTCTGGTAGGTTTCAAGGCTCCTCCTCGCTTGGGGCAGAGCAGGCACTTTGGCTGGACACCCAGGGCACACGTCCGGCATAGCCAGCTGCCTGTGGGTACCTTGAGGATCCCGTAGCATGCCTGGGGAGACAGCAGGGTGGTAACGAGAGGGAGGCACTGGCCAATCTGCATTTGGTCAGCAGTCAGTTGCAAACAGTCCCAGCCTCAGCCCCAGCCCGAGCCAGGAGCTCCCAAGCTACACGCTACCAGGCTCTGGCAAGACCTCCTGAGGGTTATAACACCAGGGCTCCCCTTTGCCTGTGTTGTCACCATTTCACAGTCCTTTGTGAAGGGGCTCAGGTCTGCCCTCTGCTGGGAGGACAGTCCCTTTAGCCAGAGGTTCCTAATCAGTGATGGACTTCAGAAGTGTCCGGGAACGGCCCTGAGTACAAATTTTGGTGTATATGCTGCCTGAGCAAAAGGAGCAGAGCTTTCATCATTTTTCATAGGGATCTGTGAAGCAGGCTCCTCCTGGTTATGCCTAGGGTTTTTTACCTAAGAGTTGCTGAGTAGAAGGGATGTGGATGAACGGGGGTCGGGGGGGGTCTACTGCACCCTTGCCAGCTAGGCGAAGCCCCTCTGAGCTTCCCAGGAGCTAGTCCAGTAGCAGTGGGTGGTGGGTGAGCGGGGAAGGGGCTCAAAGTCAGAGCCAGAGTGGGTCCACTGCGTTCTAGTCAGGTCTTCAGCAACTAAGGCCCAGAGATGCTCAAGACCAAGATCAAGAGGGGAGCCTGGTCAGGCTGGACAGTTTATAATATCAATAATGGTAAAAAACACTTATGGCCCTTATGATACTATTCTAAGCAAATAACTCTTAGTAACTTAATCCTCACAACAACTTACTTTTACTTATAGCTGAGCAACTAGAGGTCCAGAGAGGTTAAGAAACCTGCCCAAAGCCATAGAGCTTATAAAAAAGGCAGAGCCACAATTTGCAACCAGGCAGCCTGGCTCCAGGCTTTGCTCTCAATCACCACACTGTGCTGCCTCTTTGTAAGTTCCGCAGTGAGGAGCAGGGGAGGAGGGCAGAAGGCAGGGTGTTCCCGGGGGGAGAGTGTGCGGGAGGCCGACAGGAGAGGACAGAAGGACCATCCAATGGGTGTTTACTCCAGTATGGCTGAATGGGCTGAGCCAAGCGACCCTGGGCGTCCGGGGCACCACAGGGCACTTGTGCCAGTCCCTTCCTTCCCCCTTGCCCTCCTTCTTAGGGGCCTATGTCCACAGTGCTGCTGTACTCCTACAGCCAGGACGACCAGCCCCAGGCAGGGGCCAGCCCAGGGGTGGCATGCAAGGGCAGTGTGGGTGAGGGTGCCGGGGGCTGCCCACCTGGTGTACACAGACATTGCATTTGTCACAGAAGACCATCTCGTTGCCATCTTCACCCTCGGGAGAGCGGCACACGTCGCAGACGACATCCTCGTCGTACTCGATGCCCAGCCCCTCCTGGGTCTCGATGGCCCGCGCCATGTTCTGGTGGCAGAGCGTCTCCAGCTCCTCCAGCACACGCTCCAGCGTCAGCTCATCCAGCTCGGGCCTCTCTGTGAGGACAAGGGACGGTGTGAGGAGCCAGGCCTTTCCGGCCAGGTAGACGGGAAGGTTTCCACTCACCCACGAAGACCTGGGGAAACCTGTCGACTGCTGTTTTCAGCGCTACTGTCTGAAAACTGAATAGGCTGGACTAGGGGTCAGCAAACTGTGGCTCGCGAGCCACAGTTTGCTGACCCATAGTGGCTCTTCCGTCTCAGAAGTTTGCCGACCCCTGGGATGGACCATCCCATCTCAAAGGCCAGGAGCCTGAGTGGTGCTCTGACTTTAGAGAGCCTGCCTGTGACCTCACACACATATGTACATGCAGGTAACATGGAGTTATCTCTGGTTTGCGGCTGCTTGTGCTGTGTTTATGGGGGGACCCTCTGAAGATGGCTGAATTTGACAGAGCTGGCCCTTCCTGAGACATGTTAGTGGGCTCCAGACAGGAGGTCCCCACCCACTGACCTGATCCCATTTGTCACCCTAGAATCACTTGTGTGCTCCCTCACTCTTCATGGAAATCATACTTATAACAATATTTCCAAGAACTCTGTCAATAACATGCTATTATCACCCTCATCTGACAGCTACAGAAACTGAGGCACAGAGATACCAAATAAGTTCTCTAATCAGTAATGCTACAGAGACTGTCTCCCCAGATCCATTCAGTGCCAAAGCCCCATCGTGGCTACTTCCCTCCTGAAGGTGAGGATGCTGGGGTTCAGAAGAAAACCCTGCCTGCCTGCCCCCAATCCCATTCTCAGCCTGGCAGGTCACCTACCCATCTCCTTGAGCTCCGAGTTGATGAGCTCCAGCCAGTAGGCGTCAATCTCGTCCAGGTCATAGCGGCTGCCCCCTGGCCATTCAGGCTGGGAGCCCTCGCCACGTTCGGAGCTGCTAGGGGACACCTGGGAGAGGGGGCCTTCCAGCGGTGGGAGGATCCTAGGAAATCAAGAGGGGGTGTCATGAGGGGAGGGACCCTCGGCCTGCTCCCCTCGCTGGGGGCCTCCAGTGAGTTGGCTGAGGAGCTGGTGGGCAAGTGAGGTATTAAACTACGATGCAGCGCCCACCTCTTCCCGTTCCCTTCTTATACTTCCTTCTCCCACCTGCCCGCCCTACAGTCTCAGGCGACTATGAGTAAGCAGAACAGGAGACCAAAGAGCTGTGGGGCCTGACCCACAGCCCCTGCACACTTCACAAACTCCATCCTGCCCAGAGCACACCCCTACTGCCCCCTCCTATCAGGACACCTTGGCCTCGTGAACTGGACATGCCCTACTCAGGATTGTAAGAGGCATTCCAAGTGCAGTCCTGGGCAATGTACAGTGCCAGCCACTCTGGAACGAGTGGGATAGAGCCAAGTGGGCTCCAGGTCCCTCAGCACACCCCTCAAGGCTGGGGAGAGGCCAGGGGTGTCCCCATGCCCTCACAAACCCTGGCCCCCTCCCTCATCAATAGCCTGAGGTGAACCGAGGCCAGGTCTCCTGTGGGGTGAGGAGGGGTTCTCCCGGGCTCCATTGCTGCAGCCCAGGGTGGTTCTTTCCACATAAGAGGTCCACTGCCCCAGAAAACAGTGCTGCTCACACACCTTGTCCTTCCCCAGAAAGAACGTTACCTGAGCCATGAGTCTCATCTGCAGTGCCCTGCCCCCCAACATGGAGACCTCCTCCCCTGAATACTAATAGGCACCTACTACAGTCCCAGGACCACATACATGCCAGGTCAGCCCTCCCTCAGACCATGGCTCTGCCTCTGAGGCAGGCTGGAAGGGCCCTGGCTGCACAGCGCGGACCCAAAGCCCCACTCCACCACTTGAGGTGTGATTCTGGAGGCAAGCCACCTAACTTCTCTGTGCCCCAGTGACCTCATCCAAAAAACGGGCTAATAAAAATAGTATTTACCTTCTACAGTTGGCGTGAGGAGGAAATGGATGAATACCTATAGTGCCCTTAGAACAGCGCCTGGCACAAAGTAAGCACTATACATGTGTGAGTGCACATTTTAAGACCTGTGGATTATCACTTGGCTCCTTTTGAAATGGAAGATGAGGGCTTTTTCCCTGAGAGGGCACAGTTTCCCCTCTTGGCTCAGCTGTACGCTGCCCCTCAGTTTCTGATGCCAGCTCTTCCCAACTCACCGGTTGCCATGGTTATCGCTGCGGAGCCTGGCCTCCATCTGGCCAGCCCTGCTGGGGCTGAGAGGCCCCTCACTTGCCCGAGAGGCCTCCTGGGGTGGGAGGCAGGGCTGCCAGGGGCTGTGACTCAGCGCAGACTAGGGAGGGGAGGGCAGGGCCCTGGATGGCACAGACAGGGCAGAGCTATGGGGAGGGCTCCTGTGCTCCAGGAAATGCCCCGGATATCAGCAAGAGGGGCAGGAAGGCTGAAGGAGAGAGGCACAATGGCCAAGGGGACGGCCCAGAGGAGGTTGAGGGGGGCAAGGAGAAAGGGAAAGGGCTTTGTGTCACCTTTTGCCACACAGAGGCCCAGATTAAGGAAAGCCTTAGGTAATGATAACGGTGTGATTCCCCCCACCCCTAATAAGCCATTCCAAATATTAATAAAAGACAAACACTCTCAGTCCTATGGAATTCTGCCTTTCTTCATGAGGCTGTTACTTGAATTCATACATTCTTTTAAAAACACAGACTGATTTTGTTGTGACCCTGCTTTGTTTGCGCCCAAAGCATATACTTAGTCAGGGTTCTGAATGCACACTACCTACTGGCATAACTACTCACATCTGTGTTCTCAGTCAGCGGCCACCTGGCCAAGATCAAGCTCCTTTCTCCGAGAAGCGGGGGTTAAGGGGCTCACACCAGAAAAGGCATTTCCTGCGCTTCCGGGGCCTCTCACCTTCGCCCATTTGGTCTCTTCTGGCTCTGGCTCTGGAAGAAGCTCTCCCACCAGGAATGGACCGTCCTGACCCTAGGCCAAGGCTGCAGCCAGCAGGACTGAGGTCAGCTGGGAGGTGTCCGATGGCTGGGCTGGGATCTGGGGCAGGGGAGGGGTCTCTACTCTAAAAGGCTAGACAGACAGCCGAGGCTGGTTTGTCCCTGGGCTGAGTCTTTGGCCACACTGAGGGAACAGTGTAGGCCCTGTGGGCAAGGCAGGTTCTCATTACCCAGATAAATTTCAGACCACGAGGGGGGCAGACCTGTTCCAGGGCCAGAGAGGACAGGGCAAGGAGGACAGAGAGGGGGCTGGGGTAGCAGCTGGGGGAGGGCTGTCAGAGCCAGTGGGCAGGGTGATCGGGGCACCAGGCTCTCTCTGGGCCTCGCTGGGACAACCCAGGGCTTGTTCCTGTAGCCTGTGATTTCCTGGCTCAGCCCACCAGGCCCTGATGATCACGCAGGGGATTCCCCAGAATTTCCCGACTTCCTCATCTATAAAATGGGGACAGCAGCATGTACTTGATAGGGCTAATATGATAATTAAATGAGAAGATGAACGTAACAGGCTCAGCACAGCAAGTTCTCAGGAAGAGAGTTCCTATAACAGCTCTGACCACAGAAGCTGCCATGCTGGCTTCCAGTGTGAGCTGTGCAGTGGGAGGCACCCAGGAAGATGGAGGGACCAGGTGGGAGGGAGACAGGGGAAGAAGGGGCATGGAGAGCTCTTCCGGAGAGCACCCCTCCCCACCTCCAGCTATGTTCTCCAAAAAGCAGGTTCAGGCCAGGAGTGCCTGGCTCCTGTCAGCTTAGAGCAGCAGTGCGTCTGCAGGGGACGCACCTAGGAGAGCCAGAGCTGTCAGAACACGTGCTCTCCTCTTCATGTCAACAGATGAAGCACTGAGCAGGCAGACCGAAGCCAAGTTACTGGTGTGGAAGCATCTGCAATTAATTACCCAGGCCAGCGGATGTTTCCGGAAGCACCTGACATTGACATCAAGGAGCGGGGGCAGGCTGCTGGGCCAAGCCTAAAGGGGACTCGCCTCTCTGTCCAGCTGGTGGCCCTTCCCCCGCATCACCCTGGGCCCTGGGCTGCGGTTGCTCCTTCAGGCCTCACCACCACACCATCAGGCAGGTACTATTCTGGGCCCCATTTGACAGAGGAGAAAACAGGCTCAAAGAGGACAGTCACAGCGCTTCAGGCTGCAGAGGCGAAGGTGTGAAGCTGGCTGGGAGCTGGACCCATGTTCCAGGCCCTGGGCAGGGGATATGGAGAATAAATTCTTTCTCCGGATGTCACATGTACTCCCTTCCAGAGAGGCCTAGAACTCGCTGATTCTCAAAAGGCTCCAGACAAAAGCTGGGAGACACTCGGCCCTCAGGAGCCACAAGAGGATGGCCTGCCCAGCACCCAATCCTCACCAAGCAGGGATTAGCTTGCTTCACCTCTGTAATCCCATGTCCAGCACAGGCCTGGCACCAAGCGGACACTAGGAATCTGTGAGCCCGTCATGGGTGTGGCTGCCAGGAACCAACAGTGCCAACGTCAGAGGAGGTGACAGCTGTGATCTTTGCCCCAGGCCTGGTCAAATGGGCCTAAGCGAGAGCCACAGGGCTGCCAGGAAAAGGAGTGGGCTGCCAATAACACAAACTGCCCAGCCCCAGGCGGGCTGGTGGCGGATGGTGGGGGGGAGAAACAGGCCAGAACAGCAGGCCCCTCTGCCCTGAGACATGACTTGGAAGGTTTCCCAGGGTGCAGAAAAAAGCAGTTGGATGAACTCTGCTGCTGGAGGCAAGGCCCATGGCCACGAGGCCACCTCCTGACAAGAGCACCAGGGGTCTCTCTGGCTCACAAGCTCAGAAGGCTATGAAGCCCAGAAAAAACTCAGCTCTGACCCAGCCCTGGCAGGCAGACTCCTCAGGGGCTGGTCACAGCAACTGCTTCTTGAGCATCTGCTGTGTGCACATGACTCCCTCCCTCAAAGAACTCCTTAAAAAGGTTTAAGAAGTCAAGAGCACGGCTTATCCCTGTCTTAAGGGCTAGTTAAAAGCCTGGAGGCTTCTCTGGTAAGATGTGCTTGTGGGACGCAGTTTGGATGGACATCAAGCTAATGCATGGTCAGTTTTTACCAAGTACTTGTGTGCCAGGCCCTGTGCCAAGTGCCTTTCCTGCATTATTCTCCTACATCTTCTCGGCTGCCGTAGGAGGTAGGTGTTGCTGTCATCATTCCCATTTCAGAGACATGGAAACTGAGGCCCAGGGAGATTGCATTTCTGACCCAAGGTCACACTGAATGTGAGTGGCCATGTGAACCCAGGCTGTCTGGCTCCAGAGCTGAGCCTAAGCCCAAGCAAGCCCTTAGCTTCAAAAGTAAACTACCAGTCGTATTTCTGGAACGTTTCAATGGTTTATGGGCCAAAAGAATCTAAGACAGAACAGAGCTGGGCTAGACAGGAATCCCAAGACCGACAGGTCCCTTGCTGGGTCCTAGCCTCCCCTTCGTCCCCTGCCTATGGTCCCCTCGCCTGGGCTGACTGGCTCACCTCACCACAGGCTCTGGAATGGCCTCTGCTCCAGCAGGCACCTGCACACCTTTCTCCCATTCCTGTCGCCACGGGTCCGCCAGGATATAATAGTCATCCGGGCTGAGCTGGTACGAGTCTGGGATCTTCATGGCTGTGATCAAGTCTGTCCGGAAAACCTGCAGGGAGCAAGGGCGCAGAGAGTGGCTTCAGACTGTGTCTCGCCAAGGGAGAAAAAGGCAGATGCAACTCAAGTGGGCTTTTTGCCCACTCACTGAAGGTCAGAAGACACCACAAATGCACTAAGTACAATAATGCCTCTTCTCTAAACCCAGCACAGTGCTTTGTCCACAGCAGATGTTCAGAAATGTGCTGATGTGTTCTGACCTGTTAAAGGACAGAGTTAGAGTGATGGATGTGAGTGGACCTCTGAGGGAAGAGGAAAGGCAAAAAAAAAAAAAAAAAGAGGAAAAATCAGATGGCAGAAAGGTCTCTGTGAACATAATACTGTCATTAAGTGACTCTTCAGGGAATTTCCACTGAAGGTTTAAAATTATGTTTGTAGTTGCGGTATTAAGAGCGCAGGGCACCAACCCCAGGCAAACGAAATGCCAGGGCCTTAATACAAATAGTTGAGGGGAGGGTGGGGTTTGGGGCAGCCTAGAGAGAGGCTTCTCATTGGTCAGGGTCTCCTAGGTCCCTTGAGAGCAAGGACATCATGTTCCCTACTGGCGGGGTGGGGTGGGAGGGGCTCCACAGTTCCGTTGTCTGTGTGTGATGGGGTAAGAGGAGGGGATGAATTTCTTCTCAGTCAAGCTCATCCAAGTTCCCTCAGAGCCAGGCCAGGAGTGGCCACACCCTCATGCTTTGGTTTTCTTCTGGTCACTCAGGGGAAACTGCTCTTCCCGACGTTCTGTCTGTTGCCCCCCTCTCCACCCCAGAACAATCTCCAAACCCAGCCCCAGCGGCACCAGCAGTGCCTCTCCTGCCCTGGTTGCCTGACCTCACTGTGACCTCCCAGGAAGGGCTGTTGCAGGACTAGGTGGCAGCTCCAGACCTTGTGACTTGCTCAGGTACCAACTTTCCCAGTGATCACCACTGGAGAATCACAAGTTAAAGAGTTAGCATCACTGAGACAAGAGAAACCACTTTAAGGAGTGCTCCAGGCCTCAGACCAAACTCCAAACCCAGCCCTCCCAGGAAAAGTCAGCCTCTGCTGGCCTTCCAGAGGCTTCTGACCAACCCATTCATGGTAACCTCTGCCTGGTGGAGGCCTCTGCCAATTCACCGGCTGTGCGTGTCTCATTCGAACCTAGGGCCATAACAGCAAGGAAACAACTGAAATGGGTGCACCAAGGGGGTTCAAGGTGGCATCTTGCAGAAAACTAATTAACGGCTGCATCTAGCTAGAGAGGGCTCTGGCTTGAAAAAGGTCAAGTTTTTGGAAGGTTCTATTTGCCAATATAATTTAATTGTTAAGACTAACACCCTAACATTTAATTAGGGTGCCAATGTGAAAAAAATTAAATGAGATTATGATTAAATGCTAATTAAACAGAAGATGGAATGTGGCGAAGATTTTACAGCCCTAATAATTTGCATATCTTATTAGCAAGCTGTAACCACTGACACAAGAACACGAACTCAGGCACTCGGTGCTTTTGTGGGGAACGTTTTCTAGCTGCAGCCTGGGCCAAGCCCAGCAGGGCTGGGGCTGGGTTACTTCCCTCTGGGCCCCAGTACAGGACCTGGCAGATGAACTGAACCCACAGTGGACTCATCCCTGCCTCAGAATTCTCCCGACCCGAGAAAACCAAGGGGTCCCACAGCCAAAGCCATGCTGCTCTGATGCCATGGTAAACCGCCCAGCTGGGACAGCACATCGTTCTGCTCCAGAAATCAACCCTTCAAGAGCCCAGTGCCACTGTGTGTCTCTCCAAAGAGGCATGAGTGAATCTGAAATCTCTTGCTGCTCCCTCATCCTGGGCTGTAGTTTAAGTGCCACCTCCTCCAAGATTCCTTCTCTGATCACCCCGATTCAAGGAGCGCCAACTGCCCAACACAGCCATTTTCCATCCCACCATCCTGCCTCCATTCCCAGCGCTTCCACTTCGATTAACTGGTGTACTCATGTTGCTTGTTTCTCATCATATCTCCCCTGCCACACCTGTCCTGTTCTCTGCTACATTCTCAGTGCCTGGCATGGTGACTGGCACATAGTAGGTACTCAGTAAATAGTGACTGAGTGGCTCACTGAATGGATGAATGGGCCTCTCTGGAGAATTATCTGATGCGTCTGAGGCCCCCAGCTGGCTCTCGGCAGTGCAGTGCTTTTGAACCCCCATTAACAGGGTGAGACACCTCATGGATCCATACGGAACTAAAACTCCCAAGCACACATGCACCTGAAAGGAGCAACACACAGCCTCTGGTCCTCAAAGTCTAAGGACCAGGGTGCTGCCCAAGCTGGAGCTGGAGAGACCCGAGTGCCAGGTCACACCAGTGGGTAAGAAGCAGCCCTGACCTAGGAACAGCTTTGGCATTGAGAACTCAGCAAGAAGAGATCCCAGGCTCAACTCAGTCAGGGAGATTCTGGAGAGAGAGAGAGAGAGAGAGAGAGAGAGAGAGAGAGAGAGACAGACACACGGATTTGGTCCCAAGAGAGTTCCAAGTTTTGTCCTGCATCACTCTGGGAGCAGGTGGCAGGCTGGACACCAGAGGGCTCATGGAAGCACAGGAAGGGCAGCGCTATCATAATGGTGCCAGCCAACATGTAGGGAGTGCTGTGTGCCCAGTACCAGTGTAAGGGCTGTTCTTGAACTAATTTATTATTAGTCCCTACACCAACTCTGTTAGGTAGGTGCTACCATCATCTCCATTTTACAGATGAGAAACTTGGGACTCAGGCTAATAGTTAAATAACCTATACATGGTACCACATGTTGGAAGGGGCAAAGGAACCCAGGCCAAGACAACTTGTGCACCATCTGGCACTCCCTCACAGCCCCCCTGTCTTTTAGCCACAGGGCTTACTGCCAATGCCCTAGAGATAACCTAAAGTCAAATCAGGTGGCTTCCCCATGGGCTGGAATATGCAAATTAGATGGAGGCTTTTGCAAGTTACAGCTGCCATCAGGCCGAGCCTATCAGGCCCTGTGTCCACGCGGATGTGGTATCCAAAGAACTTTTCTTCCTTGGTATATGGGAGGATATACTGCTGGGATACTCTTCTCCCTTGCCAAAGCGGGGCTGGCTTGTGTCATCCTTAAGGTCTCAGTTCAGCCCATATCTGCTCTGGGAAGCCTTTCCTGATCCCAGGCTGGGTTCTGGGCCTCTTCTGAACTCCCACAGCCCCATTACGGGGATCTCCTGGTTTCCTGCCATTAGTCCTCACCACAAGATGGTGAGCTCAGTGAGGTCTGGCTGGGCCTCAGGCTGGAGCCCAGCAGTACACCTAGGGCCTTGCACATACCAGGTGCTAACAAAGGCTGAAGGAGTCAAGAGTCTTCCGTGGATCTGCCACCACCTTCCTGGCACATGCTACACATTGCTGTCCACATGCTACAGCTGGGCATCTGGGTACTCTACCTTCCAGAGGAGCCTCTGTACATTCACAGGAAACCTGCCCACAAATATGGCAACCCAATTATAACCTCAATATCTTTTTGTTTTGAGTTGCCATGGGGTTAGGCTTGAAAAAAGGCTCAATTATTCTCCCAAAACGCCTTTGAATTATTTATGAAGACTAAATAAAGAATAAAATGGACACTCATCAACTGGAGGCCTTGCCATGGCAAGAAAGTTGGAAGCTGGAAAACAAGCAATTTTCTAAGAATGTGAATGTTTACTATTTTTCCTCTCTTTTGGCAGAAATTGACAAATTGTCGTTAAAGGTCTGCTGCCTAGCAACAAAGTTCTGTGGAGCTGCTTAGGAGATGTTAATTGTAGCTTCTTCAAACAGTGGGAAGAATGTGTAAAGGTCTAAAACTCTAATTTCATAACCAATCTGAGTGCCAAGGTGCCAATGCAGCTGTGGAAGGAGGTGAACACCCTGAGATGCCCAGGTGTAGGGACACAGTTCATGGCCTTGCACACTACAACCATTCAAAAGTCTATCTAGCTTTATGCACCTATTTCCCCAGGGAGAACTCAAAAAGAGCTCTGCCACAAAGTATCAGTGGAATCTGACATGATCTCCAAAAGCAGATAAAGACAATGACAACGGGCAACTTTCACCTCGCTATGCTAAGAGTTCTCGTACATGACCACAAGATTTGTGGATGCTCTGTGAATACTTCATCCTGGGACTTTGGGCTCTGCTTCCTTTTCTCAAGGGTGAATTATTGTATCGTAGTGTGTTTCAGACCAAGAGGCATCAAGAGGAAGTTTAGTTACTTAAGGAAAGGGTCCAGCGCTTATCACAATTACAAAATAGGATTATTTGTGTGATGATTTGTTTAATGTCTGTTTACCTCCTCTAATAATCAAGCTGAGAGAGGCAGAGACTGCACGTGTACCCCGTTTATCATTATGCCTGTTTGTGGCACAGTGCCTGGCACAGCAAGTGCTCAAGAAATGCTTGTGGAACGAGCAAGTGAATGAATGAATGAACCTCAGGATTTGTCTGAAGTATGGCTGAACTCTGAAACTTCCTGTCCTGCCTAGCAGGGAGGGTGGCGGTAGGAGGACGTCAGGACCTGGTCTTGGTCACTGTCCCAAAGCCAGTGAAAATGGCTCTGGCCAGGACTGCCTCTCATTTGACCTCTGTCCACATGAGGAGTCCCAGTGCAAAGCTAGGAGTAGCACCCTTCCCCCAACCCCCGAAAAGGATGTCTGAGAGTTTGTTCTGGAAGAGCCGAGTGAAATTACTACCAGATACACTTCATTTGGATCGCATTTCCCCCCCCCCCAAGCACCTCATCTTGTTAGAAACAATAGCTAATAGTGAAAACTAATTGCCCTGTTGTGACATGCAGGTGCTGTGCTAAATATAATCTCACCTCATTCATATTTACCCCCATCCTACAGGTGTGGAGACTGAGACCCAGATAAGTCAAACCACTTAGTTAAGGTCTGCATTGTCCTTGAACCACTGCAATACTACCCACAAATCACCCAGATAGCTCTTATTTTTTTAAAAAATCTCTTTCCTGGGCTGGAACCTGATAAAGAGTATCTCAGCCAAGAGCAAAGTTAGATACTTAAAATTAGGCATAAAACACTAGAAAAGGCCACCCCCTGCCCAGTCCCATTCAAGCACATTTGGTCAGACACTTAAAACACACACACACACACACACTGTCTCTCTCTCTCACTCAACATCTTTCTCTTTCATAAGGATAACAGCACTTCCTGCTCTTAAAGAGAATTTATTACACACATTTCTTTTGCAAGACAAGTCCCAGAGGCCAGGAGGCCTTTCCAGCTGGCGGGAGCAGCAATGTTTCCGACTATACAAGAAGTGGATTCTGCCCCCCACCCAGAGGAAGGCAGCGGGAGACTCAGCAAGCAGGCGCTGAGCCCAGTGGAAGGGCTCTCCCCTCCCCACCCGCCTGCTGCAGGGTAGCAGGGGAGCCGCTGGCTGGAAACAGGGCTCGAATCCACAGGGGCAAGCACAAAAGCGTTTTATGGATTCTCCTGTTCTATCTCTCATTTTGCATGTTACTACAATATATGCCATCATTGTTTTAATATAAATAAGTTGTGTCAAATGTCTGGATAACACCTCTGCTCCTTCAGGAAGGCATCTTACTGACCCTGCAGTTTTGCACTCCAACACTTGGGCATTCCTGCCTTTACCCAGGATAAGAGAGTCCCATTTTAAAAAGCAGTGGGTCTAACCAAGGAGCTGCATCCTCAGTCTTCTTCACTCACTGCCTTTTTTCTGGGGGAAGCCATCTTTAGGCAAGAGTTTTTACCAACACTGGGTCTTGGGGACACCCCACTGGTGGCAGAGGCTGCCCAAAAGGATCATCTCTTTCTCCCAGGCCCTGGTCCCAGGGTGGAGAGGCTGAACACTGGTGAAGAGCCCCCAGGGAACCTGCAAAGAGGTCCCATTCCCTCATTTAGGGATATACGAGTTTGTCACCAGTGCCTACAAAGGAGCCAACAGTTAGATTGGCTCCAACTCCCACCCACCCTGTTCTGGGCCCATCCAGGCTTCCGTTCCAGGGAGGCCAGCTTCACTTCCACTCACTCTGGGGTCGCCCCCACCCCCAGGTTCCACGGGCTGCAGGAAAGGACAGTCACATCTACAAAACAGAAATCCCATGGCAGGTTTGGGCTCTATGGATGGCAGCTCTGAGGCTCAGAGAGAAAGTCACTTGCCCAAGGTCACAGAGCTCCTCAGTGGCAAAGCTGGCTGCATCTCTCATAACGGACACTTTCCTGTATAGCACCTGCATCCTGCTGACAGCCAGAGGACCAGCTCCCCGGGGACGGGGCCTGAATTTTCTGTCCCCCTAGAACCAGCAGGGCCCTACGAGGCACCCTTGAGTGCTTGCTGAGTTGAATCTGTGTCAGGAGTTCTTGGGTCCTGAAGACTCATGTCCCTACCCTGCCCACTGGCTGACTTCTGGGGACTCTGACTTCCTAAAAACACAGCTTTCTACTTCAAGACAGCCTATGGGGGAAACCCCCACTGCTCAGCCTGCCCTCCCACCTGCCTCTCTGCCGGGCCTGAGGAAGACACAGCCTCAAATAGCAGCCTCCAAGGTCTCTTCCTGAATGGCCCTGCCAGGCCGAGGGCTTAGCAAAAACCTGTCAGTCCCCTAGAACCCATGGGGGGCGGGGGTGAGCTGGGGAACTGCCCCACCCACACTCTCTGCCTCTGCTTAGGTCTCTGAATCAGTCTATCAGCCTAGAAAGCCTCCCCCACCCCCATCCCCTCCACCCTGTCAACCTCAGAACCTTCCAGAAAGGCCCAAGCCAGGAACTCCTATCTTAGCAAATTAAGGGCAAAGGTCTACGGCAGTAGCTGTTAACCCTGGTTTCCAGCGGGAGGGCTTTTAAATAGTACAGGGACCTGCGACCCAACTCCAGACCATTTAAGTCAGAATTCTTGGAGGTGAGGTAGGATGGGGGTCTGTGATCTCCATCAGGTTCACAGAGAGATGACCCACAAAGTCTGAAGCACCAATAATGGTTACGCCGTTTGTTGAGCGGCCAGGCCAGAAACTCAAAGCTTCAGCACCATTTATACACGAATACCACCTCGCCTGGCCAGGCTAATCCCTTAAGGGGTTAAGCCCCAAGGAACAGATCTCAGCTTTGTTGGGATACTGCAGGCAGGCAGAGCAGAGGAAGGCAGCAGCTTGTGTCCTTGGGATCAGCACTACCTTTTCCCTCCACTGCCAAAGGGGACCCTGCGGCCAACCTTGGTGCACTTCCACCAAAAACCCTAACCCAGCCCCCTAAGACCTTACCCCAGGGGCGGTCCCTTCAGCCCCCAGCATGGAGGTCCGCACTTCCTCTTTACTCTGGCTGAGAAAGGCCCCCCACTGGTTAAGGGCCTGAAGAGAAGCTGGGCCTCAAGGCCTAGGCCCTGTCCAGGGTCCTGACTCCTGGTTGGAGCACTTTTTCCGGCCCTGGGGCACCTCACTCTGTGTAAACAAAGTCCCTTGATTTGCAACCTCTGGGTGCATTGGAAAGGGCGGACCTTGGTAGGTCATCATAGCAACAGCCCCTCCGGTCTCATCTAAACCCAACTCCAACCGTTTCCATAGCTGTTGGCTTCACTATACGCTAGCGTTGCTGCTACGCGAAGTACTCCTGGTCCTCAAATCCCTCCACCCCGTCACTGTCCACTCACAGATAAGGGGACAAGTGAACCATGTAGCCACCAGAAAGGGGGCTCCTTCTGCACCATGCACATCAATTTACAAATATTTTGGCTGGGAACCTGGGCCAGACTGGGAGCAGACCATGTGACCAGCCTGATAACCTCCCCACAGGCTTTTTTACTCAGGGGGAGAGCAGATGGGGCTCCCAGATTCCCTCTCATTGGAGGGTCTAAAGCCCTCAGTCCTCAAGCGGCCCAGCAGACTAGAAAGGCCCTCCTCCCCAACCCATTCACAGAAAGAGAAAGGAATAACCCAGTGAGATTTAGTGCAAAGGTTCTCTGTCGCCAAATCCCCGCTTTCATCTGCGCCTTCTCATGAGCCAAATAATTTGGAAGCTTTCATTGACGGTTTCCTCTCTGCCCCGCGATAGCCTGGAATTTATGGTGGCTATGGCTCAACCTCCTCACTTAGGGGACGAGGGAAACCTCGCAGGCTGCTCTCCAGCCTGTTGTGGGAGGAAAAGCTTGTCCTTGGCGACAGTTCAAGGCGGGGAAGACTTCCTCAGCGCTCCTGGAGCCCAGAACTTGAGGGCGGGTGTCTCCAGTGAGGCCTCACAGCCCCGAGAGGCTCCTGGGCTGGAACCTGGGGCCACGCATTGGCAGTCCCCAGCAGGGCCCGGCACCAACACCCTTACAATGGCTTGACTCTATTTTTAGGAGGGGAAAGGTTCAAAGGCTCTGAGCTGGAAAACCCAAGAGGCAGGGGAATTTTCAGCCCCATGCAAATCACTCTTTCCCCTCGGTCTTCGGTCTTGGTTGACACCTGTTTCCTCCCAGCTGCCAGCCTATCCTGGGTGTAGATGGCATCTCTGCCTTGGATCTCTGCCCTGAGAGGTGGCCCCTCCTCCTGCTGGTGCTTGGAGGGAGTGGGGCAGGGCAAGTCAAGAGAAGGAGCCGGCCCCAGGAGCTCCTCAGAACTTCTCTTTTTCCAAACTGAATAGCCACAGAAATCAGGGGGCAGGTTCCTCTTCTCTAAAATGGACATGACAATCGCTGCCTCCCAGGACCAGGAAGGTACATAAAGATGGCTATTGTTTTACTAATTTAACCATAACAATTGGTGAGGCCCTGCAGGTCTCAAGGGGGGAGGGGGGGCACAGGCAGGAGCAGAGAGAGGGATGGTGGATTGGAGGGATGGTCCCAGGGGCTCCCAGCGCCCTAGCGCTCTGCCTCCTACTGCCCAGCACAACTGGGCACATCCCATCCCCACTGAGCAGGGCCAGTCCGGGAGAGCACTGACAGCCTCCAGAACAGCCTCCTGCCATGCCCACCTTAGCTCCAGCTTCCGGTCCAGTCCTAACTGCGTTCCCGGAGATATCTCCTTCCATCTCCACCCCTCCTCCACAGGGCCAAGGGAGGACAATAGATTGGGGGATGGGGGTGGGAGTTCTTAAACACTCCCCACCTCCACAAAGGGAGAGTCTTCCGGTCAGCCAGCTCCAGGAGGTTTTTCAAATGCAAGGTTCTGTGGAAGACAACCCCCGCCCCCGCCCCCACCCCCACCCCTACCCCCAGGGGCTGCCTAAGGACAGCAGCACCAAGGTTGCCCCTGTGGTGAGGGCGGGGAGAGGAGGGCACCAGGTTCAGAACACAGATACCCTCCCCCATCCCAAGCCAAGGGCTCAGCTCTAGAACTCTGGACTTCCCCCTTTGGCCACTGTTGACCCCCAAAACTTCAGGTCTTGGCTATATAACCTTGGGATCCTCAATTTCCTTATTATAACAGGACTGAGAAGTCTGGGCTACTTTTAAGGATTAAAAAACTAAAGTGTCCGGAGTGCCTGGCTCCTCAGGAGGCTGCATAACAATGCCTTTCTTAAGGGCCAGACTCAACCCCTTCTCCCCTCCCCACCTTACACACTCAATGCTCTGCAGCCTCATCTGTGCCCCGCGAAAGGCACTGACGACCTAAGAGGGAGCAATGGGGCTCTGGGGTGTGGGTTTTCCCATTCGTCCACCCAGCCCTGATGCTGCTTTTCTCCGCAGCGCCAGAAGCCAAACACCTCTACCTGCCACAAGAAACATCCCAGGTCAAACAAAGTAAGGAAGGCTTAAAATGAAGATGCACATGAACTGAGCATAATCAGGAATAGATAGATGACTTAGCTGGATTACTCTCAGGACCCCATCCTGCACCCCTACATCAGCCGTCCTGTCATCCTGGGCTCAGCCTCCATAGTGTCCTGAATCCTACTGCTTCTTACTCCACTGCCACCACTGGGCTGGAAGCCACCATTGTTTCTCTCCTGGTCAACTGCAGTTGCAAAAGAATGCTTCCTGCCTCGGCCCTTGTCCCCGGCATTCCCTTCTCACAGCAGCCAGTGGGACCTTCCATTAAAACATAAGGCTATGCCATTACCCTGCTGATGATCCTAGAAAGACTTCTCCTCTGACTCAGACCAATAGGAACAACTCTACAGCCTACAAGGCTAAGAACTGGCATCCCCTCCCCCATTCATTCCACTCAGCCACACTGGCCTGACTTGGCAATGACTGTGTCCTCTGCCAGGCGTGCTCTTCCCCCACATTATCTGCAGCCCTAACTCTCCCTAGGTCTCTGCTGCTGTCACCTCCCCACCTCTGCTTCCTCTTTCTCCAGGACACTTGTCATTACCCACCTCTGAGGGCTTCTTTTCGTTCTGCCGGGGCCAGCCTGGCTTGGTGCTGCTGGGCAGTTTGGAGCATCGTGAGGCAGATGTAGTGTGACCTGCAGAGAGAACACAGCTCGTTAGAGGCCCCTGGAAGGCCAGGAACACCACCCACCCACCCACACCCAAGAATAGGAAGCCTGTAAGGAAAGTTCTGGCTTGAATGTTCAGGAGGCGGACACCTCTGTGAGCACCTGGTGGGCTGTCCCTGCTCTGGGCCCCTCAAATGATGAGTGGGGACATGATGCCTCCTCCACTCATCAACCAGAAAGGGCTTGGAAAATAAAAGGCTGGAGCTAGGACTTAGCGTTAGCTTATTGTGTGACCCATGACAAGACCCTTGCCCTCTCTGGTCCTCTGCTTCCTCCGTGTGATATCAGCTAAGTGGGTAGACAGAGGCAGGACAGGGCAGTGGGAAGAGGACTGCTCGAAAGCAGACCCAGAGCAGGCTTGAGCCCTGGCTCAGCCACCTACTAGCTTGGCACCCTGGGCAAATGACTCTCTCTCTCTGAACCTCAGTTTGCTCTTCTATAAAATGAGAGCAAGAGAGTAACTGTCTTCAAAGGGTTGTGAGAATTTGATGAGACCATGCCTGTAAATCTTAGCATCGTCCCCAGCACACAGTGCTGCCTCAATAAACATCAGCTATTATTATGAGGGTCTGAGACCCTTGCTAGGCTACAGGGCTGTGGTCTTCATCCCTATGGGTCAAAGGAGCAGCGGCCATGGGTGGGCACAGGGAAAAGGAGGAAGCCTCAGTCTCACCCAATCCTGATGCAGTTACAGGGCTCAGCTGCCCAGAAGCCCATACCTGCAGGTGCTCCGCCCTCAAGGGTTCCTTTGCTTGCAATAAAGTTAGAAGTAGAGGATGCGGTTCTTTTTGGCTCTACTGAGCCAGGCCACAGGCAGCGTGGTTGCAGCCACAGAAGGCCAGACGCTGTGATCTCTTGCCGCAGGGAGGAAGGGCTGGCCAGGTTAGACACCAGAGCCAAGCTGAGCAAACAGACCCCCAAGGACAGCAAATGAGACCTAGATGGGGGGAAGGAACTGGGGCCTGACCCAAGTCCCAGTGCATCTGTCTCAGGCTCTTGGTTAGAGGGAGGGGTGTGGAACTCGGGGAGCTCTAAGAGGCCTTGGTGATCTCCCTAATCCCAGGCGCTCACCGCATATGTGCACACTCTGGGGTCTATTGGTGCAGGGCTCCAGGCCCAGCCTCCCTGGCAGTGCAGCCTGTTCCTTAGCCTGGGCTTGCACCAGGATACACCACTAGGCGGGATCCTCCTGGCAGTGTGTCTCCTGCACAGGGCAGAAGGGAACTCCTTACTTCAAGCAGCTCATGCGGGGCCCAGTTCCTGGGGCAGCTGAGACGAGCTCCCTTCTGAGAAAGGCTCTCACCTTACACAAACCTCCCCCAAATGTCACAAGAGGCTCCCTCAGCCCGATTTTCTCACTGACAATGCCCTCCCACTCCCAGACATCCAAATGACACCCCCAGCCCATACACAAGTCTACCTCTGAGATTCTATTACCAAGATCCCATGAAGGTCAGACGCCATTAATATGTAAGCTGAATATTTACTGAACACCTATTATGTGCCTGATCTAACTGGGGATAAGGCAGTGAGCAAGACATGACCCCTCTTATCAAGGAGCTTACCAGTGGTTAGGAAATGATACTTATCAGATAATTAGAATAGTAACAAGTTTCCTATTGGTTTTGAAGAGACCTCCTACAGGGCCCTGACCCTGTTACAGGGCCCTGACCCAACAGGAGAGCCACTGGGCCAGGGACGTGCTCCCAGAGTGAAGAGAACAGCAAGGCTCCGGGGGCTAGAGTGGTGTGGGGACTTTCTTCGGAGCAGAGGGATCTGATCTGATTTATACTTTAGCCAACACTGAGACCATGGGGCAGCCTTCCCCAATCTGGGCCTGGTAATTATTCAAATGCTCCCCCTGTAGAAGCCCCAAACGGAAGGCCTTACTGTCAGTGGTGTCCGAGTTGTCGCTGCTGATGGAGTATTTTCGCCTCTTCTCTTCCATCTGCAACAAAAGGCAGGCCCCATTATACCCACAGGCAGCTTGGGAAATCCTCAGTCTCTCAGAAACTCACCAGGAGCCCACCTCCCCACCCTCACCTGCTCCAGCAGAAGAATGAGAACAGGGCCCTGCCCCAGCCTTCTTCTCAGCCAGCCCCATCCCTGCCCCACCCACCCTAGGGAGGGGTGGGGTGGGAGGAGAGGAGGCTGCCTCTCCCACCTCCTGAGCCCTGAGCCTCAAAGGAGTAGGAGTCTGAGAAGAGAGAGAGAGAGCACGGCAGGGTGAGGGTGTGAGGGGTCAGCCCAGGCTGAACAGTGACTAGGACCTGCCCAGCCCCAGCTTCCACCCAAGGAAACTCATGCCCTTAGAAGAATCCATTCCCACCCTTGAGTTGCAACTGGTGCCCTGCTGGGTGCCAAGGAGGGGAGGGCAGAGGAAACAAGACTGATTTTTCCAGCAGGACCATGAGATCTGAGTTTAAGGATAAGCCAGCCAAGAAAGCACTGAGGACACATCCTGAGAGGGGCCGCCAGAGGAGTGTGGACACGGGGGTGGGGGCCGGGAGGCTCCAAGCGGGTCCCTGAGACACACCAGGCCCAGGGTAACTGGTCCCGGGCTGGGCTCCCTCTCTCCTCCAGTGTTCTTCTCCAGATACAAGTCCAAACCAACTCTCTCTCAATGGCAGCATTTAACTTTAAGGGAAGGAGGGCGGCTGTCCCATGCTGGGCTCACTCCTCGACCCACACCCTCTCAGCCATCTCCCGTTCCCAACAACCCGGTGAGTTGTAAGCTATTAGCTTCATTTACTGGGGAGGCTCAGTTCCTTGTCCTGCTAGGTAGTAACTGACTGAACTGGGATTTGAGTCCACGTGGCCTGATCCCTGAGCCCACACTGAGCTGCCTTTGTGCCCTTGTCAGCTCCTGCCTGTTGGAAGTGCTTTTCCACCCACTATTTCCTCTAATCCTGCAGATTCCTGGGTGGCAGGGACTGCTCTTGGCCCCTCTTGGAGGGGAGCACACCGAGTGGCTTGTTCACATATCCTGGGTCTCACAGCTAGCCAGTGGCTAAGTCCTAATGTGAGAACAGGTCTGGGGCTCAGGGCCCAGAGTGCTTTCTACCATGCTCCTGTTAGTCTGGACCCTGGGCTGCCTCACTCCCCACAGCAAAGGACAAGGAGCCAGTGTCAGCAGGGAGAAAGCCCTGCTGCCCAGCCCAGCTGCAGGCCAGCCAGGCTCCCCACCCTGCTTGGGATCCCTCCTGCCACCTGCTGCAGCCCCAAGTCTGGGTTTCCCCTTCTCCTATTGCAGCCCTGCAGAGACCAGGAAATTAGGCAGGGCGTGACTACCCAGACCTCTGAGCTGACCAGGATGACCAGCCTGCCTCCAGCTTGACCTCAGCCAGGAGCTTCTCTCCACCCCAGTGTCCCCCAACGGCAGGCTCAGGATGACAGGCTCATTGGGGCTGCTTGTTGCCCAGCTCTGAAGAGGGTGTGGAGAGACGGAGGGACGCCTGGTGCTGTGAGCAGCATGGATGGCAGGGTGGTGGGACCAATGAGGGCTAAAATCGCCAAGCACAAATTGCGGCGGGGGAGGGAGACATCCTGGTACCCAGAGACCTCACTAAGCCCTCAGAGCAAACCTTAGGTGCCCATAGGCATGACAGTTGCTTCCCTTTTGCAGATGAAAACGAAGCTGAGAGGTTAAGTGACCTGCCCAAGATTGCAGTGCTTGTAAGAAGTCTATTTGACTCAGGAGACCATGCTCTTGACCTTTAGACCTCCCTGCCTGTGTGCAGCAGAGTGTAATCAGGCCAGCGGCCCAGGTCACAGACCGCATGGGGCAATAATGCTCCGCCATCCACAGCAGTCCATCCTCACTGTCCTCTGGGGTCTGAGGGTGACAAAGTTGACTTTAACAGAACCCTGACTCTAGCCTGTATCTTCCCAGCCCAGTCCTGCCACAGGTGGGATAGGAGTAGGAGAGGTGCTATAAATGCGCCCACCTGTTTTCCCCGGCAACGGGCTGTACAGGAATCGCACTGCTCTTCATTTCTAGCAAAGCGGGCACTTCCGGGCCAGGCTCCTTCATAGCATAAAAGCAGCAGCTCTGGATTCAGGGGTACCGAGTTACAATCCCAGCTCTGCCCCTCACTAGACCAGGGACCATGGGACAGATACGCCTCCCAGAGGACACAAACTGGATCTGGGTTTTTACACAAATCTCCAGAGCTTAAAATGTTGGCAACTGATGCAGAATTTTTAAAGCACTTTGAGAGGGCCAAACTAAACACATCCGTGGGCTAGAATCAGCTGGTGAAAATAAATGAGAGCAGCATAAGGCCCTTAGCACAGTGGTTCACTTTCCACATAGGTGCTAGTTATTATATTAATACCTTGGGCCAGGTGGACAGTCCTCCTACCAGCGCCCACCAGATAGGGAGCAGTAATGCACAGTAAGGAAGGTCCTCTAGAGCAGGACCCCTGTCTGCCGCCACCCTTCTCATAATGTTGTTCCCTGCTGCTCAGGACCACTGACCCCCAGCATGCAGACCTGCACCCCACCCTCAGCCAGTTCCCCATCCAACCTGCCCTCCATGAAACACCCCCAAGTCCTCCTGGCTGGGTGTTATTAAGGGAGCAGAGTTTGCGGTGGCTTAATTGGAATAATAACTAGGCTTCAGAGGGAAGCCACTGTTTTGTGAGTTCTTTCGTTTGAACCAAGACTGTTGCAAAGGCCTCCCCTGACTCAGGTGAGCCTCCACTGTCAGTGGCTAATAAAGCCCTAGATGAGGGCTTCCCTGGGGGACAGCCCTTTGCACCATGAACCCTCCCCACCTCTACCCCAACAAGGGGGACCAGGAGGACTCCTTCACCAAAGCTGAAATCCAGGGCTGCAGATGCAGGTGGGGGTTAGGGGTGCTCAGACTTGGTCTTTGCCTCCGGGTTTTCCCTCTCCACTTGACCCTCCAATCTCTCCCAAAGCAAGGTCTGCTCTGGGAGAATACCTCAGTGTCACACAAGGTACTTGCTTCTGGGGACAGAAAGTGCTCCTGAAACCCTTCCTACAAAGGAGAATCTAGGAAAGAAAGGGTCCCCCTTTCCCCCCATTAGTACCTCCCACACATCCCCAGCATGGAGACACAGATGGGAAGCTCTTCTTTGGGAATGCGGGTATCAGAGGGTCCCCTCAATGGAGGAGTAGCTCACAGCCTCTCTGTGCATCATCTACCCCACAGCCAACCTTTGGCAAGTCCAATGGGCTCTCCCTCCAGAACACACTGTGAATCCACCCCTTTCCCCCCCATCTCTACTTCTACCACACTAGTCCAAGCCAGTCTCCGATCTTGCCCAGACTCCTCATTTACCTCCCAGCTTCTACTATCGCTCCCTCATAATCTAGGATCCACACGGCTGCCAGAATGATCTTTAAAAAGCATAAATCAGGGGCTGGCTGGGTGGCTCAGTTGGTTAAGAGCGCGAGCTCTGAGCAACAGGGCTGCCGGTTCGAATCCCACATGGGCCAGTGAGCTGCGCCCAAGCTGCCAACAGGCGGCCAGATGGCTCAGCTGGTGAGAGCGTGTGCTCTTAACAACAGGTTGCAGGTTCGACTCCCGCATGGGATGGTGGGCTGCACCCCCGCCTGCAACCAGACTGAAAGCGGCGACTTGAGAGCTGAGCTTGCTCCCGCCACAACTAAGATTGAAGAACAACAACTTGACTTGGAGCTGATGGGTCCTGGAGAAACACAATGTATCCCTTCCCCAATTCAAAAAAGTCTTAAAAAAAAAAAAGCATAAATAAGATCATGTCATGCTCCTATTTAAAATCTTTCAAAGGCTCCCCTGCTGACCAAAGGACCAAACTCAAGCTCCTGACCACAAGACCCTACACGATCTGGCGCCTGCCTACCTCACAAGTTCATACGGACCACAACCCCTTCCCCACCACTTTCCAGCCACACAGGCCTCCTTTCATTTCCTGAAACAAGCCTAACAGTCCATGCTTCAAGCCCTGTGCATGGGCTGGGCTCTCTGCCTTTAATGGTTTATGCAGCCTATGCGTGCCTGACCTTTCGTCTTTCAGGTTCCAGCATAAATGTCACAGAGGCTGTGCCTTACCTAAAGAACGCTCATCAACCCGTTATTCAGCATCTTCCCAGTATCCATCCTAATTTGTGTTTGTTCATTTACCTGTTGAACGTCCCTCTACAGAGTGTATGTCCCATGAGAGTAAGTCTGCCTGGATCCCTGCTGGATCCCTAATGGTTTCCTTGCGCTGCACCCCACACGCAACAGGGGCACAATGGATGTAGAGTACTGAGTGTATTCTTGTCCCCTCCCTCTAGAAGTGTGGGGACCACACAGCCCAGCTGGCCTGCCTGTAGCGTGCAGGAACAAACACCCCAGCCCAAGATTTCGTCCTGTTTTCACAGCCCCCTTCCCCGTCTTAACCTCACACATTTTCCAGGAGGCTTTATTTGGTTGGGCTCCTGGCTAATGATCAATGTCAACTCAGTAATAGGGCAGCAATGTGGTGGCAGATGTTTTCTTGGCAGCACTAGTCATTGGTCTTAGTGGGGGCCTCGGGTCTGGACTTGAAACACCAATGCCCAATGCCAGCCCCCTTTAAAGACCTTTCTGCAAATAAACTCAAATAAACACCCTGGGCCTCCATTAACGCCCTTCCAGCTGACCCTGGGAACAGTGGGCCTTTCAGGCCTGCTACTGCAGCCGCTCCCTGGGCAGTTAAAACACCCCAATGTGGCCTCTGGACTCTCCTCTCTGGGGCCACCAGGCCTGCCCTGACTGCCACCGCACACAGCAGGATTTCGTCTTCCTCCTTAAAAACAGGGGGGGTGGGGGGAGGCTTTCAAGCAGGCAATTTACCATTCCAGACACAATCTTTCAAAGAGAAACAAAAACTCTCCCTGTCTGAGGCAGACCACTAAGGCGTGTGTGTAATAAGATGCTAATACAATTTAATGATATTTCAGCTGGAAAACCTGTCCTCAGAGCCTCCTTGTGTCGGGAAGGCCAGACATTCAGAAAACAAGAACTGCACACTCTTAAATAGCTTTAAACGGGGGTCAGAGCCGTACCCTTTCCTATCTCTCATTAACTTTAATGCCTTCTCAGGGATAGTAACGGCCGTTACAAAAATGATTTTGTACACACAGATTCTCAAACTTGCTTCTCTAAGCACAAGGAAGCCCGAACTCTCCTCCGACACCCATCACTGCCCAACTGCTATTCCAAGTGTCCCAGAGTGCACCCAGCTCCCCTCGGAGATGCTGCCCACACCCACTCTCCAGACCCAGTCCTGGGGACATGCCGAGGAGATCCTGGGAGAATGAAAGGGGCTTTGTCTACTTTGTCCTTTGGCACCTCGCACCCTACCCTCCACCTCAGAGTGGGCAGAGCTCAGTCAGCTTGCTCCCACAGATGACTGCACACTGGCAACTACGGGGTGCTTCTCATCCCTTCTTCAGAGAAGGGTGCTGCCTCTTTAGCCTAGTAGCCTAAAGGGGAGAGATCACAGGTCAAAGCTGCATCTGGGCCCTCTCCAGGTCATTTAATAATAGTAAAACTGTCTAATACTAATGAAGTGCTTACCACATGCCTCGTTTGGGTTTATTCTTTTTTATGCAATATTGCTTTATCTATACAACCACCATAAGGCAGGTACTGTTATTAACCCTATTTATAGATGAAGAAACTGAGGCACAGTGTAACTGTCATCACTGGTGCTGCATAGCCAGCATTTAAACCTCAGCCATCTGACTCCAGATGGTATGCCCTGTCCCACCAGGCTTATGCCCTACAACTTCAGAGGGTGGCTGAGGTACTCCCAAGTCCTACGGGTTGTCTGAGAACCCTCCTGGGTTCCTAAGCTTTGAGCCACATGGAAAGGGTGCTATGTGGAGATCAGGGAAAGCCAGGGGTACCCCCTCTCCTCACAATTCTGATGTGTACTCCCCTCAGAGAACTTAAAAGGAGCACTGTGAAGCCCACAAAAGCCTGCTGGATGAGCTGTGAAGAATTTGGACTGGAAGCCTCTGACCTGGATCTTGGGTAGAGGGCTACTACCTCCCTGTTAACCAGAACACCAGTTAACCAGAACACCCTGCCCCCAATCTCAAGGACAGGGAAGTCAGTCAAAAGCCTAACCTCAAGACTCTGGGATGCACCTGGGGCTGGAACCAGCAGTCCCACCTCACCTGTCAATGAAAGCTAAGTGGAGATTTCTGACAGCCTCTTGGATCAGTGTTACTGGCCATTTAGCCAGGCGATTCAGGGAAAGGAAAAGCATGTTGGATGGGAAATCTGGAACCATTTGCTGCATCCTGAGCCCAAACAACTTTATCCTTAAACACTTCATCTCCAAAAGTGCAGGGGAGACCCCTGGCCAAACAGTTTCAAATCCAACATTCACTGCAAGTCCTGCTGCGAGGACTTCCCTCTGCGAGGCATTTGCTGTGGAACCAAATGCTTTTCCACTCTAAACAACAGCCAATAGCACTTGGGACAACTGAGAGGGCTCCAGATCAAACAAACATCCCTTTTTTTTCTACCATGCAAACTTTCTCAATAAATTATTCGCCCACTTCGGATCAAAGCTTGTTTTTGCAGCCTGTGACCTAAAAAGCAAATAGCATCTCTTAAACATGAAAGCCCTCCTCGCTGCCTGGGTCTGCTTTATTACTCATTCCTTCCCCTTACAGTTATTCTGTTGTTATTTCCCTCCTCTGCTTGTTAGATGGCTCTGCGAGTCCCAACCCGCCCCAGGAAGATGGGACAGGAGGGATGGTGCGTTCACTTGGGCCCCAAAGGTGAGAGGAAGTCAGGGTAGGGGAGAAGCCAGCACCCTTGGAACCCGGTTGGCAGTTCCCTGCCCAGCCCTTTTGCCAGACGTCCTACTGGGAATTTTACCAGTGAAGGGAGTTAATGCCACCCTGGGGAGGAGGGGCCCGGCATCCCTACCACCACAAGGGTCCAGGACTCAGTTTGCAACAGAACCGTTAAGGGGATCTCCTGACAGCCTGTCTGGGTTCAAAGCTCAGGGCTCCTCTCCCAACAAAAGCAAGGCGGCAGGTCCAGTCGTTCCCATCTAGCCCCTCCCTTTTGGCAATGCTGAGTGCAAACAGGACGCCTCCTGATGACCCTCTGCAACCCAGCCCCTGGGTGAAACTTTGTGTCCCAGAATCCCGCAGTATATGGGGGCGAGGGTGGGGGGGAAGGTTGCTAAGTGCAGGGGCAAGGTTTGCAAATCTGCAGAGATCGGAGTTGCCGACTGCAGCCTGCCCTTGGCACGGGGCAAAGGGAAACACAATCCTTCCCCCACCACCAGCCCTGGGCACGAGACTTGCGGCGAAGGTGGTAAAAAAAAAAGTCAAGTGCCCGGCGGACGGCAGAGGCTTTGGGGATTGGGAGTGGGGGTGGCACGCGCCTCCAGCCTGCCCCTGGAGGCAGTCCGCGGGACAGCAGGCTGAAGGCGCGCCGGCGTGATTCCGACCGCAGGAGCCGGGAGGAGGAGCCGGAGGTGGCTGCTGGGGGCTCCAGCCCAGGCGAAGGAAGGGCAAGAGGCGGTTCGGGCCCGGGGCGGCGCCGGGAGGTGGACTAGACGCCCAGGGAGGCGGAAGGGGTTTAGGTGATGCGGGTAAGGGCTACCGAACTCCTTGGGGGGTAGGCAGCCGTGTGTGGTGGGGAACAGGGTGCGTGTGTGGAGATGTCCTGGGCTTCTGGAAGCTACAGTGAAGCCTTCCTGCCTGTCTCGCAGACAACCCCATCTTCTGACATAACAGCTACCGATCGCCAAGCTGACCCGCCTCTCATCCCTTGGCCTGAAGAGGATGTCTCAGGGACCAGGGATAGAGGGAGCCACAAGTCTGCACACTGGCGGGGAGGAGGCGGGCGGGAGACGCTCCGCAGGCGCAGGCGAGTGGGAGGGAAGGAGGGAGGGAGTGAGGGAGGAAGAGAGGGAGGAAGGAGGTAAGGCCGGGAAGATGCCACTGCCGGGGGCGGGGCCGGACCGGGATCCGGGAGAGGGACTGCAGCGGCGCTCGATGGGGGCGGGGGCTGCAGTGTCACTCACTTAGGGGTCAGGTGTGTAAGTCCCAGGCTGGGGCCGCCACTTGCCTACGTCTTCCCGGTACCACCCAGGGCGCAGGGGCGGAGGCGGAGGGCCGGGGACTGCAGAACCATCCCCGGAGCGGGACGCGAACCGGCTGAATTGGGAGAAGGTAAACAAGGGCCACGCCCCCTGCCGTCGCCCCGCGGGCGCGCACCCGCCGCTCCGGCCGCCGCCGGTACATTTCCACTCTCTCAGCGCTTCTCCCCCGCCGGACTCCCGCGCAGCCTTGGGGATGGGAGCTGCCCCCGACCCCAGCCCGCACCGCCTGCGCCCGGGCTGCGCCTCCTCCATACTCACCTGGAAAGGGCGTCCCCCACCCCTCCAAAAAACTGTTTAATTTGTGCAGAACCTCCGCGCCCTCTCGAGAACTGAGCATGCTGCCCCCGCGTGCAGCGCCCGCGTGCACCTAACCCGGAGAGGGGGCGACAGGGCGGAGGCGGTGGCCCCCGGAAGGTGTCTGGGACCCGGCCGGCTGCACGTGAGCCCAGCGCAGGGGTCATGTGCACCGGCTCAGCCCGGTTCGGCGCCCGGACGTGCTGCGTATCAACAAAATGAAACTCGAGGCGACAGGAGGGCAGTTAGCTCTGGGTCCTCCGAACCCCCGTCCCCGGCCGCGCGACCTCCCCTCCGCACCGGTCTCCCGCCGCAGTCCCTCCGCCCGGCTGGAGCCCGCGGGGCAAGTTGCAGCCCCGGCGCGCCCCCGCCCGCCCGCGCCCCCTCGCCGGCCCGGGGGCGCTTTGCCGCAGTCATTAATAAAGAAGGTCGCCAAGCTCACCCTTCCAAAAGTTGTTGTTGCATGCGCCCCTCTCAGCCTCCCCGCAATGTACTCTTTAAAACACGACTGACCAACATGCGCAATCTCTCTCCCCTGTGCTGTGCATCCCCCCTCCCCCCCCTCGCGCGCTGGCTTCCTAGAACAGGCAGCCAGCAGGAGAGAGAGGGAGCGAGTGAGCAAGAGAGAGAGCGAGGAGCGCTGGCAGATCTGTTGCAAAAACACAAAATAACGCTGTGGAGATGCGCAGGGCCCATCGCCGGGGGCTGGATCTTACCTTGCTCCGTGGTGCCCTTCCAAGGGGCGCTGCCCTCGGCTACGCGCGGCGGCGGGGCCCGGCGCGGGAAGGATGCTCCCGAAATCCGGAGCTCCTGGGGCCGGCGCGGGCGGGCGGGGGGCGCGCATCCATCCGGGGTCGCCGCGAGGGAGGCGGCGGGGCCCGCGGCGTCCCCGGCCCCGCACCCCTACTGGGGACGGTCAGCCTGCCGGACCCGACCCCTTGCCGCTAGGAGTGGGCGCAAAGTAACTCCATGGAAGCTACTCACCCCGCCCCCCCCAAAAAAAATACAGCTTCCAACTGCGATGGCCGCGGTCGGCACCATTCACCAACCCCCTGTGTATGTTTCTGTTTCTTTTTAAACCAAGACTTCCTTGTGATCTCTTTAGAAAAAAAAAAATGTGTTGGGGTGGGG
>NW_017731416.1:1705792-1729890 GCF_001890085.2 Hipposideros armiger
CCCCCGCCTGCGCCCAGTTGTTTGGCTACAGCAGCGGGTCCAGGTAGCGCTCAAGGCCTCGGGAGAAGGGTGCCCTGCCGGGCCGCCCGCCTGCCTACAGCTCGAGCTCGGACTCCCTACGGGCTCCGAGGCGCCCCCAGCCCGCCCTGTCCCCAGGGCCGGGCCCGAGCGGCGGCAGCGCCCGTGCAAGTCCCATCAGGTCTGCTCACACTTCACACACTCACACACATACCCCGCCCCTCCACTCTCTCACTCACTCACACTTTCTGCTCACACCCCGCCCCCTTCGCGCCCCAGACCCGGGCGGCGCCCCCCGCAACCTTAAAAAAAAAAAAAAGCAAGCTTATACTTAAAAAAATCTTTTGGCGCCATATTAATGACGTACTTAAAATTTGCCATTTCTCCCTGCGTCAAAAAGACGTTTCTTTGCAAATAACAGCCTGAAGGCGACACTCGCGGAGGGAACGAGGTTTGCACTGAGCACCCCGCCTCCCAGGGCTCCAGCGCTGAAAGACCCTCGCCCTAGGCCCTGCTCCTGAATCGCTGGTTTAAAAATGCGACTTGAATAAAACGCGTGGCGTTTTACAACGCCAGAAGTGAGCAGAAAGTGCTGGCAGGAGCGGAGGGGAGGGGCGCGCGCGAGTCTGGGGGAGGGGGCGCGGCCCTCCTCCCCCACCCACAGCAGATGAACGTAACATCCCGGGCGGGGGAAACTTGAAATTGTGGGCGACCTGAAGAAAGGAGGGGCGGTCCGTAGAGAGGGTCCCTCTCAGGTTCATCGCCCCCTCCCCCCGCCCGGTGCCTCCTGGCACCCAGCTCTGCCCCGCATTTCCGGGGGGTGGGGAACGCAGTGATGGGTGGGTGGCTGCACGTTCTGGCCCCAGTAGGAGTTTGTCCCGGGGTATCCCCTTCCCTTTGCTTGTCCTTCCCATTCTCCCTAAAGGGTTAAAAACCGAGGGGCAACTTCCAAGGGCTGGCACTTGGCGAGGAAGCGGGGCGCCCCTCTCCCCACCCTTCGCCTCCTCGCCCCTCCTCCTCCGGCTCCACTTCCCGACTTGACCTTGTGGTGCACAAACAGTGCGCTCGGATCCTCGCAGTTTCTGGAAGAAGAGCTTGCGCTCGCCAGGCGGGCGGACTGTCGGGCGGCTCGCGGGCGGTGGCGGGGCCTTGGGTCGGTTCCCGGAGCCGCGGGCCACACCCACTCAACTCGTTGCGCCCGCCGCGCTCACCTTCTCTCGAGGAAGGAGTAGGGCTGGCCTCCTGGATGGGGAGGAGTGAGGGGCAAGCTGCTGCCTTCTCCGGATGCTCCCAACTGGGGAGGGGGTGGTCTGGTCTCAGGCGGGGTTTGGCGTGGGGGAGACCAGGGAGCCTGGCCCAACATCCCAAAAGCATCATTGCCAACTTTTTCTTCCCCCTCCCTTTTGGCTGCCCCTCAAAGATGATCGAATAATGTTTTCAGCTCACCTTTGGCTTTGAAGGCACATAGGTGAGTTGTGAACTGGGACAGGAACCGCCTCCCCTCTCCAAGACTGAAGATTGTTTATTCTTTCTTTCCCTTCCACCCTCTTCCATGGAAAGATAGATATTCAATTTACATAAGATGACATTTACATGACAATTAAGATTCCCGATGGAATGTTGTGAACACATTTGCCTATAGGAGAAATAAATCTAATAATAAACAAACTCATAATAACAGCACAAACCATCTGACAGTGGATTGTCTACACAATCAAAAGGGAGTTGATGGATGCTGAAATAAGCACATTTTGCAACAAGAAAGAAATAGGAGCTCACAGGGAGTCAGTGCAATATTTCTCCTCCTTGGCCTTCATTCACAAAGTCTGGGGAGGCTTGTCTGGCAAGACTGAGGGGCTGGGTATCACCTCCCAGTTAGACCCGGTTCTAGCTCTCAGTGGTAAGTTGGTAGAATTTGCCCAAGCCCAAGCTCAGTGCCTGGAGACAGATGTGGTAGGCTGTGAGCATGTAACAAAATGGTTAAATATTTGGGTTCTAATCCCGGCCCTGCAGTTCAGAAGCTGCTTGATGTAGGCAAGTGAATTCATCTCGCTGGTTCTCTTTCTCTTCTGTAGGATGGGATGGTGACAGGGTTCCCGAGGCTGTGTGTGTGTGTGTGTGTGTGTGTGTGTGTGTGTGTGTGATATATGTGTAAAGCAGGGCCTGACGCAGTGCACAATGCACGTTAGCACTTTCCCTGGTGCTTACCTTTTAGAAAGGTGAATGCACCCTCTGCTCTCTGAACACTCTGAACACTGAAAAACTGGGGACAGTGATTTACGTCTTACCCTCTATGAGGACATATACAAGATCTCCCAGTGTGGGCAAAAGGGAAGGCCAGGAGAAAAAGCTGTGATAGATGGTCAAGGACTTCATGGTCAAGGTTCAGATAGCAGTCTAGCCATGCATCTGAGGTGGGAGTGAAGGCACCAATTTACAATGGCCCAGTCCAAGGGGACTGCTCTGGTTAGGTCTAGCTACAGAGGGCTTACATGCAGGAGAGGACTGGACAGGCTCCTGTTAGCCATCAGGATCTCAGCATCCTTGGCAAGCAGTTAAAAAGTGACTTAGTGAGATGGAAGTTGGAGGGATGACCATTTATAGAGCACCAGCTCTGTGCTGTGCCCTGTGCGAGCCATCCCATCACAAAGTCCCATCTTATCTATCTATTAGTAACTTACCAACAGTCACATAGCTAGCAAGTGGTGGCCGAATTGGCACCAAGTCCAGCTGACCTTGAGAGCTATGTGTTTTCCATTTACCACACCAATACTACTAAAAAGTATTAGCATTATTGGTTTGATTGGAGTTGGGGGACTGATTGCTATACAGGCGAAAAAGAATTGTATGGGCAGCGCTTTGCCTGTGAGGTGACTCCCTGAGTTTGGGTATGACCCAGGTGCCCTAAAGAGTCCTTGGAAGGTATTTCTGGTTTAGGACTGCAAGCTCCATCAGAAACCTTGGGTTCCCCACAGCTCTCTGCTACTGTTTAAGGTTAACCTTGGAAATGTTAACAGAATGATAGCCATAAAGCTAATTATAACTCTTTAATGTTTATTAAAAGTCTCACAAATCATTAACTTTTTACAAAAAAAAAAAGAGAGAGAAGAAACAGAGTCCTTGGAAATACAATCATTCATTTTTTTCAACAAATATTTATTGAGTACCTCCTGTATGCACCATTCTAGGTGCTGAGGACACAGTACAGACATGACAGACAAAAATGCCTTTTTTCATGGAACTCACTTTTTAGTGGAAGGAGATACACAATTAAAAAAAACAATTTTAAAAATATTATATT
Source organism: Hipposideros armiger (assembly GCF_001890085.2). Lineage (NCBI taxonomy): Eukaryota > Metazoa > Chordata > Mammalia > Chiroptera > Hipposideridae > Hipposideros > Hipposideros armiger. Next base: position 1,709,112 of record NW_017731416.1, read on the forward strand.
TGAAGGTGAGTAAGTGCTATGGAGATAAGTGGGAAAGGGCGGTAGGGAAATGTGGGGATACAATTTAAAAATCTTCAGGGAAGACTCACTGAGAAGGTGGCGTTTGAGTAAAAGGAGGTGAAGGAGTGAGCTATGAGGGTTTATGGGGGAAGGGCATTCTAAGCCCAGCGTTCTTAACACCTCCTTCCAGAAGTCTGAGGATAGAATTCAGGGGTCTTCACCTTAGAAGGGAAAAAAAGATTACAACTGTATTTTCACTAAAATCCAGCATGTTCTTCAATTACGAATGCAGACAACAAATCACAGTGATATTAGCAGCACCTGAGACTTGTTGCTAGTAGACATCACAGATATTTTCATATCACATTATAGTGGTTGCAAATATCTCAAAATATCATACTACTACTTCAAAATTATGCTGCCAGCTCTTGTAATTTAATGAATTTGAAGAAATATATATTACTGTATTACACATTTAAAAATATTTTGAGTTGTATTTCAATATGATTAGTTTTCTTTACAATTATTAATCCTATGAATTTGAAGATAATATGCTCAGAAGTCCACAGGCATCGCAAAGTGCTAAAAGGGTCCATGGCACAAACTACAAGGTTGAGAACCACAGTGTCTATAGGGAGACCAGCAAGTGCAAAGGTCCTGAGGCAGGACTGTGCTTAATATGTACATGTGCAAATAAAAAATTATATGGGCATTGTTAGAAATTTGGCTTTTGCTAGGAGTAAAATGGAGGGTTTTGTGCAGAAGAGTGACATAATCCGACGCTGGATTTTACAGGTTATTCTGCTGCTAGATGGAGGACAGACAGAAGGGGAAAAGGCTGAAACAGGAAGACCCGATAGGAGGTCACAGAAATAAACCAGGTAAGAGATTATGGTAATTTGGACGAGAGTGGTAGCAATGGAAAAGTAAAATTCTGTATATGTTTTGAAGATAGCTCTGACAGAAATTGTTGAGGGGGTCTGAGAAAACAAGGAGTCAGAGATGAGGACAAGAGTTGTGCCTTGAGCCAGTGGAAAGATGGAGTTGTCATTAACCGAGATGGGGAAACTGGCAGGAGTGGGTTTTAGGGAAGGATAAGGGGCTCAGCGTGGACATGTTAAGCGTTTTGAATAAGCACCTGATCATGCTTGATGCGCTTGGCCTTGAACCACACTTTGTAAAACACAGAGAGCTTATCCACATGGTACCAAACATTGACCTGGCACTCAATAATTGCCCATGTGACAACAGCTGTTCTTCCAGGGTCCTTATTAGGAACAAAACTTCTTTCTAATAATCTGTAATTTATGTCCAGATCAGAGGTCCAGCATACTTAAGAACATGGAATTGAGAAAATAGCACGAGAATCATTCAATATTTATTCATCGAATATTTACTGAGTGCCTACTGTATTCTAGACAGTATTCAAGGGCTGGAGAGACTGAAAGTATCTGACTCAATAATTTGTCTGAATCATCAAGGTAGGCAGAAGCCCCAGATGTAGTTAGCCACATTCTCTAGAAGCCCATCTCTGTGCCAGGTGAGAAGCCCTATGTTCCATCACTAGCTACTTAAGACCATTCTTGTTCATAGATAACATGCATAGAAATCACCTGGAATCTTGTTCAAGTGCAGATTCTGATTCATCAGGTCTGGGGTGGGGCCCGAGAGCCTGCATTTCTAACAAGCCCCCTGATGCTGCTGATGCTGCCAGTCTACAGATGACACTTGCAGCACAGGTTTAGAGGGGTAGGAAAATGGGATCACAACACTTGCCCTCACCGTAGAGTTTCTGGAGAATTCTGAAGGGGAAAAAAATGAAATATGGGAAGATTACACAGATGCAGGTGAGGTTTACTCACACTTTCCTCTGTCTCCTCTGTTTCTGGAACCCCATCCTTACCCTCCCACATACAGTCAGTGGCATTAGGTGGCCCCCTCTGAGGGAGGGAGAGCATTCATTCTGTTGGTCATTTGGTAAATATTTGCTGGCTGTCTACTCTGTGACAAGCCCTCGGCAGAGCACATAATTTGGCATTCACGAGAGGACAAATTCAGCAGCGTCTGCCTCCTAGGCTCCAGGCAGGGGCTGCAGCTGGAGTTTGGGACAGAGAGGAAAGCTGCCCAGGGCTGTGTCTGTGACTGAAGACACTGCCCTGGCAAGATCCAGCCTTGGCTCTTTCTGTGGTGCCCTATAAATGCCTGCCTGGGAGAGGCACCCCTCTGGAGCTCTTGCCAATTGGTTTAGAGATGGTACTGACCAGCCCCAGGAGATGTCTGGATGATGTGCCAGCCAGGCCACCTGTCCCTTCTCAGACTCTCAGCCCCAGCCCAGTGGTCACAGATGGCAGAAGGCAATGGAGATCCCTGGCGTTTCTAAATGCCTCCCCGGAAACTGGCAGCAGACAGTAACTCCAGCCAAGGCAGGGACCAGCTTGACTAGAATCAAAGTGTGAGACGCCCCATTCGGAGGTGAGGGACTTGGCCTAATCCAAGAACCACCAAGAACCAGAGGCACTGGCTCCAAGTCAAGTTGAACAGTTCAAGCAAAGCTCTTTCACCTTTTCCAGGGTTTCTGATACATCGAAGAAAATCTCCTCCCATCTGGCAGTCTTACAAAGACCCTCCCATGCATTTACTGATGAGTTCATAGCCACGCTGGAGGTAACTTGGTTTTATCAGAAATAGCACGCATTTAACAAGCACCTATACAAAGAAGGCTCTATCTTAGGGCAGTGAGTTCCAGGTGGCTTCAGGGGACTTAGGTCCATTTAGGAAGATGAGTCCTCAAGCATGTGCAAGATAGTTACAGTAAAACAAGCTGCCTTGGGAGCCTGTGGGGTAGAATGGTCAAGACAGTTTTTGAGAAGACCTATAGATGGGCTTGAATATAGATGGCAATTCAGCTACAGAGAGATGGGCGGTGTCTGCCTGGTCCATAGCCATGCAGTGGGGTAGAGAACATGATGCTAGTAACTGGCCCCAGGTTTCTTCCCGAAGAGGGAACTGCTGTTTGTACAGGAAAATATACTAGTCAGCTGCTTGAGGGTGCAAGGTGAGCCCCAGGTTGGAAGGAGATGACAGCATACAGTCTACCTCCAGGAATCAACCCCAGAGAGACCTCTGATGCGGGCACGAGAAGATCTGTTTAAGAACGTCATTACAGCATTGTTTGTAACAGTGAAAAAGTAGAAATAACTTGAATGTCCATCACTAGAAAATGGGCTAAATCAACCACAGTGCAAAAAGAAGACAAAAGGAGAAAGAATTGTGTGGTTTTGTGTGTCTGATGTAAAAAGAGCCCTAATAAAAGTGTTAAGAGAAAAGTAAGTTTCATTGAATCATTTTATTGTACATCTGGAATAAAAAGCAAATTTCAGGCTAATATGCACAATATGATCCCATTCACATTAAAAAGTAGCAACAAAAGTCTACATTTTTATCCAAATACAGGCACACAGAAACATATAATTTCATAGAGAAAACAAAGTATTTGGAAAGATACTCATCAAATTGACAAACGGTTGCCTGTGTTGGAGTGTAGGGAGGAGGCTGGGAAGGGGTGAAAAGTCGAGGTAGGGGCTGTGGAGATGGAGAGGAAGATTTGACCCTGTAGTTGTTGGGGGAGCCCCAAGAAGCCCTTTGCATCTGGGCAGCGCTGGTTGCCCCACAGGTGCTTAGACTTCTCCAGGGACAGAAGTATTGCTGATTGGAAGGACATGTTCCCTTAGCCCTGTGATGGGCTAGCGTGTCGTCCTGGTGGGCAGGGGCAAGAAGCCTGCCCTCCGGTCTAGCCCCAGTGCTGACTTCTGGGTGGCATGGGGCATGACTGGCCCTCTCTGGGCGCCAGCATCAAGGTCCCTCTGGGCTTCTCCAGCTGGCCCAGCCTGAGATTCTAGGTCTATTCCAGAGCCTTCCCATGGAGGTTGAGCCCCAGCAGGAGCAGGAGAAGTCCCACTTGGCCTTTGGTCTGCTGGGACTTGGGCATGGACCTTGCTGGGACTGGGAACCAGTGTGGGAAGAGAGGAGTTTCTGAGCAGCATGGCCTCCTGGGGGAGTTCCCTCCTTTGACAGGTGGAGTATCATCTCTTCCTAGCACATGTGCCTTGAGGCTACCTGGCCCAGCCTGGCTCCTTAGGGAACAAATGTGGGGATGATTCATTACCTGGCGGGCCCTAAACAGTTCATGAAACTTACTGAGTGGGGCTCTGGGCTGGGTGAGAGAGAGGGAGACTGCTGGAGGCCAAGACTTGGGCTCTGGGCCTGGAGAGGTTGGTGTGAGCTGTGCACAGGTGCAGGTCTGTCCTCATACAATTGCTATGGTTGCTCTGGGCTGGCTTCAGAGCTGTGTTAGATGAGGTCCCTGCCCTGAGGATACCACAGGATGGGACAGAGGCATATATTGGATTTGGATGGGGTTGAGTATAGGATAGGATCAAGGCTCAGTGTGGAACCAGAAGCAGCAAGGCCAGCTGGCCCCAAGAGATGCCTCACCCCAGTCAAGGCTTCCTTAATGGTGTCCTGGCCTATAGCAGCCTCCCACTGCTGGGAAGTGCTCCAGGGTGCCAGGTGATTGTCTTGGGAGCCTCCTGCAGGCACAAGTGAGCAAGCTATTTCTTCCTTAGTGCTGTGGACAGAGTGACCGTGGGCTTGGGCTCGCCTTGGACATTGTAACTGCTGGCCATCCAGGACCTGCAGCTCTGGCAGGTGGCAAGCTGCTTCCAAATGTGCTGGATCTCCAGCCAGGGCCTGCGGGCGAGGCTTGGACAGGAAGTGGCACTGAATGCCTGTGCGATGGAGATGCTTGGAAACGGGAATTCTTGTCAAGCTGATCCTCAGCTAGGCCAGCTCCAGGCAGATTATCCATCTAATACAGGTCCTCTAGGAGAGTCCTACAGAAGAAGAAAACCCTGCAGTACCCTGGCATCCAGCTGGAGCAAGGGAAGCAGATTCTTGGGGGGATAGAGGGGGTTGTGTTGGGCAGTGGGCGCTTTTCTGGAGAACCTCTGCCATTGGGAATCCCTGTTCCCCAACTGCCCTCAGAGTTTAAGGAAAGGCAAGCAGATCTTAGGTGTCCAGTTCTCTGGTTGCCAGGCTGGGAGGGCATGCCCAAAGAAGAACAGGTACCATTCTTGCCCCAGAAGCCCTCACAGCCAGGTGGGCAGGTGAGATTCCTAGACTGGAAACAAGATGAGGTAGGACATGAATCAGGGGTGAGGTGTCTGCTTTGGCCCTGTGTGTGCATGGGGGGGGGGAGCCAGGAAGGAGCCATTATGTCAGGGAGGAGGGAAGGGAGAGGGCATGCATATGCTTGTGGGTACACATGTGCATCTGTGGGTACCCACATGCATGTGTGTATGTGTGTTGTGCGTCTGCCTGTGCCCACACAGGCCTGGAGTCCCCATCTTCCATGCTATCTTCCCAGACAACCTAAAAATAATTTCCATTTAACTTTAGGATTTTTTATTTCATGCATAAGATGCTTGCCCAGCAGATACACTTTTCTACCCACACTCTATCTAAGATCGAGTTAAAATGAGTCTGCATTATTTATGCATACACAGGATGGCTAGTAAGCAAAAGGCAGACTAGAACAGCCCGGATTTGGCTGCAAAGGCCATGTAAAAACAGCCCCTATGTGGATAACAACATTGGACAGTGTGCATGGATTGGCAGTGATGACATTGATGGTGATGATGATGATGATGATGATGATGATGATGAAGAAGAAAAAGGACCCAATATGGCTACTGCAGGTATCATCAGCCCTTTCTCTCACCCACACATCATGTAGAATTGGGCATAAGGCAAGCACTCAGGGACTATTTATTTATTTGTGGACATTGAGAAAGAATGTCCACATATGTGACACATGTACAAATATGGAGCTAGATGATTGATAATTCATCATGGACAGAGGACAACTAAATGATAGATAGAATTTAAAAGTCAGCTTGTTAGATGAATGGCTGAGGGGTGATGCAGTTATCAATTGAAAGATTAAGGCGATGAAGGAATGATAGATTGAAAAATAACTTGTTGATACTTGATAAAGGGGTAGGAAGAGAGATAAATTGTAGCCAGGTGACAGGTCAATAGATCCGTGGTCAGATCCAAATACAATAGATAGATGGGAAAACAGAAATGTAGCAAGAGAGTGAGAGAGACAGACAAGAGGATGAGAGAGACACTGTGGTAGGCAGAATGATGCCCCCACATAAGAAGTCTATGGTATGCTCCCCAAAACCTAGAATATGTTATACTTACATATTGCAGATACGATTAATTTAAGGATGTTGCGATGGAGAGATTATCCTGATTATCCAGGTGGGCCCAAACTAATCACAGGTCCTACCACTGACCTCTCTTCTGCCATGTTCCAGACTCCCCTGCCTTCTTTCCAGTTCCTGATCGTGCCACACTCATTCCTACCTCAGGGCCTTTGAATTTACTGTTTCTTCTGTCTGCTCCTTTTCATCACTCAGCTCTCTCAGTCCAAAGGAGAGTTGCCTCCCTGACTCCAGATTTGAGTACACTTTGTTCCTGGGGACTGGGTCAGGGCAATGGGATGTCCAAGTGCCTAGCCTGCTCTGGCTGGCACAGTCCCTAGCCCTGGGTCCCGCCCAAGGCAGGATGGAGCAGTGTGCATGAGTCATCAAGCCACAGACACAGTCCCCTTGTTGGAGGGACTTGAGCAGTTATGTTGTGGCAAACTCCGAGGGCTAATGGCCCAACTGCAAGGGACATTTAGGAATTTCCCCAAGTTATTCAGACTGACACGGGGCCAGGAGGGGACTGGAGAGTGGGGGACCTGGAAGTGGCCCCTGTGGGTGATGCTGTTCCCTGTCTTCGGACTGTCCTGAACCTACCTGAGCTAGGCCAGGCTATGGAAGAGTAGATGGCTCATCCCCGACTAAAAGGGGCTTTGAGCTTCTGAACTCCTCCTCCATTCTCCTCACATTGAGCACCCACTGTGTACCGGGCACCATGTTGCCCCACTATGAGCCAGGCCCTGCCCTAAGGAGCTTACGGTGTAGCTGGGGATGCAGGCTGGCCAGCAAACCTTACAGATCTAATGGACAAGGGCTCAGTGTGGGGTTACATGGAGAAGCCGCGCTCTACTCGGCCTGCACGGAGCAGGTGATGGGATGGGAAGGCGGTGAGAGGGCTGGCCAGAATGGACAAGGTGGAAGGGTATTCCAGGCAGCAGAACCAGCCTGGTGTGGCCGCTTCCTCAGGCTACCATAACAAAGTAGGGACCACAGAAGACTGGGTGGCTTAAAACAACAGAAATGTGTTCTCTCATAGTTCTGGAGGCTGGAAGTTCAAAATCAAGATGTTGGCAGGGCCACATTCCCTCCGAAGTCTCCAGGGGAGGATCCTTCCTGTCCCCTTCCAGCTTCTGGTGAGTCCTGGCTGGTGTTTCCTGGCTTATAGCAGCATAACGCCTATCTCTGCCTCCATCTTCATATGGCCGCCTTCCCTGTGGTCTGTGTGTCTCTGTGTCTTCACCTGGAGTTCCTCATGTGTGCCTATGTCTATGTCCAAATGTCCCTCTTCTGACAAGGGTATCAGTCATACAGGATTAAGGCCTGCCCTGACGCCCTTATCTTACTTAACGCAATTAAATCTGCAAAGACCCTATTTCCAAATAAGGTCACATTCCAATAAGAGGTATTCGGACTTCAACATATCTTTTTGTGGGAACACAATTCAACCCATAACACTGGGCAAGAGCTTGGAAGGGCATGGCGCTCAGGGCCAGAGCGCCCCACCATTTGCCACCTCATTACTCAACTTCTGTAAACATTGCCCCTGGGTGGCTCTCCAGTCCTTACACCTGCCTGGAATGTTCCCACCTCCAGACTCTTGCTCCCACAGTCCCTCTGTCTCGACAGCTTTTCTTTATCAGCAGGCCCACCTCTTCAAGAGGCAGTCTCAGACACCGACCAGGAAGTGCCTTTCTCTGATTTCTGAGATTCTCACCGTCTGAGGGCTCATTTAGTGCCCAGATGGATATTTTCTTTCCTGTCCCCTTCAGCCTCCTCCCTGTTCCTTGCCAAACCCAGGATCAGGGAGCCGGAGAGAGGCCTGGAGTCCAGCCCCCCATCCATTTCCAAATTCCCTTCTCACCATCCCTGCCCAGCCTTCTCGCTGCCCCTGGGTATCCCTGTGATGGGCACTCACCACCGCTAAGGCAGAGCCATGCCACACCAACAGCCCTGACTGCCAGATGGTCTCCCTTGCTCTGGCCACACTGCATCTCCAAAGAGCTCCCTGCGAGTTTCGAGGTCCCCCTGCTCCCACCACTTGGGGCCCCATTGAGCCTATCGGCCCCACTAGTGATCAGGGCTGCAGTGGAGCACTGCCCATCTGAGGCAATTTGAGGGGCTGGCAAAGGGCTCCCTGACCTTCACCCCCTGCCCTGGGTCAGAAATTCTACCATTAGCAAGCCTAACAGCATCCACCCCTGATAAGGCCAAGTGCCCTGGAGGGGAGACTCTCTGCCAGGAGGAGCTGGGCAGGGACTTGCCTTTGGAGCTTGGCAGCCTGGTGATATCTCACTCCAATCCTACAGGAGACTTGCCACCCAGGAGCAGGAGGGATCAAAGCAGCTTTGTCCAGAGGCACAGGCTGCGGCGTGAGGGGCAGCTGGTGGGGAAGCTGAGGGCAGTCCTTAGCCCTGCCCATGCAGAGATGTACTCAGGCCCCAGGATACGCACTCAGCTCAGCCTCTTCTTTCTCCCCGCCTGCCCCCTCTGTCCTGCAGCTCCCTGAAGAACAGCCCCCTCCACATACTCCCAGCCACTGGGCTGTTAGTGGCCTTTGGACTGGGGAAGGACTGGGGCCTCCCGGGCCCCACACCCAGGCTGACACTCATAGGGAGTAGGGAGAGGCCCAGGACTCTCACTGCCTGGGCACAGTCCCAGTGTCCTCAGTGGGCCAGTCCTGTTCTGCCCTTTCTCAAGTGGGGGAAGAGCTGGGGGCAGGGAAGAGGCAGGGCCCAGACATGACCTGAGGCGTTGTGCTGCCTTTGGCTCTTGGCCCCACGCGTGCCCATGGAGCTCATATTCTGTGCAGAGGCCCTGGGTGAGCCAGGCTGTCTGGGCTTCTCCTTCCTTCCCGCCAGAGGGAATAGAGGGTAGGATGGGGTGGGGGGTACTCACCACAAGACCCCAAGGGTCCCAGAAAGGCTCATTTGGAAAGGAGAGCCAGCCACGTCTAATAAGAAACTATTTCAGTTTTGCCATAATCAAGTCTAGCTTGGGGCTGCCCAAAATAGCCAAGTAACAGAAGCCAAGTATCTGCAAGGATGGCCTGGCTCCTGAGGCCTGGGGGTCCAATGCAGGCCCAGGTGGGGGTCAGGAGTGCAGCCTCAGCCCCTGCACTCAGATTCCAGTCCCCCTACCTCTACCCTAAGGCCTTAGTCCAGACCTGGCCCCTAGTAGGTCCTTAGGTCAATGAAGCCTCTAAAATCCCCACTCTTACCAATTCAGTAAGTGACCACATAACAGACAGGAACAAAACGCTTTTTAGATTAAGGGCTTTGTGTAGGATTTCATGGTACCCCAGAAAGGGGAAGGATCTCTCAGGGGTTTGGCTAAGCCTGGTTTTGAACTTGCTGTTCATAGGAAAGAAGGCATCTCCGGGCCTGGCCTGAGCCTATGTTAGGAGTCCAGTCAGTGGCCGGGGTACCTGGGTTGGCCTCTCCCTAGGATCATCTACCCACTTGGTTACTGAGGACAGCTAAGTTGGGGGCTGTCTCTACCCTGGGGAGCACACCCTGTTAATGACCCTACAAACCCCTCATGGGCTTGGTTCTCTGCCGAGTGTGGTTAGACCTGTCCCTTCCTTTACAGAGGAAGAGGGAAACCAAGCAGGACATGGCATGGACCTTGTGGCCCACAGTCTGAACCCTGAGTGTGGCATCCACACTGGGGCAGGGAGGGGCATACAGAGACACCCACAAGCACCGATGATGCAGAGCCAGCTGCCTTTGCTCCAAAAGTAAATGCTCAGCAGCCAAATCCTGTTGTGTGTCCAATTTCCTCACCAGGTCCTTGGAGACAAACTGGAGAATCTGTGGGTTGAGATCTGCTTCATCCAAGGGCACGATCCCCAAGCCTAGCAAACCCTAGACTTTGAAGTATTTTCTGGAGGTCTTTATACAGCACCAAGAAGGAAGAACACTTTATCCCCCACCTAACTTTGACTTATCTGGGAAGCTCATCCTTTCCCCGTGTCACCTATAGGCTTTCTGCGCCATAGGCCACAGCCCCTGAACCTCAAAGCTGCAGTCTAACAAAACAGTTAATGCCTGCTGTACTATTTGGTAGCTGTTTGACTACGGGCAAGGTGGTTAACCTCTCTGGGCTTCATTTGCCTGACATATAACGGAAATCATGATAGTCTTTATCTTAAAGGGTCACTGTGAGGATCCAATGAGGTCATCCAGGGGCTGGCACATCTGTGTTCAGTAAACAACAGATGGTATGATTATCATTGTTATTATTGGTGAATATCCCTCTTTAACTGGCTTTTCCTTTTCTGCCCCTCTCCTCCAGCCCTCCAAATCCAGACTTGTTGCCATCCTAAAGCCTCCACAGTCTGAATTGGGGTGGCTGGTCAGGTGCTGCTCCCAGGTGACTGAGAGACAGAGATGTATGTCTGAGTGTCCTGCCTCTCTGGTTGTAAGACTAGAAAAAGTCCTCCAGGGACCCAGGATGCTTTCACTTTGGTCATCATCCACGCTCTTAATTCAAGGGCATTTCCACAATCAGCGTTTCTGTGGTAGAAGTCAAAGCCAAGAAACAGAGAAGGCAAGGGAGTCACTGAAGGCCACACAGGGAGCTCAGGCCAGAGCTGGGGGGAGCCTGGGTGGACTTGCCATCCAGTTTTTCTCTCCACCTGACTCAACAGCTCTCATTTCTTCAGAAGCCTCACAGGAAGCCTCCCTCTAGAGCTTTCCTGGGCAGAGAAAGCAGCAAACACAGCGTGGAGCCAGCCCCCTGGGCTTGGAGCCCTGAGCTCCCGGGGCAGACCCACAGGCTGACTGAGACGTTACCGGAGCTGATGATTCAACTTCCTGCCTTTTCAGAGAGCCCAGACCACAGAGGTTTTCTCGCTTGGAGGAGGGGGCATCTCCCTGCCTAGAGCCAGGCAGAGCGGGACAAGGCCCCACCACAAACCACAGGACTAAGCAGTGCATGGGGCAGGCCCTTGAGGGCCACACTAGAACCTTGACCGGCCACTTCCTAAAGCCTGTCTCTTTGGGTTAATGATTATCACCTAGGGTGCCCAATCATCCTGGTTTGCCCGGGACTGTCCTGGCTATAGCCCCCCAAAATCCCACATCCCGAGGAAACCCCTAAGCCCTGGGCAAACCAGGACGGTTCATCACTCTCTCCCCACCCGTATTTCGCATTTCGGTATGACACGACTTACCGCCTTAGTGACTCTGGGAGTCCGGGCCCCAGGACAGCACATTCTAGAACAGGGAATTGGCAGACGATGGCCTGAGGGCCTGATCTGGCCCGCTGCCTATTTTTGTACAGCCCATGAGCTAAGAATAGTTTTTTATATTTTCTAATAGTTGAAAACAAAATTAAAGAAGAATATTTCATGACATGTGGAAATTATAAGAAATTCAAATTTTAGTGTTCATAAACAAAGGAACACAGCCATGCCCATTCATTTACATATTGTCTCTGGCTGCTTTCACATTACAAAGCAGAGTCGTGTAGCTGCAACAGAGAGCTGTGTGGACCTATGGGCTGCAAAATGGGAAATATTTACACAGTTTGCTGGCCCCTGTTCTAGAGGCAGGCAGAAGGTGGGGTGCCTGACCCGGGCTAGGTGTGGCTGTGTGTGAGTGGGCAGTGATGCTTTTCAGAACTGGAGAAGAAGAGATGAAAGGAGTGAGCATGATAGCACAGCACTAATTGGGGATTGAGCAGATTAGCTGTGAGGCGGAGACAAGGCACCAATGTTCTTTAAGACTCAGTTTGCCCATCTGTACAGGGGGGGTGAAGATAGGCAGGCTCTGCTTCTGTCTGGTTTTAGTGCCTAATCTTCCAAGCGGACACTGTCCTCTCCGGTAACTGAGCCACTGCAGGGAACTTATCTGGCTTTAAGGCAGACCCAGATCCTGCTCCCAGGACTGGAAACTATTCCTTCCAGCCTTTCAACAAGGGTGGGGAAGCACCCACTGTGGGCAAGGCACTCTTAGGGACTCATAACATTGGAATGGTCCAATGATCCCCTTTTCCTTTCATGCAGACATTTGAGATGGGAAGCTGTCCTCCCTGAGAGAAGGTGCAGCAGAGCCATTAGCTCCACAACCCCCACTCCTTAGGTGAACATCACCAGAAGAAACCTCTCAGGTACCAGGCCATGTCCTACATGCTGTTGAGCTGGGCCAGCAGGCAGTTGACAATCTAGGGGGAGCTTGAACAATGTGGAAAGACTCTAGTGAAACTGGAACCCAATGCCAAGTCTAAAATGGGCCTCAACTTGGCCCCTCTGCCCCTCCCCTGCCCTAGCCCGACAATAAGATGCACTCCCCTTGGGCTGGCCGAGTGGCGCATTGGTTAAGAGCTGGCTTGGGATGCCTGTAGGGCCCCGGTTCGGATCCCACATATGAGGGCCAGTGACACTGCCCTCTACAGCTAAGATGCTGAACAACAGCTCAACCTGGAGCTGGGCTGCCGTGAGTCGCTGGCAATGGTGTGGGCTGCAGCCCCTGCTGCAGTGGGTTGCCATGGGCTACCTTATGTAGCCAGCAGCCAGTGTGAGCGGCCCGCAGCCAGCGTGAGCGGCCGTCCAGAAGCTGGCGACTGATCTGCCTCGCCCAGGGAAGAGCGCAATGATGGTGCCAACTTGGGCCAGTGAAGCAACGTCCTCCACAACTAGACTGAAGAACAAAAGGACAGCAACTTGTCTGTTCCCCTTCTCCCAATTCCCCAGCGCTGTTCCCATCCCCCAATTCCCCAATAAAAATCTTTTTTAAAAAAGATGCATTCTCCTTTTTCTTCCAGAAGGCTGGGGGGTGGGGATCTGAACAGCATGAGGTTCTTGGAAAGCTTGTGGGGACCTGACCTAAGTGCGCACCTGCATGAGCCCCGGCCCTGCACTTGTAGCACAGCCTGGTTTGCTCACACAAGGCTAGCACAAGCCCTTTAGAGCCTCCTGCATGACCTCTGACTGAGACTCTCAGCTCCCTCCTGGGCACGGTCACCCATTAAGCCACCTCCCTCTTTGCCTGTGCCCCCACAGCTCTGCTTGCTGACCTCAGGCTTTAGGAGTTCTGAGAACCCAGCAGCTCCAGGCTGACACCTCACATCTCCATGTCCAGGTAAACGGACATCTTTTTCTGAGCCACTCATATACCCATTATTGGCTCTGACTGGATCTGATGGCTTGGCTTGGGTCGCATGCCAAGCTCTAAACCAACACTATGCAACCCTGCACAGTGTTTCATGCGCTATACAACTCTGATTCACATGTGACTCTCAAGCCAGGGATTAACTCCACCTGAAGTACACGAGCTGAAAATGACAAGAGGAGTAGTTCCTCAGATGAAAATGGAGGGGTTGTGACCACAAGACAGAGGGAGGGATACTAAGCAGGGGAACTACAACAGTTCTCAACAGGGAAGATGTGTATATGGACAGGATTCCTCAGGCCTGGGTCTGTATAAGAAGAAATCAAGGGACTGACACACAGCCCCAGATATAGTGAGAAAACGAGATACCACCCAAATCCAAGAAAACACTGGTTGCCTGGGAGGCCCCAGATATTGCCCACCATTCTGAGACTTGGTGCTTCAGAGTTAATCAGCATATAATCTGGGCACCCTGAAATCCACAAGGGTCACCAGCCCCTGCCTGGAACAGGGGTCACCCAGCCCATGCCTCCTTACTCCCTGATGGTACTGTGCTGTCCTTGCATATAGGAACCAAACTGTTCCCCCTCTGTACCTGCAGAAATAGTTAGAAGATGAATAATAATCTTTAACAGGTATGGAAAGTTTGATACCTTTTCAAACCTCTTTAACATCTATTATCTTATTTGAGTCTCTGTTCTTCTTTTTGGCTACCCAGGATCCGAAGCTTCTTCCTGTGCTGGGGAATTCCCCTCATTCTGAGGTAGAGCCACTTCCACCATAGAGGCTGAAAGTTTCCCAGCCTCCGTGTCTGGGCCCATGATCTAGGATCTGTCAAGCAGACACACGACTCCAGACTGTGACCCAGGCGCTGGTGACCGAAAGAACCAGGGACCACAGAGAGTTCTCCTCAGTGGTTATTGTGGGCACAACAGGCCAGTGTTCTAGGGCAGTGGAGCTGGTGGCACCTGAGGGCACGCATAAGATGCTGCAGCTCAGCCTGCAGAGCCTAGTGCAGGGGGTTAGCAGGGACAGTGATGGCAGCAAGGGCCTGACTGAGCCAGGTCTGCAGTAGGACCTGGGGCCTTGTTTGTGGCTGTGTGGCCTCTTAGGACTGCTTCTCTGCTCTGCCCAGAGATTCTCTGAGCTGCTCAATCTCATTATTTTTCTGCTTAAGTCAATCTGCTTGAGAGCTAATTTTTATTGCTAGAAACTCTGTTACAATCCCTGCAACAGGACAACCAGATTCTCTTTTATCAGATGGATAAATTAAGTCCTAGAGACTAGCCCAAGCTTATGCAATGTAACAATTTCTGAGCTCACACCAGAACCCTGGACTAGGTGGAACAGACTTACAACTTGCAGGTGGGAGCCCAGGCAAGGAAGAACTTTCTCACAAGTAGAGCTGTCTCACCAGGTAGGGAGCCCCATGTTCCTGGAGGTGTATAAGCAGATCTGGGGAAATTGAAGGGAGAGGCCAGGCAAAATAATGCCAGCTCCCTTCTTCTTCATGGATGACATGTGTAATCATCTGCCCAACTCAGGTTATTCTTTGTGGACACAAAAGTGTTAAGATGAAAACACAACTCCAGGTGCTACAGATTCAAGTCCCCACAACCTCTTCACCAGCCAGCTTGTCCCTGACCCAAGACACAACTGCTACCAGTCCTAGGTCCCAGAGCAAGGTCATGACGTTTATTGGCCTCCGTCACTTTAAAGAAAAAGCCCCTACGCCAAACAAATACAAGCACCGACATTTGCAACTAATTATGGTATTGCTGATCAGTCAAATTTCATTGCAAATTACATGTTGAAATTGATAGTGGGCAAGTCATGAATAAACCGGTTGTCTGGAAAAGTGACACGGGCACACAGGACTAGATTAATAATTCAATTTAGACTCGGCCAAGCACTCTGAAGGAGAGGAAAAAGCGGATTCGCATTGCCCCAAGATGGCTTGTTTCCCCGGGTACGTCCTGCCCATGCGCCTGGCTTCTAAGGGAAGCTGATCCTCCTTCAGGATCCTCCCACTTTGCGAGACCGCAGGGCGTTGAGTATTTCAGCCTTTAATTCTTGGTTTCCAAAATTGCAGCCTTGAGTGGTGTAGGGAGGGGAAGTCTGCCCTGTGTCCCATCACTGTTGAGAAGCCCACTCGGGAGGCTTCTTTGAGCACAGATGGCCCTGTCGCAGTGAACAGCACTCTTGGCTTCCCATTTGTGTGCAGTGGGCCCGGGCGACATAACCCACCTTGAAAGCCGGCATCGGTTCCCCAGGTAAGGTATAGTTCCAGAGGAGTGAGCCCCGAAAAGGTGGGAGGAGCTGAGAGGGGCTTTACAGAGCCCCCCACTTGGCCTGGTCTCCGTGGGGTCCCGGAGAGTTACGAAGTCCAGAGGAAAGACAATCCCAGCTTGGCGTGGAGGCCGTGAGATGGATGGGCAATGTCCTCAGGACTGGGCCTTTAGCAGTGTCCTCCTGAAAGGTTACTGTGGCCCTGAACCTAGGAAGCAAGGCAGGAAGGAGACACAGAGCAGGCAGAGTGCACAGGTGTCGAGGGGCGGGCACCCGTATGCCTATGAGATGCAGCCACAGTGGCCGTCTTAACCCAGCCAGGAGTCCTTCACATGGAGCTGCTCAGCCAGCCCGCAGTGGAGAGGGAGCCCACCAGCCTCCAATGTTCACTGAGCCACTGGCCCCAACTCCAACTACCCTCGCTCCGCAGCCTGTGCAGAGGGCAAGTCTTACTTTTCACCCTCTAGATTGGGGTTCAAAACTCAAATGTCTACGGGGAAGTGGGCCAGCTACGGACTGGGAAGAATTGGCAAGCTTGGGCCTGACTGGAGGGGGGTGGCCGTGATTCAGCTTTAGGAGGCTGCCCAGGGACAATAAGAATGGGAATTCAGAAAAACGCTTAGGCCAGTGATATACATTTGGTAGTTGTCAGCAACCAAATGGTATTTAAAGCCAGGACACTGGAGGAGATCACCAACAGAGTGCATATAGACAAGAGATGAAAAAAGGTCCACGGACTGAGCCTCGGAGGAGGTACCAGCAAAGGAGACAGAGAAGGAGAAACCAGAGAGGTAGGAGGGAGCCAGGTGAGTGTGGTGGTGATCCAGGGACCCAGGAGGGACAGATGAACTCTTACATGCTACCGAGAGGCAAGGAAGGGGACGCCTGAGATTTCGCAGCATGGAGAGTTCACGAGCACAAGTGATGGGGGCTAAAGCCTGATGGGAGTGGAGGGGAGACCGGAAGGGAGGAGAGGACTTGAGGTGGCCAGAAGGGCCGTTCCATCTAGAGTCCTGCCCTGAGGAGAATCAGATGAATTGGGTGAGAGTCTGGGGAGGATATATATAAGGCCAAGAGGAGGTTTTCTTTAAGATGGGAAAATTGCAGTATGTTTGCGTGTTGATGTGATTAACCCTGAAGAGAGGGGCATTTTGATGATGTGGATGAGAAAGGGGATACATGTTGGAGTGAAGTCCTTGCGTAGACAGGTGGGGATGGCACCTAGGGCACAAAGAAGGGGGCTGTCCTTGAACAGGAGCGTGGACGGTTCACCTGTGTTAGGGACATGGAAGGTTCATGAGCACAGGTGCAGGTGGAGGGGGGAGGCCGTGGTGGAGCCCGTGGAACTGATCTGAGGGCCTCTTTTCTTAGCAAACGAGGAAGAGGCTGTCGGTGGAGAGTGAGGTAGAGGAGGAGGTAGGAAGCAGTCGGCTGGGAGACAGGGTGTGAGTAGACTTGGGGATGTAGTATGATTGCTGGGCAGCTTCTAGGTCTCACTTAGGGAGGCAGGTGGTCGTTAATTTAAAGTGAGAGCGGTCAGCCCGTTGGGCTGGTCGTCAGTTCCGGGCAGCCTGTGGGTGCAGGTGTAGAGTGGGTAGAGGGTTGAGTTTAACCAGGTTCTGGTTTTGCCAGGTGACTATACTGCAGTGAGGGGCATGAGCCAGAGTGTAATACTGGATCACGGACTCTGAACTGGGCAAAGCACGAGGGAGTGGGGGATGATGAGCTGTTTCTTGGATCAGCAGGTTCCGGGAAGAATTGTTGGAGTGCTGGTGCTGGAAAGTGAGTGAGCTGAGAGAGGCTGTGTTTCTCAGAGAGCGGGACACATGCAGTTGAAACGATGGAGGGATCGCATTGACAGATAACAACTAGCTCAAAGTCTGGCTATGGGAACGAGAGGCTGAGGTACTGCAGCAGCCAAGACTGTGACGACGAGGCCAAGGGGCTGAGAGGCCTGCTCATCTACATGAATGATGAAATGAAAAACTAAGACAGAGGCCAGGAGCTAAACTCTCCAAGGAAATATGCATATGAGGGCAAATGACAGGAGGTCTGCAAGTGACTGAAAAAAGGGTGAGAAATGGGTGGCCCTGTCTGATCACATGGCATTCAAACATGGGTGTTTGTAAGGAGGGCAAGCAGTTAGAAGTGGTGCTGGGGAGCAGATGGGCACCTCCCACCCCTAGACACAGGACACAAGGACCACAAGGGGGAAAACAGCCACCACTTTGAGAGGACGCTGGGGAAGCAAAGTCCTACAGGAGAGGCAGTTTTCCATTAAAGCAAGAAAGCAAAGGGGACATTCTGAAACGAGGCTCAGGATATGGGGTGTTTGTTGATGCCAGACTATGAGTTTCAGCGAGTCCATGGAGCAGGGTGGGCAATGAGGCCAGGAAAGGGAACTACAGAGCCAAATTGGGCTTAGAGTCATGGGTGAGGGATGCCCAGAGGATTCCGGGCCTCTGGTGGGGACTGATATGAACACGGATAAGGCCCCCTGAGGGGCCTAAGGCAGAGGCTAGTGGGCAGGCTGGGCTTGTTGGGAGCTGGGAAGAGAGAATATTTGTTAAGGGCCCTCTTCACTCCTGCTGATGGTGGGCTAGAGGTCTGAGGAAGGGAAGTCTTCCTAGAGCAGGCGGAGCGCTGGGCTCCCTCTTTACTCCCAGGCAGGAATATTGATCAAAACATCTTCCAATGAACTGATACTGAAACCACAGACGTATCAATGAAAGAGAATTACCCAGAAATAGATTCTTATATATGGCATGATAAATCTCTCTATAATAAACTTGGCCCTCAAAACAGAAGACATAAAAAGCATGATTCTCGGGCCAGCCGAGTGGCGCGATGGTTAAGAACTGATTTGGGACGCCAGAGGGCCCCGGTTCGGATCCCACATATAAGGGCCAGTGACACGCCCTCTACAGCTACGATGCTGAACAACAGCTCAACCTGGAGCTGGGCTGCCGAGAGTCACCGGCCACAGTGTAGGCTGCAGCCTCTGTGGCAGTGGGTTGCCATGGGCTACCGTGTGTAGCCAGCAGCCAGCGTGAGCGGCCAGCAGCCGCAGTGAGCGGCCGTCCAGAAGCCAGCGACTGATCTGCCTCGCCCGGGAAGAGCGCAATGATGGTGCCAACTTGGGCCAGTGAAGCAACGTCCTCCACAACTAGACTGAAGAACAAAAGGACAGCAACTTGTCTGTTCCCCTTCCCCCAATTCCCCAGCGCTGTTCCCATCCCCCCAACTCTCCAATAAAAATCCTTAAAAAAAAAAAAAAAAGCATGATTCTCCTGCTCCCCCTGCCCACCGCCCCCACCCCCACTCTGGACAATTGGTTAACTATTTGAGAAAAAAAATAAATCCAGATCTTTACCTTAGATCTTACATTAAATGAATTCAGGTGAATTGAAAAGCTGGTGTAAAAAATGTGATATTAGTGTAAAAATAGAAATAGACCCACACATACATGATCATTAATTTTCAACAAATAGTACCAAGGCAATTCAATGGGGAACAAACAATCTTTTGAACAAATGATGCTGGTACTATTGGATATCCACATGCAACTTAATAAAACTTGACTGTTACTCATATCATGTACCATATACAAATAATAACTCGATATGGATTGCAGGCCTATATGTATGAGTCATATACAAAATTACATATGCAAATGTTGTACAAAAATGATATACAACCCAATTTAAAAATGGGCAAAAGAACTGAAGAAGAATTTGCCAAAGAAGATATTTAGATAACAAACACCTGAGAAAATGCTCAACGTCATTTGTTATTAGGGAAATACAAATGGAAACTACACACTCACTAGAAGGACTAGAATTTAAAGACTGACCAAGTCAAGTATTGCTAAGAATGGGATCCGTGGTTGCCCTGGGATGGATAGATCACAACGGTGCGTGAGGAAACGTCGGGGAATTATGGGTATGTTGTAGGAACACTGCAGAGTTTAACCTTTCTTCAGCTGACAGACATTTGGGTTGTTGCCAGTTGGGGTTTGTGTACCGCCCAGATCCCACCTCATGGAAGGATTTTCTGTCCAGTTGCAGGCAGTGTGGTCCAAAGACACCTGCAGCTGTTAGCTTCTTCAGGGTCCACCTGAACTATCTTGCCCCTTCCCAGAGTAGATGGCATCCAGTGAATGAACAAAGCAAGGATATAGAGGCTGGACCATTTTCATCCCATATGGGCAATTCAGATCCTAGATTTGCTCCAGAATTCCCTGCCAAGTTAGCCTAGACTTCCTTGAACCTGAATCACAGTTTGACTTCTGCTCAATACCTCTCCTTTCCTTTCATAGATGTCCATCCCTGCTATCCCTGATAAATATCTTGTACCCCAAACTCCATCTCAGCATCTGTTTTCTGGGAACTTGACGTGTGATAGGGCTATTGCAAACAAAGCTTCTGTGATCATTCTTGTTCATGTTTCCTGTCTATAAGCACTCTTTTCTGTAAAATATTTGCCTAGGTACAGAATTGCGGGGTCATAAGAGTATGTTACTTTTTAGCTGAATTGGGTAATGCTGAACTGTTTCTCAAAGTGGTTGTACAAGTTTGTGTAAATTTATATGGATACATTTTTTTTGGTAATACTTGGTATTGTGGCTTTAAAATTTGTGTCAATTTAGTAAGTATGTAGGGGGTATCTCATCATAATTTTAATTTGCATTTCCCTGACTACCAAAGAAGTTGAGCAATTTTTGGTGTTATTGGACTTTGGGTTTCTTCTTTTTCAAAGAACCTATCTTTTGCCCATTTTTCTTTTCCTTTTCATCAGGTTATTTACGTATTTGTTTGTTTATTTAGAAATCACTTTATTGAGGTATGATTGATGTACAAAAAGCTGTAATATTTCATATGTGCAACTAGATGAGTTTAAATTTCCCATTTTTCGGTTGGATTGTCTTTTAATATTAATTCTTATGAATTCTGTATATATTCTGGATACAAGCCCTTTGTCAGTTTTACCTGTTGCAATTATCTTCTGCTACTCTGTAGCTTGTCTTTTCACTCTGTTGTCTTTTGATGGAGATTCTTCATTTTATCCATATTTCTTTTTTTTAATTTAAAAATTTTTTATTTTTTT
>NW_017731416.1:1730375-1731913 GCF_001890085.2 Hipposideros armiger
CACTGGCCCTCATATGTGGGATCCAAACCCGGGCCCTCTGGCATCCCAAGACAGTTCTTAACCAATGCATCACTCAGCTGGCCCCAATTTTTAAAAAATTTTTATTGGGGAATTGGGGGGATGGAAACAGCATTGAGGAACTGGGCGAAGGAGAACAGACAAGTTGTTGTCCTTTCATTCTTTAGTCTAGTTGTGGAGGACGTTGCTTCACTGGCCCAAGTTGGCACCATCATTGCGCTCTTCCCAGGTAAGGCAGATCAGTCGCCGGCTTCTGGACAGCCGCTCCCAGTGGCTGCTGGCCGCTCACGCTGGCTGCCAGCTACACACGGTAGCCCATGGCAACCCGCTGCAGCAGGGGCTGCAGCCTACGCTGTCACCAGCGACTCACAGCAGCCCAGCTCCAGGTTGAGCCGTTGCTCAGCATCTTAGCTGTGAGGGGCAATGTCACTGGCCCTCATATGTGGGATCCGAACCGGGGCCCTCTCCCAAGCCAGCTTTTAACCATCGCGCCACTCGGCCGGCCCTATCCATATTTCTTTTGTGATACTTCTTGTGCTTCAAGAGAATTTTCCTTACCCAAGATTATGAAATATTCTTCTATATCATTATTCAAAAACTTTACAATTTTGCCTTTCATAATAGTTCCATATACCCCTGGAGTTGATTTTGGTATATGGCGTGAGGTAGGGGATCCAATTTCACTCTTTTCCCATATAGATACCCAGTTGTTCCAGCCAAGTTCATTAAAAGTTTGTCTTTTTCCCACTGCTCTTACTGCCATCTCTGTCAGAAATCAAGTGTCTAGATGTGTGCAGGTCTGTTTCTGTAATCTCCACTCTATTCCATTGACCTGTCTATCCTTAAATAATGCCACACTCTCTTAATTACTATAGCTTTAGAGTAATTGGGTACAGCAATGCCTCTAATGTCGTTCTTCCTCTAAGTGACTTATTCTTGGCCTTTTGCATGTCCATGTAAATTTAAGAATTATCTTGTCAAGTTCCACAAAAAATTCTGATGAGTTTTTATTAGAAATAAAATTGAACCTATAGGGCCGCCAGTTGGCTCAGTTGGTTAGAGTGCAGTGCTCATAACACCAGCGTTGCCAGTTCAATTCCCATATGGGCCAGTGAGCTGCGCCCTCCACAACTAGATTGAAAACAATGACTTAACTTGGAGCTGATGGGTCCAGGAAAAACACACTGTTCCCCAATAAGATTTATTTTTAAAAAACATGGAATCTATAGATCATTTTGGGAAGAGCTGACAATCCTTGCAATATTGAGTCTACCAATCCATGAATCCATATCTCCATTTATTCAGAACTTTAATTTCTGTCAGTAATACTTTCAATATTTATTTGCATTGGAGACTTACTCATCTTTTATTAGATTCATTCCTACTGTTTGGTTGTTGTTTTTTTATAAAGATTTTTGTTGGGGTATTGGGGGAAGGGGAACAGACAAGTTGCTATTGCTTTGTTCTTCAGTCTAGTTGTGGAGGACATTGCTTCACTGACCCAAGTTGGCACCATCATC
>NW_017731416.1:1732613-1751151 GCF_001890085.2 Hipposideros armiger
CTTAGCTGTGGAGGGCAGTGTCACTGGCCCTCATATGTGGGATCCGAACCGGGGCCCTCTGGCATCCCAAGCCAGTTCTTAACCATCATGCCACTCGGCCGGCCCACAAATGCTATCGTTTTAACATACAGTTTTTTCTTTGTTGTTGTTAAATACATTGATTTTTGTATACTGATACTTTTTAAGTCCAGGAAACGTGCTGAAATCTCTTAATAATTCAAATTATCTGTGATTATTTTCACTATTATATCATCTATAAATAACAGCAGTTTTGTTTCTTCCTTTTTCTATCCTTATCCCTTTTCTTTCTTCACTGTGCTGGCCAGGACCTCCAATATAATGTTAAGTAAAAGTGGTAGTAATGGGTCTTTGTTTTGTTCCAATTTTCAAGGGAAAACTTTCAGTGTTTTGCCACTAAGTATGATGCTTGTGTTAGCTATTTTTAAAAATATAGCATTTATAAAATTAAAGTCCCAGTTGGCAAACTTTTTAAAAAATTATTTATTCATTTAAATCAATGGATGTTAACTTTAACAAATGCTTTTTCTACATCCATTGAGATAACCATAAGATTTTTCTCCTTTAATCTGTTAATGTGATAAATTACATTAACTGGATTTTGAATGTTAAGCAAATCTTGCTTTCCTAAAATTAATTATAACTTGGTCATATGCACTATCCTTTTTATATATGCTAAATTTTGTTTAATAATACTTTATTTAGAGTTTTAATATCTATGTTGATACATGAGATTGGCCTTTAAATTTTATATATTGACTCTGTCAGATTAGGGGATCAGGATCATATTAGTTCCATGAAATGAGTTAAAGAGGATAACTTTTATTCTTGGGAGTAGAAACTTCTAAACTTCCAGAAGAGTTTATATATTAATGTATCTTTATTTTCCTTGCATGTTGAATATAATTCACAGGTAAAGCTATCTGGATTTGGAGTTTTCTTTGTGGGAAGGTTTTTAAGTACTGATTCAATTTCTATAATAGTTATAGGACTATTCAGGTTTTCCATTTCTTCATGAATCTCTTTTGGTAAATTATAATTCCTAGGGATTTTTCCTTTTTATCTAAACCTTTTACATTTACTGGCATTAAGTTGTTGATAGTATCTTCCTAGTGTCTTTTAGATGTCTGTGGGACCTCTAGTAATGTCCCCTTCTTCATTCTTACTATTATTTGTTCATTCTCTCTTTTTTTCATTATTAGTTTCTCCAGTGTTTTATCAATTTCATTATTCTTTTTGAAGAACAAAGTTTAGTATTTTTAAAAATTCTCTCTATTGTATGTTTGGTTTTTATTTCATTATTTTTCTTCTCGTATTTATTTCATTCTTCTATTTTCTTTGAATATAACTTCCTAAAATGCATTCTTGGCTCATATTTTCAACAATTCTTCTTTTTAAATATATACATTTAATACTATAAATTTTCCGCTAAATACTACCTTAGCTACACTAACAAATTTTTATATATAATATTTTCACTATTATTCAGTTATTTTTCTTATGGACTTACAGAAGTTCTTTATATATTCTGGACACAAACCATTTACTAATTACAGGTGACCACTGAACAACACAGGCGTTAGGGGCTCCAAACCCCTTCACAGTCAAAAATCCATGTATAACTTTTGACTCCCCAAAAACTTAACAACTAATAGCCTATTGTTGACCAGAAGCCTTACCAATAACATAAACAGTTGATTAACACGTATTTTGTATGTTATATGTATTACATACTGTATTATAACAATAAAGTAAGCTAGAGAAAAGGCTATTAAGAAAATCATAAGGAAGAGAAAATACATTTACAATATTGTGCATATTTATTGAAAAAAATTATATATAAGTGGATCCATGAAGTTCAAACTCATGTTTTTCAAGGATCAACTGTATATGTTTTGTAAATATTTTTGCTTACTCCATATCTTGCCATTTCATTCTTGCAATAATATTTTGATGAACAGAACATTTTAATTTAAATATAGTTCAATTTGTGCATTAATTTTATGGTTTATTGAGTGTGTCTAGCTTAATAAATTTATCTCTATCCTGAAATCATGAAGATCCTCTCCTATAGTAAGTATCTCATAAAGCTCAGGAAATAACAACTCATTTCTAAGAAACAATCCTAAGGATATTCATTATAGCATAATATATAATACAAATTTTAGATGTGTTAGATATATAATAAAATAAGGCGTATGTCTAATGAAGTATTTTGTAGCTGTTGAGACTCTTATGAAATTCTGAGATTTGCATATAAGCCTTAACTATTATTTACTTCATCAAAGCAAACATATACATAACTTCAAAAAACTCTAACAAAATATTTTAAAATGACACTTTTAAAGAGCTTTGAATCACATCTAGTAATGCTCACAAATGTAATTTTTTTATTGAGGTGAAATTCACATAACATAAATGTTCATTTTAAAATGAACAATTCAGTGGCGTTTAGTATATTCACAGTGTTGTGCAGCCATCACTTCTTTCTAGTTCCAAACATTATTATCAACCCCAAAAGAAATTCTGTACCCATTAAGCATTCCTACACTCTCCATTCCACATTCCTCCCACCCTCTAACACACACACCCTTCAGGCCCTGGCAACCACCAGCCTTGATTCTGCCTCTATGGATTTATATTTAATATAAATGGAATCACACAATATATGAAGTTCTGTGTTTGGCTTTTTCACTTAGCATAATGTTTTTGAGGTTCATCCATGTTGTAGAATATATCAGTACCTCATTCCTTTTTTATTGCTGAATAATATTCCATTGTATCTCACAAATGTAATTTTAATGTAAAAATAGTGAAACAGCATACCAAACTCCATATAGAGCATGATGCCAATTTTGTATTTTAACTTGTATAAACATAGAAAAAAAATGGGAAGGAAATTCACCTGAATATTAACAGTGGTTACCTCTACCTGATAGGATTAAGAGTAATTTTTAGTCATACTTTTCTCTTTTTTTATTGTTAGTTTCAGGTGTACAAAACAACATAATGATCAGACATTTACACACCTCACAAAGTGATAACCCCCAAAAGTCTACTAACCCATCTGACTAGTCATACTTTTCTATATTTTATTATTTTTATACATATGAAAAATAAGTCATTTAAAAATATAAACAGGAGGGAATACTTCCCAGTTCATTCTATGAAGTCAGTATTATCCCAGTATCAAAAACAGACAAAGACATCGTATGATAAGAAAACTAAAGACCAATATACCTGATGACTATAGATATAAAAATCCTCAACAAAACACTAGAAAAACAAATCCAACAACATATAAAAATGTTTATACACCATGACCAAATAGGATTTATTCCAGGAATGTGGGTTTGTTTACCATCTTTATGTAATATAACACATCAGTAGAATAAAGGACATAATCATCTGAATAGCCTTTGATAAAATTCAATAGCTCTTCATGATAAAAACATTCAAGAAACTAGGAATAGAAAGAAGCTTCCTCAGTCTGATAAAGGGCAGCTACAAAAACCCTTAACATCCTATTTAATGATGAAAGACTGAATGCTTTCCTCCCAATATCAGGAAGAAAACAAGAATAGCCTCTCTCATCACTTTTATTCACTGTAATAGGAGTTCTAGTCAGGGCAATTAGGCAAGAAAAATAAATAAAAGGCAGATCAGAAAGAAAGAAGTAAAACTATTGTTTACTCACAGATGACATGATTTTGTATACACAAAATCTTAAGGAATCCACTAAATAACTATTACAACTAATAAATAAATTTGGCAAGTTTGCAGGATACAAGATCAATATACAAAAATCAATTGTATTTCTATATAATCCAATGTAATCCAAAAACACATTAAGAAAACTATTCACAAAGAAGAAAACACTTAGGAATAATTTAACCAAGACTTACACACTGAAAACTGCAAAGCATGTTTGAAAGAAATTAAAGAATACCTAAATAAATGGAAAGATATCCCATGTTCATGGACCAGGAGATTTAATGTTGTTGAGATGGTCATCTACAGATTCAAATCCCCAACAAATTTCAATGGGCTTCTTTGGAGAAACTGATAAGCTGACTCTAAAATTCATCGGGGAGTGCAAGGGAACTAAAACAACCTGGAAAAAAAAATGTTGGAGAGCTCACACATCCCACTTTCAAAACTTACTACAAAGCTACAGCAATCAAGACTGTGTGATACTGGCAGAAGGATTAGACATATAGATCGATAGGCTAGAACCGAAAATTCAGAAATAAATCCTTACATCTAAGGACAACTGATTTTTGACAAGGATATCAAGACAATTCAATGGGGGAAAGAACAGTCTTCAACAAATAATGCTAGGACAAGCAAATATTCACATGCAGAAGAATGAAGTTGGACCCCGACCTCAAACGATATGCAAAAATTAACTCAAAACAGATCAAAGACCTACATATAAGAGGCAAAACTCTCAAAAGAAAACATAGATGTAAATATTTGTTACTTGGATGAGGAAATGGTTTCTTAGCTATGAAACCAAAAGCACAACCAACCTAAGAATAAGTAGATTAATTGGGCTTCATCAAAATTAAAAATTGTGTGCTGCAGAGAGCATCATCAAGAAAGTCTAGGGCCGGCTGAGTGACGTGTTGGTTAAGAGCTGGCTTGGGACGCCAGAGGACCCCGGTTCGGATTCCACATATGAGGGCCAGTGACACTGCCCTCTACAGGTAAGATGCTGAACAACAGCTCAGCCTGGAGCTGGGCTGCCGTGAGTCGCTGGCAATGGCGTGGGCTGCAGCCTCTGCTGCAGTGGGTTGTCATGGGCTACCATGTGTAGCGAGCAGCCAGCAGCCGCTGTGAGAGGCCGTCCAGAAGCCTGCGACTGATCTGCCTCGCCCGGGAGGAGCGCAATGATGGTGCCAACTTGGGCCAGTGAAGCAACGTCCTCCACAACTAGACTGAAGAACAAAAAACGACAGCAACTTGTCTGTTCCCCTTCCCCCAATTCCCCAATAAAAATCTTAAAAAAAAAAAAAAAAGAATATTCAAAAAGTAGAAACAGCCCAAATGACCACGGACTGATAAATGGATAAACCAAATGAAGTATCTCCATACCACGGAATATTATCTAGCCATAAAAAGGAATGGAAGTCTAATACATGCTACAGCATGGACACACCTGGGAAACATTATGTAAGTGAAAGAAGCTAGTAATAAAAGACCACAAATTGTGTGATGTCATTTAAATGAAACATCCAGAAAAGGCAAATCCATAAAGACAGAAAGTAGATTAGTAGTTTCTAGGACTGGAAAGGGGAGGGCAGGGGGTTATGGTAGGAAAAGATAATGACTCCTAATGGGTATGGTTTTTTGAGGAGGGTGATGAAATGTTCTAAAATTGATTGTGGTGATCGTTACACAACTCTGTGAATATACTAAAAAACACTGAATTGTACACTTTAAATAGGTGCATTGTATAGTATGGGAATTATATCTCAATCAAGCTGTTTTAAAAAAAAAATCAATGGATCTGACACTCAAGAGGACTCTGTGTGACCCCCAGCCAAAGCCATTTCAGCGCCATGGAGGGGTGTTGGAAAGTGGCAAGCTGGGGAGTGATCCGAGCAAGGAAGAAAGGGAAATAACATGGAGAAGACTGGAGGCTCATCTGGCCGTGAAGGAGTGAGACTTGATGGAAGGGAAGCTTGGGGGTGTATCTTCTTCAGGACCCCCATAAGACACATTACATTCCTCAGCCTGAGAATCAGCTCCTCAAAGAAGCTGGTGAAGCTCTCTTTGGGCCTCTCCAGCATTGTCTCCTGATGCTGGCCAGACCGGCCAAGCCAGTCCTCTCCTCTCTGTACCACTAAAACTTAGCCACCTGGGAGGGCTTACCACACCCTGCCTCATCTTGGAGCCCTTCCCTGGAGGTGCCAGCTCCCACTGACCTCTCCCTTCTCAGCCTGCTTTCATACTGCATACAAGATGTCGTCATCATATCATATCTTACACTTCACTAAAGCAATGACAAAGCTCATTTTTGAGGACTAGCTTTGCTCCTGGGTTTTCTGTGGAGTTAGACCTGAGGCTATAAGAAGCTCAGCTCAGGATATATCCTAGTGAAGGGACCACACTGAGAGTAGCCTCAAGCCACAACCCCAGCCACAATCTATAACCTTGAATAAGTATGTTCTCTCCATAGGTGATGGGATTCCCCAACCATGACTAGGTAACCCATATTCACTGATGCTGAGCTGGGAGACTTGATTTGGGGGGTAGGGGATTGCCTGGAGCCTGGGACCCAGAACCTTAAGTCTGCCAAACTCATTCATTAGTAGCATTCTTTTATGACCATCGCCCCTTGCCTGGGCTTCTGCAGGCTGGCCTCCCTTTGAGGAGATGATCGTTGAATCTGGGTTTCTAGGAAAGCCATGTTTTCTTTGGTGCCTATGTGTGCCCACCCAATTCATCTGGACCAGAGCCAGCAAGTGAGGCATTTATTAGTCCTTGGTCCCTAAATGTTTTCAGAAGAGCACAAGTTCTATGAGATCTCAGCTTAAGGCTGGAGGGAACCTTCTGCATACTCTGTCACGCCCTCTTGGAGAACAAAGGTTCTCATTAGTTAGCATATGAAATAAAGGCTCTGATAAAGCCTGCAGTAAGCAGTGTTTAGTTTTTTGAACACAGTGTTTCCCAAACATATTTCTCCATGGGATCCTTTTTTGTCCACTGCACCCACCCATCATCCAGGAGCACACTGCCTCAACAACGAAGTCTAAGACCTGTGACTGGCACTTGGGAACCAGCCTACGAGTCTCACTGGCCAACACTTCCCTCTCTTGCCTCCACAACTTCTCTCCATATCTTACACGTTCTCCTCCTCCAAGTCATAGCCCACAGCTGTCTCCACCGGCTGTGATGCCAGCATCTTTGAGCTACCTGCTCCCTTAAACAACTAAAGACCCTTCTCCCCGCTTCATACCCATAGCTGGCTCTTGCTTCGGATATTCAGTAGCCCTGGATGCCTGTCCTTTCCTCATCCTTCTTTCCAGGTCATTCCTTGCTGCTGAGTTGCCCTTGTGAAGCCGTGGGCATAGGATACCACACTTGGCAAGAAGCCAAGGGGGCAGGACTGGGCCTTGAAGTGTTCTCAGAACCTGACCCCCCTCCCAAGCTTCCCTACCTCACATGGACGCTCCCTTAAGCAGCACAGAGCAGAGGGGGAGGGGAGGTAGAGATGGGGGTGGGGCAAATACCCAGTACCAGCTTCTCCTATGGGCAGGGACCAGAGGCTGTCTCCACGCCTGAGCCTGGCACTTGGTGAATGAACAATCAATGATGGTTCTTACAGAGAAGCCCCCACTCCTTTGGCCCCCCAGTCCGGGACACATTCCCCACGAGGGAATTGGCCAGTTCCCAAAACTCAAGATACATCCTGGCTAGAGCTGGCTGTGGGCCGGGCACCCCCGGGGCAGCCGGGCAGGGCGGGGTGTCCCGGAGAGCGGAGTATGGGCCTCACACCCAAGCTGAGCCAGGACACCCCGTCCTTGGCCAAGGCCCAAACCGGCTCTGTTTACAGAATGTCAGCTCTGTTCCCCCTCCCCCACCCACCACTTCCCCTAGAGTCCTGGGGGGCTGGGAGAGGGGCAGGCGGGGCCTGAGGGAGCCTAGGAGGCAGCCAAATCCCAGGCCGGCCCCTCGGTCCCCCTCCTCTTCTTGGCTCCTGGGGTCCACCCCCGTTTTTCAGTCTTCTGGTTTCCCCTTCAAAGCATCGGTGGGAATGCGCATTTAAAAAGAGAAATCTACAGAAGACAATGCTTACTCCCAAGGAAAGTTTAGCTAATGGTGGAAAAAGATAGGCACTGTGCCGGCAGGCGCGGGATTTTTCTAGAAAAGGGGCTTGCTGGATACCTCCAGACAGCTGGCAAGGAAGCTCCCTCTTTCCTACAGACCCCAAACCCATGGGCCCCAGGGAGTTTTTCCAGAACTGCCGGAGGGACTTGGCGCAAATTAGATGTCGTCCGACGGACAGGCCGGGGGCTTTCGGGGTAGCGACGTCTTTGAGATAAGGCCAACGGCCAGCGGGGCCGCAGTGACTCAGCTACTGCGGGCTGCATGGAAGCTCAGTGGGCCCCACAAGAGCCAGACAGGGAGGCGGGGCCTTACTGGGACGCCCCGCCCCCCCCCCCCGGGAAGGCCGACCCACCACCCCCAACTTCCCAGAGGCGCCCGGATTTCCCACGGGTTTCCCCGTCTGCTGCAAATAGTAACAAGCGCTAGCGCTTTCAGAGCGCTCACTCTGTGCTAGGCACTTCGCAGGCACCGTGTCTGTTGTTACCTCCAACAAGGCTCTGAAGCAGGCGCCACTATTACCTCCACTCAGAGACAAAGAAACAGGCTCAGAAAGGGCAAGCGACTTGCTCAAGGTCACACAGCTACTGAGTGGTAGGGGCCACAGTTTCCAAACCCCCAGCCTCCCCCTCCCCCTCTCTCCGCTTTCCTGGCTTTCATGTTCTCCCTTTCTGGGTGTTAGCAGGTCCCCTGGTGGTACCTTCCACCAGGAACCTGGACATCCCCTGGCCTGGGGGCTAATTCGGTATACATATTTATCATTTTGAGGCAAATCCAGAGGTATTGGTTACATGTCTACTGAACTCCCAGCCTGGTTTCAGGTGGTGGCAAAGTTCCCCAGCCCTGAGTTTCCCCTGATCTCCACTCTGAGGGAAACTCCTGGGCACAGGGCTGGGCCCCCAGGGAATATTGACCCACCAAAACCCAGCCAGGCCTTCTAAAGAGATGCAGTCTCCAAAAAACCCCTGCCTTGCTCCCAGATTAGCCCCCAAAACCTGGGGCCTTGCTAAGTGAGAAGCAACAGGTGCACATCACCCAACTGCTGCTGGCTGGCCCTTGCACATGTGGGGGTCAGGGCCAGGACAGTGCCACAGAAAGCCAAGGTGGAGCCCCAGAAAAGGCCGAGGAACAAGAGCAACCCGCACCCTGAGGCTGCCCTGGGAGGTAGTGAGCTCCCTGTTATCTGGGGTGGGGGAGCACCTGTGGAAGAAATGATTCAAAAGAGGGTGGGATGAGATGACCTTTAAACCCCAAATTCCTCTCTTCTGTGTCAGGCAGCATCCGAGTGAATGGTTTATTCTGACAGCTGCTTAAATGGAAACTTTCCCAGACTCTCCCACTTCCTTCCCCTATGACCTCTTTCTGCAGGGCCCAGTAATCTTCCTCCTGGAGACTCGGAATATTGGAGAGACGATCATTCCCACATGTCCCTGCCTCAGTTTGCCGCTATGGCCACTGTGTGGGCTCTGGGAGGCTCTGAATTCCTGGGAAAGAAGGAATGGAGGGAGGTGGGAGGGAGGGAGGGAGAAAGGAGGAAGGAAGGGAGAAACCTTGAGATGAGAGATTGCCTTTGTGGTTGAGTTGGTTTGACCTGGGCTGGAGTCCCAGTTCCGACCTCTTCTCCCAGATATGTGACATTGAGCAATATCACTTGACGTCCCAGAGCCTCAGCAAAATGAGAGAACTCTAATATCAACGACCCAGCCTTGCTACCAACAACAAGGGACCACTGGGGGTAAGGTCTTCTCAAGCACAGTCATGTGACCATGCCCAGCGGGCAGCCCAGCTCTACAGGTAGACATCACTCTTCATGGTTCTATCTGAGGAGGTAAGTCCCCCAAGGATGGGAAGTTTGGGTGGGAGAGGAGGGAGAGAAACAGGAGCCTAAGGAAGGACTGCAGGAGATGGGGTTCCCGCAGTGGGAAGGGCTATGGTCTGTGGTCAGAGTATCTGTGTCCTAAAGATGCTAAGTACCACCTCTGTGGTGCCAGGTGCTTCACATACATTGTCACATTTAGTTCTATCTCTAAGGCAGGTACGGTTAGTACCCCATTTTATAGATAGGAAAATTGAGGCTTAGAGAGAGGTTAGTGGCTTGTCAGTGGAGGAGCCAAGCTTCCTTCACAGCCAGGCAGGCTGACTCTGGAGCCCTGCCCTGCCCAAGTCCTGACTCGGGTCTCTTGTCCATTCTCCCACAGCTTTCTTGAAGGCTGGTACCCAGTGGCCAGGCAGATTGTGCCCAGTCCTCCAAGATCCCCGCCCTTGCTTGGCACCCTCCCCTGCCAGCTGCGCTGTCCAGCCAGAGTAGCTTTGGCCAACCAGAGACGTCTGGCATCATGGCTGTGTTGGACCTGGTGCAGAGAGACCAGTGCTGACAGGGGCTAGGATCAAAGCCCCAAATGATGGGAGATAGGTAGGATGTGGGGGAGGGGTCTTGGCTGGTGCTGAATCTTGCACAGCAAAGGAAAAGAGGAAGACTGGGAGGGGGGCAGCCATCCCCGCCTCCCTGCATCCGGATCTAAGACACCTTGATACCTGAGACCAGCTCTGGTTCCATAAGGGTTGAGGAAGGTTTTAGACAGTTATTCAGGGAAGCTGTAAGACTGAGGCTGCCCTAACTGTAAGGTGATGCTGGAGGACCCTAAGGCCCTCCCCAAACCCC
The DNA here is from genome assembly GCF_001890085.2 of Hipposideros armiger. Classification (NCBI taxonomy): domain Eukaryota; kingdom Metazoa; phylum Chordata; class Mammalia; order Chiroptera; family Hipposideridae; genus Hipposideros; species Hipposideros armiger. The sequence goes on from NW_017731416.1 coordinate 1,743,127, forward strand.
CTGCCATGCTCCTGTCAGAGTCATGGTCAAAGACCTGCATTGCAGTCCTTGTGGCCATCATGGAAAATCTCTGTCCAGTGGCACTGAGCCCCCGCAAAGGGGGTCCCCTCCCCCTCTAGCTAGAAGAGCCCCCTTCTTGCCCTCTCACTTCCACTCCTAGTCTACTCTTCATCTTTTGTTGGAAACAAATCGCTCCCAACTTCAAAGCATCATAATTCCCCCCAAAGAGCAATCTCGAGAATGTCAAGGGGAAATTATTGAATTATCCTGGTTGGCAGAAAAATCTAATTTATAGCAAAGCATTTCTCCTGAAGTTTTAATAGATTTTTTTCCCTCCGATGGATTTTAATGTGCAATTGTTTCCTGGGCTTGGAAATTTACTTTGAAGCAGTGACATCGCTTTTCAGTTCTTGATTTATTGCCAGCTCCCTGCTTTGAGCCTGATAGCAAACCCAACATGCTATTTTCCCTTAAACATGAGAGGACTGCGCTCTCTGGTCAGCCTGCTGGACCAGATATCACATGGCACTGCCATCTCATTAAGGGTGTAAGGGGGCCTGGAGATGTGGCTGAAGCCTCCCCACCCTCCTTTCCTGACTCCCACGGGCAAGTCCCCTCCTTGAGGATTTTGCAAGAATGGAACCTCAATGCCACATCTGTGAGGCTGGTATGCTGCTGGTCTGTGGGGACCAATGGGGGCAATGGAATGGCTAACTTCCCCTCTACCCACTTCCTGCCTTCCAGCCTATCAAGGTGCCTGGCACAAGAAGGGCTGAGCGAACAGGTGTCAGCTGAAGTGTCAGAGTTCTGCTGGGGCCAATGACAGCTTAGACTCCCATTAGCAAAGGAATGTTGTGTTCACATCTTTGCCCAAGATCCAGTCCATCAGATTGGGAACATCTGGGCATAGCACAGGGGGCAGCAGGCAGTGGTGCTACCTAGAGGTCTCAGTTTACGTGGGCATGGCCAGCTCTGGGGAAAGGGAATGGAGGGCACGATGGCATCAAAAAATGCACCTCCCCCAAAGATGAGCAGCTCATTGTACCCCCAGCCACCTTTCAAGAGTGGTATCCGATTAGGTCAATGACTAACCAAAACTTGCTAAGGCGAGTGGGCTTTTGGAATAAATGACAGGCAGAGAAGGGAGATATTTGGGGAATAAAATAGACTTTTTTGAGTCCTTAGAATGATTACACCCATTATACAGATGCAGAAACTGAGGCCCAGAGAGGAGCAGATGCTCACAAAGCTTTGGTAAGTGGCCAAAGTGACAATAGGACCCACAATGACACTGTCTGACTCTCTGAGCGCCCTTCAAACAGCAGCATGGGAAGCTATACCGGGCTCCTTCCGGTCTGATCCTGTGGGACCCAGCAAAGATCAGTCTCCTCTGGGAGGGCGGGAGGCCCTCAGGCCCCAAAGAAGGCTGCCCACCATCCGGTTTTGGAGTGGGCTGACAGGTGACTCCTTCCTAGGTCACAGCTGTTCTCTCGGGGTTTCTTCTAGCAATCCTCCCACCCCTGACCTGCCAGAATATCCAGAGCCCCTGGCAATTTCAGCCTCTTTCTTCCCAGAGATCTCTCCTGTGGCACCACGTGGGAGAATCACCAGGCCAGAGAGGGGTAGTGAGCAAGGGGGAAAGGGTCTGCTCCTTAGTGTGCCCTTCCCCATCTCTCCCTGACTACCTGACCCTCCAGGCCCAGGAAATTTGGGTTTCCTATCACAGGGCAGTACCAGGAACAGAGAAACAAATGACCTAGAAAGTCCTGAGGGGCTTCCTGCGGGTGAAGGGCTCACCCTGGCCAGAGTCTCTGTCTGGACATGGAAGTGGGGGGAGTACCACATCCCCTGGGAGCCACAGGACACGATCTCCTGGGCAGGAGGGATCTGGCATGTGTAAACATGCATTGTTTACCACACAGAGGAGGATGACAAGCAGGCATAGGCATTTCTGTCCCATGCCCAGTATATGGGCAGAAGGATGGCAGCAAGGGAGGGGGCAGTCCCAACTTTGCTAGCTCACCGGCTGGCTTACCCTAAAGAGTCTACTGCTCTTGACAATGGCTGAGGATGGAGATGAAGGTGACTATGGGATTTGGGGGAGCCCTTGGAGCCGTCTTGGAGAACTCCCTTTGGCTGGAACAGAGGTGGCTGCTGGGGGAGCACCTGTGACTGAATCTCCCCCAGATGGCCTCACTTGGTAGCCATGAGCCCCTCTGTTAGTACTCTTGTTGGTCCCAGCAGGCCTTACCCCCCCACACAACCTGCCTTGACCAGCCTCAGCAGCCCCCATTACATGGCCAGGCCCAGCCTCTGTCAGAAGTGGACCCTGGTTACTTTGTGAGGCCCCTCCCACCTCATCTAGCCTTCTGGAACAAATCCAAGAGCCTCGCCAGGAGGGCTGGTTTGGAGGAGTTCACAGGGTTGTGGGGTGGGGTTCTGTGTGACTTCAGGGCAGAACCAGGCCTGGGGCTGAGGATCCTGGAGACCCTGCTCCTATAAGGAAGGCGTCCTCACCACTCAAGCTGCAAAAACACAGGACAGGAGGCATCATCTAGGGCTGATCCCCTAGAGGCCTGCCTCTCAAGGCTGTACCAGACAAGGTTCTGCTCAGAAGAGAGGGGGGCAGCCACCCTCATGAATCTACCCTGTCTCTCCAGATTGAATGACTCCCAAAATGCCGCCTCAGCTGGGACAACTCCCTGGCTCTGTACCAGCAAACTGGACCCCAGGTTACCTGACTCCCTTCTCAGTGATCGTCCCTTTACCCTCTGGCAGGCCTGTGACTGCACCAGATGTGGCTGTGAGCCAGATCTAGGAGGCTGAGTGGCGGGTGGGGGGACAGGAGAAGGAAACCTGAGCAGGCTGGTTATCTGATCCCAGCTCCTGGGGATGGGGAGCTCATGAGAGGCCAAGGCTGGGACACTTTTCTCAGGGTGTTGGGGGGCAGGCTTCCATGATGGGGGCCACTATGGCACCGACTGGCACTTTCCAGAAGGGCAGTATAGGGGTCAGGGATGACAAAGCCGCTAATGGGACTCCAAAGTACATAGCAAGTCAATCCTGGGTAGATCTGGGGGTTTGGAGGGTCCCAATTGGCCAGCTAGAGGGGCAAGTCCAAAGGGGACTCAGGCCATGGTTTCCTGGCTCCCACCTGCAGCTTGGTGTAATGAGGTGTAGGGCAGCCCAGCTCTGGAAAGCCCCCCAATGCCACAGCCCCTGCTGAACAGCCATTCTGATCAGACGTGGGGCAGGGCCCTTGCCTGGGTTTCTGAAGCTTTGCCCTCTGGTGAGTAATTTCTTGGAGTCTGGCATCAAGATCAGAGGCTTTGCTCTCCACCTCCTGCCTCTGAAGGAATCATGAAGAAGAGCCTTCTGAGAGCCCTGGGGGATGCTTCTGATCTGAGAGAGGGCTCCAGAGGCAGGATGAGGGCATGCATGGACCCGAAGCGCTTGGGGCAGTAGGCTCCTCTACCGGGTCCCCCGGCCCACGCACCCTGGCACGGGCTCACTGGGTCTGAGTCTGACGGGCACCAGGGGTTGGCATGCTTGATAGCGGTCATGCAAGAAGCATGCCTGCCACCCAAGCCCTTGGCTCCAGGTCATGCCTCAGTCCCAGTGTCTCTCGGCACTGAGCACTCACTCACTAAGAGCAAGTGTGGAATGGCTTGAGCTCAAATTGCAGCTGGAAGGTCAGGGTCACACACAAAGAACTTTCTGAATATACTGTGATGTGTAAACGGCAAAGGTGGAAAAATGGGAACTGATCACTCAAGTCCCAGCAATCAGGTGCCAACCTTGTCCCTTTTACCTGCTCTTCCACTAGTCAGATCTCAGGACATGGTTTTACTGTCCACCTATGCATCAAAGCCACCTGGGCAGCGAGCCCCTCAGCCCCATGGCCCATCCGGCCACAGACCTTGGCATCTCTTCCTCCAAAACACCTCCAGAATCTGTCCATCGCCCTCCCTCCCCGCTGTCCCCGCCCAGGCCGTCACCACCACCTCTCTTCTGGCCTCCTGCAGCAGCTTCTCACTGTCTGCCGGCACCTACCCATGCCCCCTGCTGTCCATTCTCCACCCAACAGCCAGAGTGAACTCAAAATCGAAGTCAAATGGGTGTCTCTCCTGCTGCAAACCCTCCGAGGAGCTGTCATCCACTCTGGTAAAGGTGTGCCCCATCTGGCTCCAGACCCATCTCCTGCTACCTTGACCACAGCTCAGCCACAGTGACGTCACTCTGTGTGCCCCTAGCTTCACTATGACTTTCCCATCTCCCTTGCCTCTTGACTGTCTTTGAAGACTCTGAAGACTTTCTGATCTGCCAACCCTCTCCAAGGCTCTGAGAATCTCTGCTGAACCTGAATCCGTCTCCCCACCACCTAGTATCTTACTTGGATATTTCTTTATTCTTAAATCTACCTACTTAAGAATGACCATCACAATCAAGACAACACTCATAGAACAGACATGTAAAAGAACCACACCCTATCACTGTCATCATCGTCATCACTGCTAACTCTGAGTACATTTTATGTGCCTGGCACCATTCTAAGCATTTTACGTGGATTAAGTCATTTGATCTTCATGACCATCCTATGAGGTCAGATTTTTCTTAAATTCCAAGATGCCCCATAAGCAGTCAATTGGGGATTAAAGTGGTCAAGAAGGCTTTGTGGTGAAAGTAGGCGCTCAAGGGAAGAGGAGCAACTGGAAGATGTACCTAGGTAAGTATTCCAGGTTAGTCTGAAGAATAATCATAACAGTAATAATAAGAACAAGATACTGAGCACTTACTATGTAATTCACTGTACTTAAGGGCTTTATATGTATTGTGTCGTTGGATGCTCACAACAACCTTGCGAAGTGGATCTCAAGAGCCCCCGTTTCCAGACAAGGACACTGAGCAGCTCTTGCCAGCTTCCCCCAGCCTCTGGGGGACCAGAAGCTGACCCAGCCCCAGACAGGCTTCAGTCCCTGAGAAAAGAGCCCAAGACAAGGAGAGCGGAGGGAGTGGAGACTCAGTATGTGCTCTTGGGGGCAGCAGCGAGGGCTGGAGATCCCATCCAGAGGAAGTGGCAGAGGACCAGGACTGGGCTTTGAAGGGTGGGCAGGAGTTGTGGGGTGGGATGGGGACTAGACAGCCCCCTTTCTTTGCCCCCCCCCTTCTCCCATGACCTCCCAGGGCCCTGAGTAAGCTCCCAGAGGAGGACACTTACAGACTGAAGTGCCTCACCCCCAAGCAACTTCTTTTTTTATTGTGATGAATGTATATAACATAAAATTTACCATTTTAACTATTTTAAAGTACACAGTTAGTAACATTAAGTACATCCACACTGTTGTACACCATTACCACCATCTATCTCCAGAATTTTTCCATCATCCGCAAACGGAAACTCTGTGCCCATTCAGCAATAATTCCTTATTCCTCCTTCCCCCTTGCCCACAACCACCCTTTTGTTTTCTGTCTCTATGAATTTGACTACTCTAGGTACCTCATGCAAGGAGTCACACAGTATCTGTCCTTTGGTGACTGGCTTACTGCACTTAGCATAATGCCCTCAAGCTTCATTGTAGCATGTCAGAATTTTCTTCCTTTTTAACCTTTTCATTGTGTTAATTGATTTCAAGCTTGTTCTCCAAATGTGTCCAAAATCCACAGAAAATAATTACATTATTTATATTTTTAAGTACATACAGTTAAGGTGCTACATTTTATTAAAATAAATGATTACTTTAAAGTATAAACATTTCCTATTATTCATTCTTGAAAAAACACAAAAATATAGAAAAATGTACATCTGCTTCCCTAAACTTCCTTTCTGGAACACTGAGCTTGGGTAAAGTCGAACGCCTCAGTCAGCAGCATGGAAATATCATTTGACTATAGAGGAAGTCGCATGGAAAGTGTTAAGTCTGAATATATTCCATGGTATTATTATGTCTATGCCTCATTTTGCTTATCCATTCATACACTGATGGACATTTGAGTTGTTACCACCTTTGGCTATTGTGAATAATGCTGGTATGCAAACATCCGTTCAAGACCTTCCTTTCAGTTCTTTTAGGTGTATACCGGGAAGTGGAATTGCTGGATCATGTGGTCATTCCATGCGTTTTGAGGAACTGCCATACTGTTTTCCACGGAAACTGCACCATTGTATATTCTCGCTGGCAATGCACAAATGTTCCAATTTCTCTATATCCTTGCCAAGACATGTTACAATCCATTTAGTTTTGGTTTTTTGTTCTTAATAGTCATCCTAATGGGTGTGAAGTGGTATCTCATTGTGGTTTTGATTTTTATTTTCCTAATGATTAATGATGTTGATCACTTTTTCATGTGTTTATTGGCCATCTGTGCATCTTCTTTGGAGCAATGTGTAGCCAAGTCCTTTGTCCACTTTTAAATCCCGCTGTTTGCTCTTTGTTGTTGAGTTGTAAGAGTTATTTATTAACCTGGATATTAACCCCTTATCAGATATATGATTTGCAAGTATTGTCTCCCATTCCTGGGTTTCCTTTCATTCTATTGGTATTGTCTTTTGATGCACAAAAGTTTTTTACTTTTAATGAAGCCCAATTTATCTATTTTTTTCTTTTTTTGCCTGTGCTCTTGGTGGCCTACATAAGTCATCATTGTCAAATCTAATGTCATGAAGTTTTCCCTTATGTTTTCTTCTAAGATTTTTATAGTTTAGCTCTTAAGTTTAGGTATTTGATTCATTTTGAGTTAATATTTGCATATGGTGTAAGTAAGAATCCAACTTCATTCATTTCATTTATTTTATTTAATTAATTTATTTTTTAAAAGATTTTATTGGGTAATTGGGGGAGGAGAACAGCGTTGGGGAATCGGGGAAGGGAAACAGACAAGTTGCTGTTTTTTTTTCTTCAGTCTAGTTGTGGAGGACGTCGCTTCACTGGCACATGTTGGTATTATCACTGCGCTCTTCCCGGCTGAGGCAGTCGCTCGCCAGCCATTGGATGGCCGCTCACAGTGGCTCATAGCAGCTCATGAAAGCGCAGCGCCAGCTGCTGGCCAGCCCCACTGCAGCGTATGCCTTAGCTGGCTGACTCACGACAGCCCAGCTCCAGGTAGAGCTGTTGTTCACCATCTTAGCTGTAGAGGGCACAGCATCACTGGCCCTCATGTGAAATCTGAACCGGGGTCTTGCTGCTCAGAGCTGGCGTCCCAGCGTCCCAAGCCAACTCCTAACCAACGCGCCACTCGGCCAGCCCTCCAACTTCATTCTTTTGCATGTAGATATCCAGTTTTCCCAATATGATTTGTTAAAAAGACTAGACTATCCTTTCAACATTGAATGGCCTTGACACCCTTGTCGAAAATCATTTGAACAGATATGTGAGGATTTATTTCTGGGCTCTCTTTTGTATTTCATTTGTCTACATGCCTATATACCAGTACCACACTGTTTTGATTACTGTTGCTTTGAAGTAAATTTTGAAATCAGGAGGTATGAAACCCCCAACTTCGTTTTTTTTCAAGGTTGTTTTGGCTGTCTGAGTTCCCTTGAGATTACATATTAACTTTAGAATAAATTTTTCTATATCTGAAAAAACATTGTTGGGATTTTGATAATGATTTTATTGATCCTTGTGACTTTAAGAAGGGTCTGGGTCAGCTAGGGTATCCCAAGGTAATAGAAAGCAGCAATGCAGTAATGATGAATGGTGGTTTGAGCACAGACTTGGCACATCGAAGAGTGGGGACGAGGAGCTACCCTTTAGAATACTGAAAGCTTTGGTTCTTCCCAGGTCTCCATCAGAGGCAGGTAGCCCCCCATGGGCCGAAGATTACCCATCTGTATAATGGGCATTAAAGTCCTAAGCCACTGCAAAGACCCTTCCAGAATCAAACGCCTCCTCCTTTCCCTCATTTAGGCTTTTCAGCTCTTACATGTCCTTTCTTTCTTTCTTTCTTTCTTTCTTTCTTTCTTTCTTTCTTTCTTTCTTTCTTTCTTTCTTTCTTTCTTTCTTTCTTTCTTTCTTTCTTCTTTCT
>NW_017731416.1:1751606-1773298 GCF_001890085.2 Hipposideros armiger
CCAACTTGGGCCAGTGAAGCAACGTCCTCCACAGCTAGACTGAAGAACAAAAGGACAGCAACTTGTCTGTTCCCCTTCCCCCAATTCCCCAGCACTATTCCCATCCCCCCAATTCCCCAATTTAAAAAAAAAAGAGAGAAATGTTATTGGGGAACAGTGTGTTTTTCCAGGACCCATCAGCTCCAAGTCAGGTAGTTGTTTCAATCTAGTTGTGGAGGGCACAGCTCAGCTCCAAGTCCAGTTGCTGTTTTCCATCTAGTTGCAGGGGGGCACAGCCCAGCATCCCATGCTGGAACTGAACCGGCACCCTTGCTGCCCAGAGCACACGCTGTAACCAATGGAGCCACCAGGCCGCCCCCCTTGTTAATTTCTTAGGACCTGGTGTTTCCTATCCTGGCTCTTAGGAGCATTCATGCTATTTTGGATGTGACTGAGACCCTGTCTCACTCCAACCCCTAGATGTGCCATCCCTCCAGTCCAGCCAGCTATCCCTTCTAGGAGGAGCACGTTTCCTCAGGATGGGGGAATAGGCATGGGTAGTTCCAGGCCCTCAGGGAGAGAGGATGGCTGGGCAGAATCACTTGGTGAAGATTATAGAGATGGTCTCCTCATTCTGGGGTATCTTATAACAGACCCAGACCTCAGTAGGTGAGGTCCACCTGCCACAGTGAAAGCAAACGTGGGCACAGCCAGCCTCCTTGTGCAGCCTAGACTCTTGGGAGATGACTCACTGGGTGCTAAGCCAGACCTCTGGCTCTGCCTCAGAAAAACTCCTGCATTCAGTCCATCACTGAAGACAGATCGATAAATGAGCAGAGTCTCTCCTGGGGCGCAATCCCCAGTTCTGAGCTGTGTCACTCACCTATCCTCCCTGCCTGGCCATGGAGACATAGAAGAGCATGCACTGCCCTAACTCTAGGAGGCATGACTGGAGCTTCCGGAAACTGATCCTGCCCGGGGAGCAGGAAACCTAACTCCGGCTCTGAAAGAGAGGTCTGTGGTTTTTGAATTTCTATCCTAAGGTTCACATATATGTGACCAGGTACCAGAAAATAAGGTCTTTGAGCCAAATGGAAGCCTTAATCCAAGTTGTTCTGAAAGCATCCAAACTAATATATCATGGCTGCCTTGAACCATGTTAGATACAGACGTAAAGCCGCAAGCAGATAACATTCTTCCTATTTCAGAGATGAAATAGAGGCCTAGGAAATTATATTAATGCTGGGAAGGAACTCATCCACTATGCCTTTTGTTTTACCAGCTGTCCATCTGTTTGTTTGTCCATCCATCCATCCATCCATCCATCCATCCATCCATCCATCCATCCACCCATCCATTCCATCCAACGCCTACTCCTAAACAGGTCTCTTACGGGGGCTGGGAATACAACAGTGGGTAAGACCAGCAGAACCTCTCTCTTATGTGTCACGTCCAGCGTGGCAAGGGCAAACAGGTTTCTCTTAAGGGGCGACGCAGATTGAATAAGTGCAAGAGACAAAAGTAAGATTAAGAGCGAGACCAAGGGACTCAGCCAGAGAAGACTGAGTGAGCCCCGAATCGGGTCAGCGCATGGTTTTTATTGAGAAATTTGAAAAGAAATGAAACTGCTTCACTGCTGTCAATCAATTTGTAACCCGTGACTTATGTGTGCCTTAAGACCTTTTCCATTAGCATTCCCTTTGTGTTCCAACACATCCTGTGCCTTCACACTTCCTCCACATAGCCCCAAGACACTGTTACTGTGTCCTCCCAGGGGAGATAACTATTATCATTCCAATAGGTCCCAGTCACCTGAGACACTCCCCGAGAGAGCTTTACAGATATCATTCCATCCGGCCTCAGTTTTCCGAGACACTCTCTCGACTAATGGGTCAGAGGCTAGTGTAGGGGGGTGGTAACGGAATTGGCTATAATGCAACACTTATGGAAGGCACAGTTTGCTGGGGAAGGCAGACGGTAGTAAACAAGCAAATAAACAAAGACAACCCCTAATGAAGGGGAAGAAGTCATGGAACACAGGTCTATGGGAATATTTAATTAAGGACTCATACTTGGACCAAAAAGTCAGTGAGGTCTGCCTGAGAAAGCAGACCTGGAGGATAAGCCAAACAAAGAAGAAGGGGAAGAGTATTCCAGGCAGAGGGAACAGCATGTGCAAAGATCTGGGAGCTGGGGTGGGGGTGGCTGGGTGGGAACAGGCCCAGACAGGAAAGGTCACCCAGGGAGCTGGAGACCACACTAAGGCTTTGAGATTCCTACCTATATTCTTCCACCATACCCCATAGTCCAACATCCCCAACTTCATGGCCTCAGACAACACCTCCAGCCCCTACTGGGGCCATTCATTGTAACCCCAGGTGTCCAGGAGAGCCCAAAGACAAACCACAGAGTTCAGGATATCAGAACTGTCCAAAGAACATACAGGGTGTATCCAACTTTATTGAAGCCCCTTCAGGCCCCTGTAGCTAGTGGGAACCTCCGGCTTTAATTATTACTAGAGATCAAAGTTGAGTGCTGAGTGGAAAAGGTTTACTGCCACACACAGAAACTGCTCCAGCAGAGAGTCTAGGCTCAGGGTTCGGGGAGAGGGAGAAATGGGGTTGGTCATGAATTATCTCTGTTATGTGAGTAAAAAAGCAAAGTTTCTGAGCGTTGCTGAGTGACTGAGGACGTCAGGCTTATAGGTTAGGTGAGCACTGGGTTGGCCAGGGGTGGTCAGCTGCGTACCTAGGGTGTCTGCTTCAGGATTATGGCATCTAGCAGCTTCTGTGTACATGACATGCCTGAATTAAGGTTTGGCTGTCCAATCAGGTCTGCCACTGATGTCAGCAGGCTAGATGGCCAGACTGGGGCTCATGACTTGCTACTGGCCTTCAGTTCTTTACTTATGAAAGGATGTGGGGTCCCCCAACTCTCCATGCCGAGTCCAAACCAGTTAACAGTCGTTTGCTAAATGCAACTGCTGGTCTGGAATCTATATCCTCAACACCTAAAACAGGGTCCCCTTCCTCTCCCTCACCCCCACATGCCATGTTGAATTCACCTGTTTTCATATTCCATCTGTTTCTGCCCTAATCCAGGCCACCATGATTTTCACCCAAAGGCATTCACTTCCTCAAGTTTATCACTTCTAGCTCATTGTCTATGTGGCAACCAGAGTCATCTGTTTAAAATGTCACTCCTTCTTTTAAAACTCTTCCTTGGCTCCCCTTGGCCAACGGGACAAAGCCCTGGGGTCTGCACACCCAGACAGCGGACCTCTCCAACCATGCCCCTCTGTACATACTGAGCTCAGCCACAGTGAATTTCAGTTTCTCCAAAGTCCTTCTGTCTCTCACTTTCAGGCCTTTGCCCACGGTTTTCCCTCTGCAAAGAATGCTGCTCTCGCCTTCACCCACCACCTCCTGCTTATTTTCAATTGTCATTTTATTTTTATTTTTTTTTAAAGTATACTTATATTGTTGGGTTTTTTTGGTTGTTTTTTTTAAAGATTTTTATTGGGGAATTGGGGGAAGGGGAACAGACAAGTTGCTGTCATTTTTTTTTGTTCTTCAGTCTAGTTGTGGAGGATGTTGCTTCACTGGCCAAAGTTGGCACCATCATTGCGCTCTTCCCGGCGAGGCAGATCAGTTGTCGGCTTCTGGACGGCCACTCATGCTGGCTGCTGGCTACACACGTAGCCCATGGTAACCCACCTGCCGTCGCTGATGACTCATGGCAGCCCAGCTCCAGGTCGAGCTGTTGTTCAGCATCTTAGCTGTAGAGGGCAGTGTCACTGGCCCTCATATGTGGGATCCGAACCAGGGCCCTCTGGCGTCCCAAGCCAGCTCTTAACCAACGCGCCACTCGGCCAGCCCTCAATTGTCATTTTAGATGCTAATACCTTGGAGCCTTCCCTGACATCCTTAAGTTCAGGTTAGGTGCAGTCCCTTCTCTCTACCTAAATATTTATTTGAATTGAGGTTCCTCAGGTTATTTGAGGAAGGCATCTGCCTCCTGCCCCTCAAACTGCCTAGAAACATGGGCTGGAGTCCCTGCAGAAGGCAATGCCAGCATATCCATGGTTCTTCCCCCTCAACATGCCAGCACAGGTCCTAGTTGAAGAAGGACGGGGCCCATTTAGGCCTTAGGGTAGAGTCTTCTCTTGGACCGTGCTGTAAGGAGAATCACCTAGGAGGTAGAGGGGCTCCAGGCTGCCCAACCAGAACACTGGGCCCCCAGGCTGGAGAAGGAAAGGCCAGGGTTCAAACCTCACCTCTCTTCATTCAACTGCGTGACCATCTCATTAAAGCTGCCAGATTTCCGGGTTAGCTCAGCCTAGGCCTGTACTGGAGTTGTGCTAGGCCAGCAGGATTCTCCAGAGGCCTCGTTGCTTTTTGAACGTGAGTTTCTGACTCTTGGGTGAATAGAATGAATATTCCCATACGAACTAGAAATGCCTCCATGGGGTTCTGTTTAAAGGAAATCAAGGGCCCCGCAGACTGACACTGAGGCTTTTCTTTCAAAGACAACCCAAGTCACCGCTCTCTGAAAACTTCTACCAATTCTGCTTGTCCCAAACCCTACCCTGCTACCACCATGTCAAGTGGTTATGGAGGGTCCTCAAGGATCCCTCTCATGCTGGATAAAAAGGATACCCATGTGGATGCCTGACTGTTAACTGGAGTGAGTTCTAGGGAAAAGAGAGTCGTGATGACACACACTCATTTTACTGTGTACACTGCTGTAACGTGGGAATGGTTTTATAAGCATGTATGACTCTTGTAATTAAAGATGCAAATCTAGTAAAAAGCTCCATCCCTTAGGCCATAAGTTCAGAGGGCAGAAGGTGACAAGGAAGGCTTAATCGGTAAGACAATGCTAGAGCTGGGCCTGGTCAGAAGGGTGGGTGTCTACAGCAGCAACAAGGGGACAGTTATACCAGGTAAAAGCAAGATCCAGGGTGCAAGGATGGGAGAGCTTTGCAGGCAGAGGATAAAATGGATGGAAGGGTGTAAGGAAGACTGGTGAGAGGTGAGTTAGTGCCATAGTGGTTAGATCCCTGAATGCTGGACCAAGGAGTTTGTAATTAGGAGAATTAATTACACAGCTAGAGGAATGTGACCTGAGCGAGGCCTTGGGGTTGGAACTGGCAAAGATGAGAGAGACCAGAGCTGCCAGGAGGCTATTTGCAGATCACGGTGAGAAGAGCAATAATCCAGGCAAGGGGTTCCTGGATGAGTGAGCTGGGCTGGGCTGGCCAGGACACTGAGCCAGGGCAGAGCCTGCCCTCTACCTGCATCCCAAATTCTCCCACAGCCTTGCTATTGCACTGGCTGCTCTGGGCCTGAGGCTCCTGGTCCACCTGGAGCTGGAGACAGGGTGACACCCCAGGGTGGCTCTGGTTCAGTCCCACTTGCCCACTTTGACCCAGAGAGGAGGAGGTGCCCACTGGACCTCATGGGGCCTGTGGCTCCTTCTGTCTTCATAGAATGACTCCAGAGCTGCTGTTTAGTTTTGGGTCATCTGGCGATTCATTTGCATATCCCATTTTCCTGGGTCCTGGAGGAAAAGCAAGCTTGTGCACCCCAAGAGTGACTACAGTGTGCCAGTGTGGACCACAGGATGCTCCTTATACCGCAGTGCCGGCTGCAAGAGGCAGGATGGGTGCTTTGGCAATCCTGGGAGTTCCTATGGGTTCTGGAGAGCACCAGAGATATGGAGGGACTGACAGCAGGGAGGCGAGGCCAGAAATGCCCCACCCAGTGCATCTCCCAGCCCTGCAAGGGACAGTCCTGCCTAAGGGACCTACATGGAGAAAGACTAAGCCTTGAGCAGGTTCTCCAAGACCAGAGAACCCTTCTCTCCTTTCTAATTATGGTACTTCCATTATCATGACCAGATACCAAAGACTCAAAGATCAAAGGAAACCCAACAAATCCTTCAGAAAGGTTGCATTTCCTTTCCTCTCTGACTCCTCCCAGTCGTTTAGTGGAAAGAGGTCAAGGCTGCACTCCACCCCGAACAGGCCCAGAAACTTCAGAGTCCAGGAAATGCACCAGGCAAACGAAATCCCCCCCTCTATCCCAGTTAAGAACTGGGGCCTGCTGTTCCCTCTGCTGGATGCCTTTCCTCCCCAGGCCCCACTGCCGGCAGAGGACCTTCTGTTCCTTTCGCAGGTATCACCTCTTCTGTGAAGCTTTCCTTTACCACTCTACTAGCATATCCCCCTCTGCCATTATTTTTGTACCTTGTACTTAACCCATCACCGCACACTGTACCCTCAGCTGTTTTGCTTTATTTATTTGTCTGGGATGATGTCATATGAGTCTTCCTTTGCTTGGTGTCCCAAGGGGGTTAGCCTAGTGTCTGCCCCATTGAACAGGTGTTCACTCAGCGTTGGTGCAACAGAGCCCAGAAACCGAGTCCCAGATTTCCTAAGCCAATTTCAGGCTACTTTGGGATACTCTGCCTCTCCCCCAACACCCCCTAGCAGCCCACCCTTATCCCCCAGGGACCTCACCCTCTGCCCAAGCTTGGAGACCAATCTCAGCCACACCTCGAGGTGTCTCTTGGAAAGGTTCTCAAAATAGGAGTCTGTGGAGGTCCCTCAAGTACTTGATGAACTCGGGACTGTGGCCAAGGAAGAGGGGGGAAGGCTAGGAGCTCTGCTGACTCTTGTGCAGCGGCCATGTGGTGATGACTGACAACTCACGTGCCATAAAGAGCACGGGCTATGGCCCGAGTGAGTGAGCACGTTGCCTGCCCATGGCGTCCTGAAAACCCCATCTGGAGATGGCCAGGTAGGGACCCAGGACCTAGCACATCATCCAGCTTGGGCCATGGACAAGGTGTGGAGACCAGCCAGGCAGGTAGGAGACTCCCAGCCACACTCCAGGAAGCAAGTACCTCCAAGTCCCGAGCCCACCCTCTTTCACTAGCATGAGAAGGGTCCGTGTCCTGGCGGGCTGTGGCGGCAAAGGGAAAGCTAGCCTCTGCCACAGGCCTCCGCAGTGCCTGCCATCCCCTTGGGTGCTGCAGCCCCAGGCTTCTTGCTTCAGATTTTGCATTCCCCTAGGATGACAGTGCCCCCTGTCACTGGCCACGTGGCCAAGCCAGAGCTTTGCCCTCCCTCTGCCAGGGCAGCTTTCCTGTGGACTTCTCAAGGCTTAGCATTCTCTGGCTGGCTCCTGGCTCATCTGCTCAGCCAGGCTGCAAAGCCCAACATCACCCTCACTACCCCCTCGCCCCTAGCTTGAGTCAGCACCCAGCTGGCTGCTCAAGCCCTGGCTCTGGTCAAATCTGCAGCTCAGCTCTCAACACTTCCCGATTTGGTCTCTCTGGTTCATTGATCAGGAATCATATGATCTTTTAAAAACACAGCTGGTAGAGTTGCCCATCTGTGCTTCTGCATTTGATCAGTAACTCAGGCTACGTGGAATGTATTGAAACCAGCAGGTCTGGATGCAGAATGAAGCTGCCCTCACAATGCCTCCTGTGATGATCACATTTTCTGGATCATCTTAGTTCTTGAGACCACCCTTGGTTGGGCTTCTAGGACTAGGTCGGGGTTTTTTTAGTTTTTTTTATATTTTACTGGGGAACAGCCACGGTCATTGGCCACACACTGCCCCCATGTTGAAAGGGCACAGCTGAATCCCCTAAGGAGGGCGCAGTTCACAGTGGCCCACTTGGGGACTGAACCGGCCACCCTGGTGCTACCAGCACGATGCTCCAACCAATTGAGCTAATCGGTCACCCTGGACTAGGTCTGTTTCTAATGTTCATTTATCTCATGAGCTCTTCTAAGGACTACTTTTTCTTTACACTGAGATTCACTAATTACATGGTAAAGCACTAATCTATACTCCTCCCCCATCCCTGCAACACACACACACACACACACACACACACACACACATTTCCCAGACAAGATGGGCCACAACTCCTTAGCCAGATCAGTGAGCCAAGGTAGTAATGGTCTCTATGCTCCCCTCCTCCACCCCCATCTTTTGAAATATACACAGGAACATTGCTGATGTGGCAGAGACTGCCAACTGTGTCCCAATATCTGGTCTAGCTGAGCACATCGCCATCCAAAATAAATACTAAATTTCCCAGCCTCCTTTCCAGCTATGTGATCAATGAGATATAAGTAGGATGGTATATCCAACTTCTGGAAAGTATCCTTAAATGGAAAAAAACATGCCCTTCCTCCTTTCTTCCTCCTTCATGCTAGCTAGAAAGCACCTTCTGGGATGTGATAGCTAAAGTTGGAGCAGCCATCTTGGAACATGAGGATGAAGCCACATGTTGAGGATGGCAGATGTCATAGCCCAACTTCTGAGATGGCCTCCAGTGATTCTCAACTTCTAGCATTCATGTCTTTGCTTAGTTCTCCCCCATATTAAATAGGGCTGACCTGTGTAACCAATAGGATACTGCAGAAATGACAGTGTGACTTCTGAGACTGCATCATAAAAGATATTGTAGCTTTTGCCTGACTCTCTCTTGGAACACCTGCTCTAGGCTAGTGGAAGGCAGCTACCATGTTGTAAGCACACTCAAGAAACCCTGTGGAGGATTATAGGTGGTGGGGGACTGAGGCCTCCTGCCAACGGCCAGATCCGACTTGCCAGCAACATTGCAGTCCCAGTCAAGCCTTCAGATGACCACAGACCCACGTTACATCCTGACTGCAAGCTCATAACAGAGCTCGTGCCACCCAGTTAAGTCACTCCGAAGTCCTGACACATAAGAAATATTAGATAATAAATGTTTATTGTTGTTTTAAGCCACTGAGGTTTTGTGGGTTTTTTGTTTAAGATGTTATTGGGGAATTGGGGGAGAGGAACAAAGTTGCTGTCCTTTTTGTTCTTCAATCTAGTTGTGAAGGACGTCGCCTCACTGGCTCATGTTGATATTATCATTGCACTCTTCCCGGGTGAGGCAGTCGCTCGCCGGCCATTGGACGGCCGCTCATAGCGGCTCACAGCAGCTCACGAAAGTGCACGCCAGCAGCCGGCCAGCCCCACTGCAGCCTACGCCGTCGCCAGCGACTCACGACAGCCCAGCTCCAGATCGAGCTGTTGTTCATCATCTTAGCTGTAGAGGGCGCAGCGTCACTGGTCCACGTGTGGGATCCGAACTGGGGACCTGCTGCTCAGAGCTGACATCCCAAGCCAACTCTTAACCAGCGTGCCACCCGGCCGGCCCAAGCCACTGAGTTTTGAAATAATTTGCTACACAACAGTGGAGAACAACAAAATAGAAGGAGCCTTGGTCCTCTAAAATTGTGGAGGGCCATAACAACCCTTGACACCTACCTCAGAATTTTTTTTTTTATTTCTCTTATTTTTCACAACTATTATTTTATGTTTTCTGTCACTCCTACTCTCATTCCTGTTTTGGCACCATTCATTCAGAAACTCAGTTCTAAGACTCACTAGCTGGAAGTGTCTTTGGAGGCCATCTCAGTCAGTCCTGCTGCCAATGGCATGCGGAAGCTTAAATCTTCCTGAGGTGATGGCCAGTTAATGTCTAAAAATGTCTGTAAAAGGATTTCCTAATGAGAACCACAGGCCAAGGATCAGGAGACCCTGGCTCCACCCCCTCCTGAGGGATCTCACTTAACACTTTGGTGACCTGACCTGGCAGAGACACCATCTTCATATGGGTCTCCCTGGGATTTCCATGAGGCTCAAACAATTTGTAAATAAGTGCTTTGAAGAGTGCCAAGCTGCTCTACCAACTGAAGACAGCTCTCTTGCTGTGGGTCTGGCTGTTTCTGGATGGACCCAGCCTATGTCAGCATTTACAGGTGTCCCTTTCACGGACCAGCTTTCAGGTGTGCATCCCATGTGGCCTACCGAGGAAATCCTTAGCAATGAGGAGATGCCCTGCTTAGTTCCATTCAGCCATGGCAGCAGACAGGACTGAGAGATGGCAGTCCTGTCAGCATTTTTATACAAAAGCGCTCCTCCCTTTCTTCTTGCCCCACATTGCAAGACAATGGCCAGCCCTCTGAGGCTTTCTCTGCGCCCACATCCTGCTTCATCCCAGACTAGGACATCTGGGTGGACTAACCAGCTAACGCAATTCCTGATTCCCAGCATCTCAATTCCTGATCCTGCTTAATGGTCTCACCTCCTCCCACTTGGCTCTCCCCACATCATGGGAGAGCTTCTGTCTGAAATCTTAGCCTCCTAAATTCTACCAGAGGCCTTGACCTCCTGCTTTCTAGATTTTTCCAGTCCTCTCTCTATTACTGCTGTCTTTGTTAAAGATGGTCCCTAGAGGCTTCAATTGTTTCCCCAGCCTGGCCCAAGTGAACAACCATCCGTTTTCTTCAGCTCTATATTAGGGTAATGCTAGATGCTATAACAAATTCCAAAATGTGTCTCGGCTCAGATGATATAGTTGATTCTTGCTCACAAAAAACCCAAACAGGTGTTCCTGATCGGTGGTCTCTCTCCTCCAAGTGATGATTCAGGGACTAGGGTCCTTCTACCTTGTGGCTCCACCATCTCCAACATGTAGTTTCCAAACGGGGCATCAAACTAGAAGAGGGGAAAGGAAGGGTGCAGAAGGCACATCTGCTTCTTAACTCTCTTGGGCTGGAAATGACAAGTCATCCCTGATTAACATTCCATTGGCAAGAACAAGTCACTAGCCTCCTCTCAGATGTAATAGGTGTGAGGGAAGAGGGTGTACTGGGAAATGTAGTCTGTGCTGGGAAGCCGCTTCTTAGCTTCAACTCTGTTCTATGGAAGGTGGGGGGTGACAATAGTTTTTGGTGAGCAGTTAGCTCTCTCTGGTGCACACCCTCCCTGTCCTTCTGTCACACCTCCCTAGCAAGACCAGAGCCCAGGCACTATAGGCCAACCTGCCTTCCTGGCTTCTATGCCCTGGGACAAAGCCAATGCAGATTTATGACCTCCAAAGCCAACAGGGACCTGTATGGCTAGTCCTGGGTCAGATTCTCTCCTATTTCCTGTAACAAGCATTCCAAACATCCCCTCCTTGCCCTTAGTCCCTCTCCCACTCTCATTCTCAGCAAGTGACAATTTTAGGACCAAAGGCCATGATACCCCTCAGCGTCTCCCCTGCTCTCCCCTCACTCTCCACACTCATATAAACGTGTCCATGCCCCACTGACTCCAGCTGCCTTTCTCCAGTTTCACAACCCCAGCAGCACCCCAGGTTTCAGACTGTGCATCCACCTGCCTGCTGGATGCTTCCACCTGGATGCCCACAGGTCTTTCATACTCACCATGTCTCTAGCTGAACTCATCATTGCCGAGCCCAGCCCCCTCCCCCAAGCCTGCTTCTTCTCCTGTGCTTTCTCTCTCCTATGATGGTGACACCCTAACCATATGGTCATCCACCATGAAACCCTGAGAGTCATCATTGTCTCCTTTCTCATCTTAAATCCTGGTCAAAACATTTCTTGAGTCAGTTCCCTCTACCCCTTTCCTCAGCTCCAATCACACTTCTTGCTTTGATGCCTGTAACAGCTTCCTAGTGGGTGTGTGTGCCTCTAGTCCGTTTCCCTCCAGCCTGTTCTCCACAGGTGGCCACAGTGACTGTTTTATGGTACAAATCTGACCAAAGAACTTGCTTTCTTAAGTGAAGAATGGACTTCCCTCTGAGGCCACCACGACCCTGTGTGACTGACCGCACTGCCCTCTTCAGCTGGCGCCTTACCTACCCCAACACTCCAGCAACACCCGACTTTCCTCTGTATATGCCCTGCAGATCCTTGATGTCACACTGGGGTCATGGGTGGGTGGCCCTCCTTGGTGCTGCTGGAATGTCTGTGCTGATCACACTTCTCAGTGAAGCTCTTTTTGTATGTCTGCCTCCCAACACCACAAAGGCAGGAGCTCTCTCTCTTTATCTCAGTATCTCAGTGCCTGGGACAGTGCTTAGCATACAGTAGGTGCTCAATACATGCTCAGTGAATGAATGAAGATGGTGAGAAGGTACCGTTGAAGGTATGAAAAATCTTGACTTATACTTGCCCTACACTGAATGAACATTTCTGTCTGAGGAGAGCCAAAGTGTGTGTGTATATTGTGTGTGTGTATTGTATGGAATGTGTGTGTGGTGTGTGTGTGTGTGTGTGTGTGTGTGTGTGTGTTGTAGTGTGTGTGTGTGTAGTGAGTGTGTATAGTGTGTGTGTGTGTGTATATATTTATATATCTGTGAAATCTGATCCTTTGCCTGAGAGCCTCCCCATCAATTAATCATGACTGGCCATTTGCACAAAACCTCTTCTTCCAAAGCACTTTGCACAGAGGGGCAGAGCTCTGCTGTCCTGCCAGAGCTGTGGGCTCAGTTCCCACCGTGTGACTGGCCTTGGCAGTAGACTCACACCTGTGCCTCTCACCAGACCGCCATAAAAACCCTAGGAGGCAAGACAGAAAGGAGCATCATCCCCCATTTTTTAAAAAAGATTTTTATTGGGGAATTGGGTGGATGGGAACAGCGCTGGGGAATTGGGGAAGGGAAACAGACAAGTTGCTGTTGTTTTGTTCTTCAGTCTAGTTGTGGAGGACGTTGCTTCACTGGCCCAAGTTGGCACCATCATTGCGCTCTTCCCGGGTGAGGCAGATCAGTCGCCGGCTTCTGGACGGCCGCTCACGCTGGCTGCTGGCTACACACGGTAGCCCATGGCAACCCACTGCAGCAGGGGCTGCAGCCTAGCCTACGCCGGCGACTCATGGCAGCCCAGCTCCAAGTTGAGCTGTTGTTCAGCATCTTAGCTGCAGAGGGCAGTGTCACTGGCCCTCATATGTGGGATCCGAACCGGGGCCCTCTGGTGTCCCAAGCCAGCTCTTAACCAATGTGCCACTTGGCCGGCCCATCCCCCATTTTTAAGATAAGAAAACCTGTTCATGGGAGATGAGGTGATTGTCATAAGGGTGCAGAGTGAGTCGGGCATTTGTTCTTTTCCACTGAATCATAGACCACTCTGCCCCTGCCCTCTGGGGCTGACATACAGCCCCATGGTGCTGACACAGACCCTGGGCTGTGAGACACTGCCTCAGACCAGGAGGGCTGAGAGGCTACCCCAGACCATTAGGTCATAATACTGTACATCTTGCATGTCAGCTATTCTCTCAAGTGGGGAATTATTGGAACAGACACCCACCCAAGCTGACTCGAGCATAAAGGAGGACTCTTGTGGCATCCAAACTCAGGAAGCCATCCCAGGCACTGGAAGCTCGTTAGACCGCCACTTTGTCCTTCCGGCCAGACCACAGGTTTTTTATCTCTGTATTTCTAATCTCTTCCCCTTTTCAGAAACGCTTTTACAAGGCCCAACATGACCACCAGCCCTGAGTCAGCCTAACTTACAAGTCCAGGGCCCACAGCCATAGAAGCAGAGTTTCAGGGCCTTGGGAACTCCTGGCTGGCTCAGCCTCGGCAATGGATGGTTCTCCCACATTAGGCTTTGCGCCCTGAACCATCACCTGAAACGTGAGTGTAGGGGTTGGGTCAGTTGATACAAACAGGGCAGCAGGGGTTGTGGCAGGGAAATCCTAGGAGGGTTGTAGGTAGGGAGCCAATTACAAGAGTAGAGAAAAACTGTGAAAGATTTTGAAATTTAGTGGGTGTCCTGAATAACTTCCCCACCTAGGTTATCTGCCTTTTGTTGTCTTTGACTAGACATTTCTTAATTCTAAAGAATGGAACTTAAATTGTAAAACCTCGATAATAATGCAAATAATTCTTGTTCACAGAAATGCAGATTGTGGAATACAACTGCTTTGTGGAGACTGACCAGCTCTGCATCATTTCTAAAATCTTTTCAACATTCCTGATCTGACGATCACGTGTGATAATTGGAGTTCTCCTTTGAATTGGTTGTAATAGTTTAGTGGTTCTCTCATTAATTAATGAGTTCAATCTTTGACACATGTGAATTTTATATCTTAGGAGAGGCATGATTGCATGCTCTTTTAAAATTTATCATTAAGGGCTGGCTGAGTGGCTCAGTTGGTTAAGAGTTCGCTCAAGAGTGTGAGCTCTGAGCAACAGCAGTTGGAGTCCCAGCCCGGGCTGAGCTGCCAACAGGTGGCAGGATGGCTCAGCTAAAAAAAAAGAAACTAAAATTTATCATTAAATATAAGACAAAGCCTGTATGATCACATACTCATTTTAGAAACATTACTGATACAGAGGGAAAATTTTAGAAGGATACATAAGTAACTGTTAGTGGTTATGGGGGAAAAAAGGAAAGGAGGAGGCGCTTACTTTTCATTTTATATCTTTTTGTACATTAAAAGGATTTCAGTGGAAGTCGTCCAGGCAAAAACGTAAGGATCATTTGCTTTCTTTTTTAATGTTCTTCAATACATAAAAAAAAGCATTCACTTTAAGCTGTACCTATGGTTGTTTGGACTTTCCTGACTGTATGTTATATTTTACAATAAATTAAAAAAAAACACCTGGAATCATGTTATCGTTAAATTTTGTAAATTTTATAGGAGAAAAAGCAAACCAAATAGGTAAAACTACATCTTGGTCTATTGCTCCAAGCCAGCCGCAGGAAGCCAGGAGGTTATGACATGCTGTGGGCCCTCAGGGAATAGGATAAGATTCAGGCAGACCCACCTGAGACCCACCACACCCACCTGTGTCAGGAGCTGCCCTGGTGAGGGGCCTTCCTCGCTGTTCAACACCTGCTGCCTCTCCACCCTTCAGCACCACCACCACCACCACCACACACACACATACACATACACACACACACACACACACACACACACACACACACAAACTCAGGGAACACTGATGGAAGAGCACGCCAGATTAGGAATCCCTTCTTCCTGGCCTCCTCCCCTGACAACCTGAGAGGCATCCTGTCCTCCCTGGCTTGCAGCTGAAAGGGGAGAATCATTGCCAAACCCTGCTTGTACAACAATGCACTTCTGAGAAGGGTACACAAAATTGTCGTCAACTGAATTGCCTTCCTCCTGACTTACACGATGGTTCCGATGTGCCCTGCCTTCAAGGTCATGGATGGTTCCCCTAATAGTAATGACTCCCAACATTTCATAGTCTTCTGTCTTCCTTAGCCAACCTATAAACCAGTATTTCTTTAAGTACCTGAGGCTAGAACCCTCCTTCTAGGGATTCCTCCAACAACCTCGCTTGGATATTTGCCACTGTTGTTTTTCTAGTGTATATATGTGGTGGGAGAGGCAATGCCAAAAGGCAGTGGGACCATCTCTCAGCCCCAAAAGCCTCCCCCAACCTTTTAGAACGAGCGTGTGCAGCCCCTTGCCCTTGGCCCATCTGCAGGCAGGTGCTTCATTGAACTCTGGCCTAGGAAGACCGAGGAAGAGGAAAGCATGAGCCCAGTGCCGCCTCTCACGCACTGCACACTCAGGGGGCCTGATGAGGGCAGGCCCTTCCCACACTCACCCACAAGCACAGAGCCACGGCCACCCCTGGATCCTGGGGCTGGTGCCCAGGTTCCCCAGAACACCTTCCCAGGCAGCACACCACTTCTTACAGACTGCTGTGGGGAGGAAGGGCCTTCCCCTTAGTGCCGCTTCTTGGAGATGTTTGAGCCCACACGCCAATATTGCCTGACCACATCACTCTCGCCCTTAGGTGCTTCAGTAGCTCGCCATTGCCTCTGGCATCAAGTCTGAGCTCCATGGCGTGGCCTTCAAGTCCCTTGCTTCCCAGTCTGGCTCTAGCTATATCTCTGGCACCATCTCCCTATGCCATGTACCCTACTGTCTGACCACTCATTCACCATGCATTCTGGAGTCCACCTTGTGCAGAAGTTGAAAGGCTGCTTTTCGAGCCGTCACAGCTACCCCAAGTGCCTCATTTCAGCGGAAGCCTCTCTTGTATCAATTGGTGCCCTCAGCATTGCATTGCTATAGATGCAGACACAGGCACGCCAGCGCCTATTCTCACGCAGGGCCTTACCCTGGTGCTCACACCATTCCTGCAGCTGCACTGGGTGAACAGCACACAGAGCGTTTTCCAGAATGGCTCTCTCCATGGGAGCAGCTGCAGATCCCTCCCACCTCCCGAAAGCTCACAGCCAGGGAGCAGGAGCAGTTGTATTAGGACACATCACAGCATCTCACTGCCAAAGTGACAGCTACAATTATGTTTTGGCCAACAGCTGGAGAAGAGAGAATATACAAACAGCCAGAACCTTGTAAGCCTCCATGAATCAGCAGTTTTGTGCCACGTGTCCAGCTGGTAGGTGAGGCGGGCCCACCCTGCCAGTCATCCAGCCTTCCCCTTGGTGGGCAGCCTTCTGGCCACAGACATCAAGTTAGAGCCACGTGGGGCCCTCAGGTGAAGTCCTCCACTGGGTGGTGATAGTTAATGCCCCATAGGCACTCCAGGTGTCAGAGGAGCAGAACAGCAGGCTGGCCCAACCCTTGACTGCCAGGCAAGGGCAGGGGCAGAGGCAGGCAAAGCAGAGGGCCGAGCTGCCCAGGGAGACGTCCATTATGCCGGGCAGCCTGATGTGGGGTATGCTCGTGATGGGCAGAGGGTCTCGATAGAGGCCCCAGGGCACCTCCATGAGAGCCTCAGGGCCATAGGCTGTGCACAGAAGAGTGGTGTCAGTGTAGGGGCCAAACCACTGGAGCAAACGCAGCGGCAGCAGAGGCAGCAGCTTGCATTTAGTGAGCCCTGCCAGGTGCTGGGCACTGTGCTGACCCTTTTACATCCCTTCCTTCTGTTCCTCTTCACCGTACCCAGGGAGGCAGATTCTGTTATTATCCCCATTTTACTGGGGAGGAAACGGAGTCTCAGAGAGGAATTTGATGGAGGCTGTGCAGCCGGCAAGTGCGTAGACGGAATCTGAGCCTAGACAACCTGGCTTTGGAGCTCGGTTGGTTTATGCCTCATGATCCTGGTTTGGCCCTTTCAATCCAGTCCTGCAAGCTAAGAGACCCCCTGCACATTCTTCACATAGGCTGGGTTGAGTTGGGGTCTCTGAGTAGACTTTGGCCTGGAAGCCAAGATGTTATCAAGGAAAATAAACAACGGCCATTTCAGTGACAGGTGCTGGGCTATGGAATTGGGCGGGGGGGGGGGGGGGGGGGTGTCAAAAAGCTGCCAGTATTTCTTCATTGTAGATTTCTGCACGGTCAGCAGAACGAGCATCATCAGGAAATGGCTCCATGGCCAGCGCTGCCCCTGGACACAGGGGGCAGGATCAGAAACTGTCCTTTCTCTTGGACTTGCAGGCCCTCCGAGGCCTCAGCACCCGAAGGTGCCTCCCGAACCCAGCGCTCGCCTCTCACTCAGCCCTGACCTGGGTTCTGGCCGAGCCCTCTGAGAGGGATGGGCTCAGGCTTTGGGTGTTCTCCAAGGAGTGCTGTTGCCCTTCTCAGGCCCCTTGAGGGAGCAGAACCTGCCCCAAACGCCTGCAGACAAGGAGGCAGCAGGCTAGCAACTCGGTTCCACATGCTTCCAAAGTGGGCGTCTGAAAGGCCGGTGGGGCTGGGGTGCGGGTGCATTTGTATTTCAAGTGGCTGCTGCTCATGAATCACCAGTTTCATTTTGTGCTCTCAGCTCTGCAAAGGCATCATTTCCACCCAGCCCCACTGGAGCTGGCGGCCAGAGCCTCTTAGTGGGACTATAAATAGCAGATCATCAACTCACCTCCTCTGAGCTCATCACAGGCTCCTCGTTTTACTGTGTCTTCCCGCTGCCTGAACGTCACTCACTCAGATTTCCCAGGTGAGGCCTGTCTAAGACCCGGCGTATGCTCTGGGGGGCTGCAGGGTTTGGGCTCCCAGAACTGTTCAGGGTGACAGTGAGGGCAATGACAGACTTGTGAAGAGCTCGACATTTAAGATGTCATAATTATCATTTCAGGTCTCTGAGCTTCTCTCCAATTAAACGCAGCAGCAAGGGACTATCATTTCTCTAACGGTCTTAGAAATCAAAAGGAAAGGACTCGCCAAACACACACCCAGAGAAAGTCACCCGGAGCAGGTAGCGACAAATGAAAGGTTTCAACATGCCTTCCTGTGGAATTGTCTCCTAACACTGAATGAAATACTTTATGGCTCTCTGGCTTCAGAAGTGAGATACACTGAATGAAATACTTTATGGCTCACTGGCTCCAGAAATGAGATCGCAGTTTTTAGTATTACTCATAGCTACCATTTATGGAGTGCTCCCTGCGTGCCAGGCTCTGTGCCCAGCCTTTGCATGCTGCATCTCATTAAGTCATCACAACAGCCATATTGAGTTAATGCTAGCATCATTAGCTTTCAGTAGGTGAGGAGGCTGTGGTCCCTAGCGTCCCATGGACAGGGCTGCTGAATTCCAGAGCCCAGTCTCTGAACCACCACACAGTCTGCTCCTGCAGAACAGGGCTATATGGGTATCCATGTGTACCTATGCATGTGTCCACAAGTGTATGCGACCAGAGGGATCTGAACTGGAGTCTTCTTTTCCCAGCCCCACACACTCCATGTCTGTTAAGAAGGAGCCAGACGCTCATAGAGTCATTATCTTCCCTCAGTCCCCAGGCCCCTCTGGCATTCTGACTGTCCCGTCAACATATCCTCTCAAATCTGATCTTCTAGTTCTCCTGCAGGAAGGGTACCAGACTTCGATTGGCTCTCCAGGCCCAGCTAGGTGGTCTTCCTCATGCCTCCTTCCCCCAGGCCCTGAAACAGGCAGCAGTCAGGTGGGACTCCCCCACATCCCCTGGCAGCCTTCTCTAATCTGTTTCTTCCTCTGCCACCCAGAGTCACGGCCCCGTTTTTGAGGTCTGGTCCCCTTTATTGGCTTGTCACAATAGTCTTCCAGTTCAGTGCTCACACCTGGGGAATGTTTTAAGAACACAGATCCTTGATCCCAGGCTACCTGAAATAAAATCTCACAGGGTAGAGGCCAGGGTCTGCAGTTTTAAAAAGCTCCCCCAGTGGGCCAGCCGAGTGGCGCATTGGTTAAGAGCTGGCTTGGGACTCCAGCTCTGAGCAGCAGGGCCCTGGTTCGGATCCCACATGAGGGCCAGTGACGCTGCACCCTCTACAGCTAAGATGGTGAACAACAGCTTGACCTGGAGCTGGGCTGCCATGAGTTGCTGGCAATGGCATAGGCTGCAGTGAGACTGCAGTGGGCTGCCATAAAGCTACCGTGAGTGGCTGGCAGCCGACGTGAGCAGCCAGCAGCCAGCGTGAGCTGCCAAGAGCCACAGTGAGCGCGGCCGTCCAGTGGCCAGCAACCAATCTGCCTCACCTGGGAAGAGCGCAATGATAGTGCCAACATGGGCCAGTGAAGCGATGCCCTCCACAACTAGACTGAAGAGCAAAAGGACAGCAACTTGTCTGTTCCCCTTCCCCAATTCTCCAATGCTGTTCCCCTCCCCTAATTCCCCAATAAAATCTTCTTTAAAAAAAAAAGCTTCCCCAGTGATTTTGGTAGCCAGTGTTAAGAACCCTCGCATCCTAGATTCCAGCCTCTCCCTATTCTAAACCCTCCCACCGACAGCTATCAGCTTAATTTTCTTAAAGCCCAGTTTATCTCATGTCACTCTCCTGCTCAAGATCCTTGGGTGGCTCCCCATTGCCTACAGGAAAGGGCAAAGTCCCTAGTGTGGCATTCAAGGCTCTCTCCATCCTGGGCCACTTACTCTTCTGCTAACCCCTTGCCCCAGCCCACAGAGCCACGTTTCCCTGACCCTGTTCTCTCTCCCTAGCTTGTCTGGGCTTTAGATGTCATCTGGGCCCAGAGAGCACATAGAAACAGCAGCGTTTCTCCCCTATGACCTTCAGCCCTTCAATAAGAGGAATGAGGAATTGTTGCTAAAATGCCCCCTCTTAACTCAAGAGCCACGTGTGTAGCTTTAAATGAAGAGGGTTTTGTGTGGCCTGCAAATGAAAGGAGATCCGCCAGCAGATACAACACAATAGCAGTAATGTGTAAACACAGGATAGCAGGAGAGGTGGGGCTCATGATTAATTCAAAGGAGATGGTATTTCGGCATTCTCCTTGCTTTTTTATTCAAGCCCAGAAGACAGAGCAGGTTTGGTAAGCACTGGGCAGGGGGCCACGCTTCAAAGTGCCTCTCGTGCTTTTCTGTCTCCCATTCTTAGACAAAAGCAGAGAAACACATTTGAATCTTGTTCAAAAGGTGACGATGTTTTACTAATATGGTTAAACAATGTGTGCGTTTGGACTTTGGTCCGTTCCCCATAAAGAAACACCTACCCCATAATAAAATAAAATGTGACTGTGTTGATTGACAGCATGAGTTATTTCAGAATGAGGCCTAGAAATTGTTCCCCGCAAATGCTTCTGAGTGAAAATGGACCCTAAAGAACTTCTTGTTAAATGTGGCAGAAGAGCCTCTCATGAATCGCCGCTACAAAAAAAAAAGTTACAAATCCACAAGGTCTATGAGAATAGGAGATGACAGCAGATGAAGATGTCAGCCCATTTTTGGAAGGTGGGAAGCAGAGGAAAAAGCGGTGAGTCACATAGCAGTGTGGGGGAGGCTGAAGGCCTGATGCCTGCAGAGGGGTTCCTGGTGAGAAGGTGAGAAGCAGGCCAAGCGGCAGGGAGAGGGAAGGAAGAACTGCCAAGTGGAAGGATGGGTGGAGCCTGCGTGAGGCCACAGTCCCAGAGGTCGGTGGAGTTGCCACACCTTGCCCACTCCTGCAGGAGACTGGAGGTGCTCACTGGGGAATTTGGATGAACACATCAGGCACTGTGGAGGGTGGGTATGAGTGCAGAACTGAAAGTATGGGATATAAATGGAAATTAGATGCTAAAAGGTAAACTCCTAGGTCATTTTCCTCAGTGCTTCTAGACAACCTAGCAGCCAGGTACATCTCTTACCCCCAGGCTGGAGACTAAAGAATCTTTTTCTGTAGAAACTGAGATGGCTCAAGGGAAAGACCTACTAATACAGACATTTGGGACCCTCAATAGAAGAGCCAGCTCAGGACCAACCACCCCCTACAGGGAAGTCCACCATGAGACAAGCTCCACCCAAACATGCTGACCATCCAATCATCTCTTCAGCATATAATTCTTAAATATGATCTGAGAGGGTCAGCCGGTTAGCTCAGTTTGTTAGAGTGCAGTGCTCATAACACCAAGGTTGCCGGTGTGATCTCTGCATAAGCCACTGAGTTGCGCCCTCCACAACTAGATTGAAACAACTACTTGACTTGGAGCGGATGGGTCCTGGAAAAACACACTGTTCCCTACATAAAACAAAATACATAAAACAAAATTTTTTTAAAAAGATCAGAGAGCTAAGATCCCCAGACTTTTAAGACAAGTCTCAGGCATGAGAGATAGGTATGGGGGAGAAAGAAGGGAATGGGAGAGGAGAAAGAATGCAAAAGTTCAGGGAGGAGAAGAAAGCTTTTAAAATGCTATAAAACCCTTAGGGAGGGAAAATAAGATTTCTATCTCAAAGTTCATTATCATGAAATGTCAGAACACCCGGGATAAAGAAAAGACCCCAGGGCCGGCCGAGTGGCGCGATGGTTAAGATCTGGTTTGGGACACCAGAGGGCCCCGGTTCGGATCCCACATATGAGGGCCAGTGAACACTGCCCTCTACAGCTAAGATGCTGAACAACAGCTCAACCTGGAGCTGGGCTGCCATGAATCGCCGGCAACGGCATAGGCTGCAGCCCCTGTGGCAGTGGGTTGCCATGGGCTACCGTGTGTAGCCAGCAGCCAGCGTG
>NW_017731416.1:1776539-1782753 GCF_001890085.2 Hipposideros armiger
GCGCCACTCGGCCGGCCCTTTGCTTATACATTTTCAAAGACTCTAAAAAACAAAGAGCTGTGGATACACACACACACACACACACACACACACACACACACACACACACACACATCAGGTGCCAAAAAACGTATACACATTTTAAGAAAGGAAAAAACTGTATTAATTGTAATACTCAATATATACCGATAACAAAAGATGAATACAAGTTACGTTTGACTTCTGCAATTACAAGAGGTGCTCAAGGTGTTCACCATCAGCATCCAGACACTTCTGATTACAGCGAACTACTGCTTGAGCATAGATAACATCTCTTAAAATGTGTATACTTTCTTTTTGGCACCCCCGGTATATATAACTTTTTTTTTTTCTTGTAGATGTGAGATGTCTGGGAGCTCAGTTCAACCCAAGGGGTATTTTGTATTTTTCAGACAGCTCTAATTGTTTAAAGTTATTCTATTTAAAGATGAAATCTGACTCTGTACAGCTCTCACTCTTTGGCCCTATGCCTGCTTTGAAAAGCACAAAATGAACCAACTTCTACAAAACAGCCCTTCAAAGCTCTGAAGACAGTCACAGGGCCTCTCCAACTGTATCCTCTGCCCCCACATTACCTGGCCTCCAGCTCCCCTCCTCCATTCCTTCCTGGTGAGCTGTGCTTAAAATAAGGCACTCAGACTGAACTTCTGGCATGGCCCGAGGCATGCAAAATAGTGAGGAACTATACATACTGTCTGTGATCCTGAATATTGAATGTCCACTCAGGTAGGTAAAAGCAGCCACTCGACTGCTGTTATAAGAATATCAATTTGAAGGTTTCTGGCAGAGAGAAGACTTATCTCATTCAATTTAAAAAAACTTAAGCTTACATTTACAACAGGTTAAAACACTCATGCATTGTGACACAGAAATACCATCTTATATAAATATAATAGGTTGACAAACTCACAAAACAGAAACTAACCTGATTTTAATCAGTACTACCTTTGCAGCAAGGAGCAGAGTAACTTCCTGCAGTAGGAAGCCTTCGGGGAATGTAATTTCCATTGCCTTGTGATGTTGATTTGAGGCAATTATCATAAGTAGACTAAAAAAGTTTTGCATATTATTTGTCCTAGTGAGAGCCCTGTGCTGTAGGCGTGTCAGGATATAGGAGAAGCCCTAGAAGAGGGATATTCAGAATATAGACACTTCTTCAATAGCCATGGACCACAAGATTTCAAAGCTTTTAATGAAAGGCTGGGAAAATCTTCCTGTGTCGATGCCGGGAAGGCAGCTCAAAGAGCTCCAAGAGCTGTCTCCACTTGATATTTTTAGTGCACCTGCATTTTGAGCTTTTCCAAGGCAGGGTGGGCAAGAATCAAAGCACTTCTCCAGTCCGTTTGGCTGTTTTAGAACAGTTTTGTCGTGTTTGGAGGGAAAATACGTATTTTTTTCTCCTTGACACTTCCAGGACCACTCTGAATTTAGGTTAGCTACTGAACTTGTCAGTGGCAGGAAGAAAAAGAAAACCCTGGGGGCCATGGTTCAGTGCTCTCATCGGACTGCCCACTAGGAGGCCTCCTTGAGCCATTTCCAGGGGCATTTTCTCCTGTCGAATCGGCCCCCCTTGTCAAGGCCAAAATCACAACAGAAGAGCTGAAAGTGCTTGGAGGATGAGGAAGGACTAACTGGTTTTCCAGCCCTGTGTCTCTGTGCCAGGGCCTCTGGGCTGGGGTCTTGTACAGAGCATCAGCCACACAGAGAGGGGGTGCACAAAGAGAAGGAAGGTTTTGCTCAAGAGTCTGGAAATTCAAACATGTGAAAGCAGTGACTGCCGTCTTGCACTATTCACCGGCTTTAAAGAGGAAGCCTGTGGCTGGTAGATATGGAAACTTTGGCCCAAACTTTCTAGAGGGTGCTTTGGCAAAACACAGTAAAAGCTTTAAAAGCATTCATGTTGTTTGAGCCAGGAATTCCACTTCTAGAAGTTTATCAGAAGGAAAAGAAAACCTGGATGTCCATAAAAGTTTAGTTGAAAGGGTAAGTTATAGTGGCATTGATTAAAAATGTTTTATTATAATTGAAAAATAGGAGACTGTTCCCTTTCAGAAGGACTACAGCAATGTTTTAGCTCTGAACTGACTCACAGTCAACAAAGACAACAAATCTGGCAACTACGCAATTTAGTGAAACCAAGAGAAAGATGCAACCTCCAGAGTTTTGTTAAGAGCTGCCAAAGGTAAGAAAGAGCAGGAGACCTGGTGAAAAACCTTGAGTGAGCGGGGAGATGTAGAGTCTCAGCTCAGAAAGCTTCAGCAATTATTCCCTCCCAGAAGGGGAAGACACGCTCTTAAAGGGAAGTATGAGAATAAGGCCTAAATTGAACAATGCAAGATTGTTGGGGGGGGGAGGGTGGAAGAGGGCGGGGCGCTCAGTTGGTTAGAGCACAAGCTCTGAGCAACAGGGTTGCTGGTTCGACTCCTGCATGGGATGGTGGGCTGCG
This sequence comes from Hipposideros armiger, assembly GCF_001890085.2. Lineage (NCBI taxonomy): Eukaryota > Metazoa > Chordata > Mammalia > Chiroptera > Hipposideridae > Hipposideros > Hipposideros armiger. The sequence goes on from NW_017731416.1 coordinate 1,779,025, forward strand.
CCTCCCTGCAACTAGATTGAAAATGGCGACTGGACTTGGAGCTGAGCTGTGCCCTCCACAACTAAGATTGAAGGACAACAACTTGACTTGGAGCTGATGGGTCCTGGGAAAGGCACACTGTTCCCCAATAAAGTTAACTAAATAAATAAATAAGGACAATGGAACGTCTTGGGAAGCATTGGAAAAAGATACAATTTTAAGAAGTAGGTATATTATATTAGAAACAAAGGCTGTAAAGAAATCTGGGAAAGAGAAATGGACAGAGAAGCTCTCCTCAACCAAGCTCTGAAATCCAGAGAGGAGGCAACTTCTCACAGAGACCATATTTGAGGTCGGTCACTGTGGCAACAGAGAGAGAGCTACCCTGGCCCCACCTCTCCACCCCTCTACCACTTCTCCAGGGCAACAGTCCCTACCACAAACAGTGAGATAACACCTACAAGACACTCAGAGAAAGAAAAGTATGGGCCAAAAATTCTATCCAGCCAAACTATCCAGGCCCATAGACAAACATTTTAAAAACTGAGAAATCAGGGAATATGATTATCATGAGCCTTGTCTGAGGAACCGACTAGAACCCTAGAACAGCAGTCTCAGCACCACTGAGCAAGCCTGAGGAAACCCAGGAAAAAGGCCCTTCTTTGAGCATTGAATGTACTTAACTGTAGATAAGAGTAAAACAAATACAGAGATTAGGGTGACAGATCAGAATGCTGTTACAGGTCTTAATATTGCAGAAATTCCTCATCACTAATAAAAAATTGGAGAGAGAGAAGATAGGAATAAGAATGAGCTCACTGATCATCTCAAATTAACTGATTCAAAGGGTAGTATTTAAAGTTTCTAAATCAAGTAGAAGTTTAAGCATATGTAACATAAACACTAAGATTGATAATTCTATTGACTGTATGATAGAGGAGGAGTGAGGGTAGAGGATGAGGTTACAAGATTAATTATATTGTTGGTCATAGTAGGCAATCAAAACATATAGTCCCCTTGGGCCAGCCGAGTGGTGCAATGGTTAAGAACTGGCTTGGAACGCCAGAGGGCCCCGGTTCGGATCCCACATATGAGGGCCAGTGACACTGCCCTCCACAGCTAAGATGCTGAACAACAGCTCANTGATGGTGCCAACTTGGGCCAGTGAAGCAACGTCCTCCACAACTAGACTGAAGAACAAAACGACAGCAACTTGTCTGTTCCCCTTCCCCCAATTGCCCTGCACTGTTCCCCTCCCCCCAATACCCCAATTAAAAAAAAAAAAAAAGAAAGAAAAGAAAAGACCCCAAAAGGACCCAGGATGGAAAAACAGGTCAATTGAAAGGATCAGGGATCAGAATGGCACCAGACTTCTCAGCTGCAGCACTGGAAGCTGGGTGACAATGGAATAAAGCCTTCAGAGTTCTGAGTGAGAATTATTTATAGCTTAGAAATCTAAATCCTAACCACTAATTAAGAGAAATGGTAGGAAAAAAAGATGCTTTTGGACATGGGAGATCATAAATAATTTGCCTCTTGTGCTCCCTTTCTCAGGAAACTCTCCACACAAGCAAGAGAATAATCCAAGAATGAGGAAGATATGCCCAGAAGAGGGCAAAGGGATGCCCACGATGGTGGCGAAGGAGCCCCTGGAGGACAGAGGGGCAGGAGGCTCAAGAATAAGAGTCCTCTCTGAGCCAGAGAATAGAGGACTTTCAGGACAGAGATGGGCCACATGGATTATCTCACAGGGGTGATACAGGTGGAAAATTACACTGAGGGGTTATTAGAAGGTTGTGAGAATTAATGAGTTTATCAAAAATGAGTAAATAAAAAATATGAGGCAAATATTATCTACAGAAAACCCATAACATATAAACTGTAAAAGAAAATAAATGGAATACCAAAAAATTTACATAGCCATAATAATGTAAGTATATTATAGATCACCGATTTAACCAAAGGCTGTAATAAACAGTTTGGGAAGCGGAAGCTGGGGGAAGGGAAGGAGGATGCAGCAGGTGGTGGCTAAAGAAACAAACCCTTTCCTTCCATAATTGCAAGAAAATGAGTACTGTCTAAAACTGATGAATCAACAAAATTGCACTATAAGCGTATTATTTAGAAATATGGGGGGCTGGCCGAGTGGCTCAGTTGGTTAAGAGCTCGCTTAAGAGTTTGAGCTCTGAGCAACAGTGGTTCGAGTCCTGGCCCGAGCTGAGCAGCCGCTGAGCTGCCAACAGGTGGCAGGGTGGCTCAGCTAAAATTAAAAAAAAAAAAAAAAAAGAAAAAAGAAATATGAGGAAGGAGCTTAAAACTGGGAAAAACAGCAGAAAGTTTAACTGGATACTTCCGGGGATCAGACTGGAGGTTGGGGTTGGATGGGAGAGACGACTGCTGTTTTTCACTATATGCCTTTTAGTACTATTTGACTTTTAAACTTTTGTGTTTATATACATTATTTTCATTAAAATGAAAATATAATTTTTAGAAGAAAAATTAATAGAAAATATCTTAAGTTGACAAAAACAAAATTTTTAAGTGTTAGCTATTCATTAATTACAGCTCTGTGATTTGTTTCTGTCCTATTGATCTTCATTTCCATTTATTCATTCACTTATTCATTCATTTATTTTCTTTCAACGTCTTAAATATTGGTTGGAAAATGTGGTAGGGTTGCCAGGGGAAATACATCAAATTTAACCAGTTGTCTACTATTTTATTTGCTAAATATGGCACCCTAAAATATGGGCTCTCCTTTCACTAACCCCACAGGGTAAGCCCGTGGCTACAGCGATCATGGAACCGGAAAGTTCTGCAATGAATATTCACGGGGCGGGAGATGTGTATGGAAACTGACAGAACTGCCTGGTCAGATGCTTGGCAGGGATTTGGTGCCCAGTCAACATGTGTGGTGCGTGGTGCACCCAGTTCCTGCCCAGTCTCCCTGAGCTGACGGCTCTTGCAGGCCAGCTCCATCTCTGGGATGCATTTCTCTCTCCCAGAGAGAGGGCAGAGCAGGATGACAAGGGACCTCAATTCAGATAAATTCAGGAGACGGACCACACCCATGTCACCACCTCTTGCTTTTTATGGAAAAACTGTCTGTTTAAGCAAATTTACATACGTGCCTAATCTTGTCTACAATGTGCTTACTAAGAGTTTCTCTCTCAAAGGAGGAGTTTGCTGAACTGTGTGGGGACATCCTCTACCACCAGGGACGAAGGGTAGGAATGTAATCAATTTTCCCTTTTGTGCAGAGAAAACTGTTTTTTGGGGTTAGTAGAATGAAGACTAAGGATATGTGAGTCCTCCTGAAAGCTAAAATCATCTCTGCAATTTATAAATATATAATTTGGAAATACAGATATGTAAGTGTATAAAGAGAAACAGCTAAAATCTGGATATTTAAAAATGAGGACGAACACAAATATAAAGCATTTTGGTTGCTTTGCTATTAATTATTCCTTATGTGAGTATATGTCAACAGCAGCTAGGCAGGCAACAGGTTTCAGAAATCCAATTGGGATTAAGATGATTAGCTACAGGGTCATATTTTACAAAGCTAGTGGTCAGAAAAAGTTTTTCTTTGCTTATACATTTTCTTTTTCTTTTTTTAAGATTTTTATTGGGGAATTGGGGGATGGGAACAGTGGTGGGGAATTGGGGGAAGGGGAACAGACAAGTTGCTGTCCTTTTGTTCTTCAGTCTAGTTGTGGAGGACGTTGCTTCACTGGCCCAAGTTGGCAC
>NW_017731416.1:1788003-1834980 GCF_001890085.2 Hipposideros armiger
AGCGTCCTCCACAACTAGATTGAAGAACAAAAGGACAGCAACTTGTCTGTTCCCCTTCCCCCAATTCCCCAGCGCTGTTCCCATCCCCCCAATTACCCAATAAAAATCTTAAAAAAAAAAAAAAAGAGTTGTCTTGGGAGTGCCAATCATTTGACAAAATCTGTCAAATACCCCTTTCCCACCCATCCCCAAACCCCAAGAAACATCAGGCCCATTATTTTATAGGGGAATTCTACAAATCTACTAACCTTTAAAGACAGATGATTCCAGTCATTTTTTAAAATGCTCCATAGCCTAGAAAAAGAAGAAAAACAAATTCTTTCCATAAAGCAAATGTAAGTACATAGATACCAAAATATAATAATGGCTGCAAAAATAAAGAAAAAAATAGGCCAATCGCATTTAAAAATATCAATTCAAAAATCCTAAATAAAATTTTAGCAGACAGACTCCAAAAGCACACTGAAAGAAGAATATATTGTGACCAAATGGAATTTATTCTAGGAATGGAAAAAAGGTCCAATGTTCGAAAATCTATACTAATATAAATAAATCATCATATTAATAGTTCCAAATGGAAAATCATATGAGTATCTTCATAAGTACTGAACATTCATTTGATAAAATTAAATACTCTTGATCAAAAACAAGACATTTAGGGGCCGGCTGAGTGGCTCAGTTGGTTAAGAGCTCGCTCAAGAGTTTGAGCTGTGAGCAACAGTGGTTCAAGTCCAGCCCGACCTGAGCAGCCGCTGAGCTGCCAACAGGTAGCAGGATGGCTCAGCTATAAAAAAACAAAACAAAACAAAAAAAACAAGACATTTAGTAAATGGAAATTAACGGATACTTCATGAAAATGAAAAAAATATTTTTTCTCAGCAGAAAAGCAACAGTTTGCTTAACAGGAAAATACTAGAGACACTAATATATATACGTTAGACTTAGTAACCAATGCAATGTAGACATGAGAAAAAAATTAGTGGTAAAAAAAATTAAAGAGAAACATTCTAGATTATTTTCTAGAGTATTCTCTAATATTCTCTTAAGGTTCCCAGGCCCAAAAGAATTGGTGAAGAATGTTCTAGAAGATCATCTTAGGAGGTGGAGGAAAGAGGAGGAAGAGGAAGGAGAAGAGGAAAAAAGGAGAGCAAAGGAAGAAGGTGTAGTAGTTTGAAATACATTCATTCAACACTCCCTTCAAAATGTGGAGCCTAAATCTCTTGCCCGAGTGTGTACTGGACTTAGCGACTGACTTCTAATGCATAGAGTAAATTAGAAGTGATGGTATGTGACCTATGAAGTCCACGTCATGAAAGACAGGCGGTTTCTGCCTTGTTCTTCCTTGGTTCACTTACTGTAAACCTGCCAGGTGGGGACACTCAAGCAGCCCTGCAGAGAAGTCCATATATAGAGAAACTGAGATCTGTAGCAAACAGCCATGTGAGTGGGCCATCTTGGAGGTGGCTCCTTTAGCCCTCAACAAGCCTTCACATACATGAAGTACCAGTTAACAATGTACTGAAACCCCATCAGAGACCCTGAGCCAGAACCACCCAGATAAGCCCCTCCTGCATTCCTAATTCACAGAAACTGTGAGATAATAAGTGTTTATTGTTTTAAGTCACCAAGTTTTGGAGTAATTTGTTATGCAGCCATGTAACTAATACAGCAGGCAAAAGGAAGTCATTTTCAGGCTGACAAAAAGTGAGCATGCCACCGGCAGACCTGTACTAAAGGAGAGGCTAACAAATTTTCTAGGTAGAAAGAAAATGAAAACAGATGCAAGGTAAGAGAAGGAATGAAGAAAAAATAAAATGGTAAATATGTGTATAAGTCTAATGGTTCATTGGATTTAAAAATATACCACAACAATGGCAGGCCGAGTGGCGCGTTGGTTAAGAGTTGGCTTGGAAGTGCTGGCTCTGAGCACCAGGGCCCGGTTTGGATTTCACATTAGGGCCAGTGATGCTGCGCCCTCTACAGCTAAGATTGTGAACAACAGCTCGACCTGGAGCTGGGCTGCCATGAGTCGCCGGGGACGGTGTAGGTTGCAGTGGGCTGCTGTGAGCTACCGTGAGTAGCTGGCAGCCGGCATGAGCGGCCCGCAGCCAGCGTGAGCTGTCATGAGCCACCGTGAGCAGCTGTCCAATGGCTGGCGAGTGACTGCCTCACCCAGGAAGAGCGCAATGATAATACCAACATTGGGCCAGTGAAGCGACGTCCTCCACAACTAGACTGAAGAACAAAAGGACAGCAACTTGTCTGTTTCCATTCCCTGATTCCCCAATAAAATCTGTAAAAATAAATAAATAAATAAATAAATAAATAAATAAATAAATAAATAAATAAAATGAAAATATACCACAACAAGACCTAAATAAGTGGCAAGATATACCATAATTATGGATTGGATGATTCAATATTGTTAAATGTTTATTATTCCCCAAATTGATCTATAGATTCAATGAAATCCCAATTAAAATCCCAGCAGCCTGTTTTTCTAGAAATTGGAAAATTAATGCTAAATTGTGTATTGAAAAGCAATAGACTAAAATAACCAAAACAATTTTGTAAAAGAACATAGTTGGAGAACTCAAAATAATCTGACCTCAAGACTTACTATAAAGCTATAGCTGGGTTGGCAAACTCTGGCCCATCGGCCAAATCTAGCCTGAAGCCTGTTTTTGCAAGGCCCACAAGCTAAAAATGGTTTCTTAGATTTTTAAATGGTTGAAAAAAAAGAAACAAAGAAAAGTATGCAACAGGGATTATATGTATCCCACCCTTTACAGAAAAAGTTTGCTAACTCCTGAGCTACAGTAATCAAGACAGTGTGATACTGGTAAAAGGATAGAGACATAAATCAATGGAACAGAACAGAGTCCAGAAATAGACACACACATCTATGGTCAATTGATTTTTGACAAAGGTAGCAAGGTAACTGAATGAAAAAAGGATATAGTTATTTCAACAAATTGTACTAGACCAATTAGACAATCCTATGCCCCCAAAATAAAGAATCTCAGCTTATGTTGGGAGACAGTTGTCCATGGGTCTCTCCCAAATCTGCACACCTTACGGGCTGAGTGAGACACTAACTCCCCTTTTGCCCCAGACTGTCTTTCAAGGATGTTTGTCCACAAAACAGCCTGGAGAGAGTGTCTGCCTCTGGAGCAAAAGGGCAAGTTTGTTTGCTGTCCAGATAAAAATATATTGCTCTGGGGCAAAGACTGGGCAGGTGTGCTTGCAGTCCTTTATAAAAGATTGACGTTCCCTAAGCTTGGAGTTCTTCAGCTGTGATACAAACCCACTGCGTGTACCTGTTTGTACTTCATCCACCCTGTGGGACCTTGGGGACAAGGGGAACCAATAGAAACGTGAAGCTCGTACTGCTTGCTGTGCTATAAGTAAATAAAGTTCTTTGTCTCTGTCTTAGGAGGCTTATGTTTTTTGCCAGCATCCATTGAAACTGACAGGGTAATTTGTTAGCTTGCAAGTAGGGTAAAATCTTATACCCTTTCTCGTTCTTGACAACCCATACCTTGCATCATATACAAAAATTTACTTGAAGTGAAGCATAGACCTAAATGTAAAACCTAAAACTATAAAACTTCCAGAAGAAAACAAGAAAGCTTTATGTCATGGGGTTAGACAAAGATTTCTTAAATAGGACCAAAAAGCATGATGGATAAAAGAAAAAATAAATTGAATTTCATCAAAATAAAAACTTTTGCTCTGCAAAAGACATTTAGGATTGTTAGGGCAGTAAAACTATTCTGTATGTTACTATAATGGTGGATACATGTCATTATACAGTTGTCAAAACCTATAGAGTAAAAAAAACACATAATGTACAACACCAAGAGTGAACCCTAATGTAAACTATAGATGTGGGATGATAACGATGTGTCATTGTAACAACTACACCTCTCTGGTGTGAGAAGTTGATTGTGGGGGAGGCTGTGTGTGTGTGAGTGTGTGTGTGGTGGTGATGGTGGGGCATATGGAAACCATCTGTATTTTCCACTCAATTTTGCTGTAAACCTAAAACTGCTCTTAAAAAATAAAGTTTATTTATTTATTTTTTTAAAGGGCAAGGGATCTGAATAGACATTTCTCCAAAGAAGATATACAAATGGCCAATAAACATATGAAAGATGTTCAACATCACTAGGAAAATGCAAAACAAAAACACAGTGAGATACCATTTTGTACCCACTAAGATGGCTATAATCAAAAAAGGGGAAAATAATGTATTGACAAGGATATGGAGAAACTAGATTGGAACCTTCATGCATCGCTAGTGGGAATGTAGAATGGTGTCGACACTGTGGAAAACAATCTGTAAGTTCCTCAAAAAGTTGAACACACCCTCAGCAACCCACTATATATCCAAGAAAATTGAAAACATACGTTGTCACAATAACTTGTACGTAAATGTTCATAGCAGCATTATTCATAATAGCCAAAATGTAGAAACAACCCAAATGTCCAGCAACTGATGAATCAATAAACAAATGGAGGTATATCCATATGATGAAATATTATTCAACCATGAAAAATAATGAAGTACTGACACATACTACAACGTGGATAAACCCTGAAAACATTATATAAGTGAAAGAGTCAGTCATAAAAGACCACATATTATATGATTCCACTTGTGTTAAATGTGAATTGTAGGAAATCCACAGAGACAAATAGTGGAATAGTTGTTACCTGGGGCTGGCGGGAAAGGGGAGTGATTGCTAATGAGTACGGACTTTCTTTTTGGGGTGATGAAAATGTTCTATATTTGCACAAATCTGTGAATACACTAAAATCACTGAATTATGTATCTTAAATGGGTGAATTTTATAGTATATGAAGTGCATCTCAATAAAGATGCTTTAAAAAAATGAAGTAGGAAAACTGATCCTTAGAACTCCACTCTAAGAAAATCTGAATCCTAAATACAAGTTAGAAACGATAAACTGGGCAGTGATTGGACTTGACATAGGGTCCTGTGTCAATTTTTAGACTACTTCACATTTTGAAAGCATAATGCTAACAATCATATTATTAAAAAAAATACCTATGTGTATGTACATTTTGGGATTCTTATAACCTGCATGCATGTGTTTGTGTGTAGGTACATATATGCTTATGTCCCATCATTGTCAAAGATGATTCTAAATAAGCTACTTGCTGGATGAGCCCTTAGTTTTTTCACACCCCTGTGGCCAAGTCAGCTGTGTAGCTGCAGCTGCTGGTACAGAGCCCGGGTTCCTACTTCTGGGTCAGCCTCTCCATGGTACAATCAGGTGACCAATAACTTGGTTCAGAGAATGCTTATCAATATTAAGTGTTTTTTAAAGTTTGGTCAGCTGCAGGTGGAATCAATTACCTAAGACCTTGACTTGGAGCAACCAGTGATGGGCTTGGGAATCTGCTATGTTAACAAGCCCCTCAGGAGATGTGATTTGTACTCAATTTTGGGAGCCCCTGCTCTGGGCACATATTCCTGATTGCTGTAGAGAAGCTGAGTCTGTATTTGGTTTCATAGCCCTGTTCACTTTCTCCCTGCTCACCAGGGTGAGAATTGCATGCCTCCCTTTTGTTTACCATAATGGGACGTCACTGGGTATGTAGGCACAGTCCACTCATAAGACTGCATGGTATTTTCATTCTCTCTGGGGTTTCTGCCTGCTGGGGGCCCTGACATCCCATGAGAAGCTGCAGAAGCAGCAGAGAGCACATAGTTGGCTCTGTCTCTGGGCCCCACTCACAACATAGGGCCTACATTGGAGCCCTGGATCCTGGATTCTAGGCCCAGCTCTGTACCCCACCCCACACCTAATGGGGAATGATGGGGAAGCCTATTAGGTCAATAAGCTCTCAAGGTTAGTGGAGGTTCAGGTGATTCCCTTGTTACTGTACTTGAATGCTTCCAGGGATGGGAAAGTCACTGCTTACAATGGTGCTTTTGTCAATCTCAGGGAGTTTGCAACCTGACCCTAGAACAGACAGCAGAGTCATGCCAGCTCACCTGCTCATCTCTGGACACATCCATTCTGGCTCGTTCCAACATCTTTTGGAAACACAAGTGTCACTGCTCTGGTTAAAATTCTTCAGTGGCTCCCCATTCTTCTTAGGATCTAGACCACAGTCCCTAGCATGGCCTACTGTCCTTGTTGATCTGTGCCGCCTCATCTCCACTGCCCCCATTCTAGAACCCTGCTGCCATTCTCTTCCCAGGCCAGGCTTGCCTGCCATGGCCTACTCCTCTTTCTGTATTTAACTCGTGTTCATCCCTCAGCTCTCCAGCATCACTACCTTCCATGACCCCCAAGTCTGGGCCAGGTCCCTTGTTTATTTGTCTTCTAGCACTCTGGTCCTCATTAAAACTTGTCAACGTTGAACATTTTCACCTGAGCAGTTAGGTATTTCACTAATGTTTGCCTCCCTCAGTAGATGGTCAAGTTCATCCGAGCAGGGCTCTGAGTTTGCTCTCATTGCAACCCGGGCACCTGGCTAAGGGCCTGGCAGGCATTTAATTCGATGGATGACTCGCTCCAGGAAGGTGGGCCACAACCTGGGTGGGGTGTCGAGACCTCTGGGAATCAAAGATAAATCCACAGCAGCTACACATTAAGTCCTCAAAACCGAGGAAATTCAACTGCCTGCTGGGTACCCAGGGAACCCCCAGGGCAAGGACACAGCACACCTCTGGTTGACCTCCAACTGCTGAACAGGAGAACGGCAACCTGATTCTGTGCTTGGGGGCCTCAGTTTCCCAACCGGTTCCCCGCGGGGTCGACCGAGAAGGTGCCCTGCGCCCAGCAGCCACGGGCCGCGGAGGTCTGAGGGGCCGGGCGAGGCAGGCCGCCGCGCCCGGAGAGGGCGCTCCAGGCCGATTCTCTGGAGCAGTCGCGCGCCGCCGGGGCCCCTCTAGCCGCTGGGAGGTGGCGCAGTGCGTGCCGGGAAGGCAGCGGGAGCGTCCGGCCCTCGGCGGCGGAGGGCGCCATGGTGGGTGGCGAGGCGGCGGCCGCAGTGGAGGAGCTGGTTTCGGGGGTGCGGCAGGCGACCGACTTTGCTGAGCAGTTCCGTTCCTACTCGGAGAGCGAGAAGCAATGGAAGGCCCGCATGGAATTCATCCTGCGCCACCTGCCCGACTACCGCGACCCGCCCGACGGAGGCGGCCGCCTGGACCAGCTGCTGTCCCTCTCCATGGTCTGGGCCAACCACCTCTTCCTGGGTTGCAGGTGCGGACTACTGCCGGCTGGCTGACCCTGTCCCCTGCCTTCCGATCTGTCGCCCTCTTCCAGGCCTGACCCTGACCCCAACCTCCAACTGCACTGGCCAGGCCTACGGCCGATTCCCACCCTTAGCCAACCCCTCAGGTTTCCTCATTTGGAAAATGAGTTGTGATGACTACAGTATTAGAGGGTGAAAAGCACTTAGTACAGGCTGCCATCTAGCAAGAGCTCAATATATGCTGGGCGCTAAAGTCACCATTGTTACTTATATTGCTAATATTAGCTCAAACCACCTTTGCAGAGTGCATTTTTTTAAGTCCATTAGCTCCTTTCACTGGCAAATGCTGAGACAAAAACCGACCGAAAAAGGGATGCCCCAATTTACATACAGAGAAGCTGGAGGTGACATTCCTAGAGCCTTGCAGCTTCTGACAGGATTGGTTTAATTTTACATTGATAATCAGGATGTAATCTGTGGCCCTTGCCTTTTTCTCCCCACTCCCCAGTCTGCTGGACCCTGAGAAAGAGCCAGCCTTTGCCTCACTGCCTTTCCTCTTATGAAAATAACAGGTACCTTGCATCCCCCCTTTATTCCACCATGAAGAAGGTGGCAAATCTCGAAGTTCCCACATCCTTTTATTTTCGCGTTTCCTGAAATTGTGGTAGGATAAGATGACTGTTTAGTCCTGGTTTCAGTGCTCCTTATGGCTGTCTGATTCTGGTCACATGGCCTCTCTAGCCCCTATGCCACTTGGTTTTGCTTTCAGATGTTGGGGGTTATTAGAACAAGATTTGGGGAAGCATTGCCAGTTGCACCCATCCCTTTTCTCTGCCTTTTAGGTGGTCCTGGGAAATCCTGGTTAATAGGATCCAAGATTCAGCAAATGTCAGAAAATTGGATAAATGAACAAATAATGTTATTTTCATTAGACCCACATTCCATGTGTTCAAAAAGTAATTTTTTGGCCCTCATACCATATCCACGAATATGTACTGCCAGATGTACAGTGTCTCTATTTTTGTAAAGTTTTTTGTTTGTTTTGTAAATTTGAAACACCTGCTCTGTTGGCATTCCTAGAGCCACTTCTATATCCCCAAGCAGGAAGAACTGTTAACTAAGCTGCTGCTGAACATGTATTGGTTTGTCCTGTGGTATCAAATCAGTCCTCTGAGAGTTGAGTTTATAGTCCCATTGCCTGCAATTTGTTAGCCCCATACTGACAAGTAATTTCTCTTAAGGTTTTTAACCTTACTACTTTTTATTGTGCAGTTACAACAAAGACCTTTTAGATAAGGTGATGGAAATGGCTGATGGGATTGAAGTGGAAGACCTGCCACAGTTTACTACCAGAAGTGAATTAATGAAAAAGGTAAACAGGATTTCCAAGTGCATTTGAAATGGTACAAAGTTAATGGCTCCTGCGTTTATAATGATGTATTAGAGTATGTATTGTTTCCTGGATGCTTGTTTACCCAAAGATCTAAACCCTTTCATTTTTATTTCTCTGTAATTGGTATAAACCTTTTTATATCTAGGTAACAACTCAGTATGATAAATCATGCACTGTTGGTAGAGTAACACATAAACTCAACCTCTTTCAGTTCCTCTAGGAACATTGTTTCGAGCTTCTTGCTTGATTTTTAAAGAAAATGTTGGCTAGTTTCCCACTTATTAAAAAGTCCTGTTGGTAACATTAACTCATCCTTAACCTAGCAGGTGAGGGCCTGACCAGTTTTGTTTGGCCTCTTCAACTTACTTGCTGATGGGAATGTAGATGGTAGTAATGTCCACACATCAGAGCTGTTTCCTATTCTGCGAGGCTTGATATGAGGCCATGCTTGTAAGAGCCTTGTATCTGGATCCCGGGGCTGGGGCCATGGAGAGAGTGACAGATAGAGGCCCCAGTGATGGGGCTGGGCAACCCAGCTGCTTTTCAGAATCCCCCAAGACATGCTTTTTCTCATTTTGTCAGGTCTCCGAAAGTTTCTTTCTTTGGCACTTTACCCAGCCCTCTTTTAGAGCAGATTATAAGCTTCTTGAGGTGGTGCCTAAAGTTTTAGTCTTTCTAACTCCAAAACCTGGTATAGGCATACCCCAGAGAAGGTGCTCAGAAAATGCTTACAAAATTGACCAATGCAATAGGACAAATAGCTGCTGGCTTCTTTTTTAGTTCTCTCAGAATCATAGGTAAGCCTTTGCCTCACCCTTTTTGGAAGGCAGAGCATATAAAAAGATTCCCTTCTGTGTGGTAACTAGAAACTAATCAAATCCTCAGCTGCCCAGAAAGTACTTCAGCCCCAGACAGCACAGCCCACTTGATTTCAGATAGTTTTCCTATAAAAGTAGTCTTTATTTTTAAACTGAACCTGGAATCAAAAGTTTCAGGTTGATGTTCAAGGGGCTATTATATTTTTAAAAATCAGCTGTTAACAGAAAGCTACTGTTTTTAGGCAGGGAACCATGTAAATTGGGGATTTGTGACTGTTTGGATCCTCTCATGTAATACTTAAAAAAAAAAAAACATCTCTGGGCGGTCATTCCTTCAGTGCCTAGAGAGGTGAGGTTCCTGGGGCCCAGGCACAGGGTGGTTAGATAGTTGCGGGCTGCCTGGGGTACAAGCGTACCTGCCATGGGGCAGGGGCAGGCAGGGAATAGGGTGAATCCGTACTTCCTAACTGCTTGTGGCCAATTCCTTCCTTGCGTTTTGCTCCTAAGAGATTTTCTGCCCTCCCTAAGATCTTTCACATCCATTTTCTATTACAGTATACTTCTGTCTTGTATGGAGCTCTACTCTTTCCAGTCATGCCAGCCTAAGAGATCAAGTCACTTCATGATATTTGGGCTGCAGCCCCCAGGAGAGACTAAGGAGGTTTTCTAATTGTTATGCATGTCCCTAACATGATCCATAGACCAGTGTGAGGCAGTGTATGTGTGTGTTCGGGGGAAGGGCCTCTCTGTTATACATTGTAAAAGGGTCTTGAACCTCAAAAGTGTAAGGAACCCCTGCCCTGGGATGTTCACGTTGACAGTCATTGCAGTATTTGCCTCCAGAGTAGTCCTCACGCATGAACCTGGCATCCTTGAACTGTCATCAGACTAATCATTAGCACCTGCCTACCTAGAAGAAGGCTGCAGGGAGCCTAGACTTCTATAGCACTTTGGGATTACGTGTGTTTCAACTTCCTTCAAATACAACTTCTGTTGTCATAGTAACCAAATTTAATTTTAGACTGTTGATGCCACTGAAAATGAAACTCAGTTGATCCTGAAAAGTGAGGTACTTAGAGGGTGCAGAGTTTTGCCAGCTGTTAGACTCTTCTAGATAAGCCCATCCTGAGAACGAGTTATCTGACCTGTGTGCCATGACCTGTGTGGTGGTGAAGGCTGTCCCTCTCCATTGAGGGCTGCTATGAGAGCCCACTGGAGAGAGCCGTGGGGACTTTGCAGCAGTTCTTTTGTCTCTTGTCTGAGGTTTTTGCATGTAATAGAGGCTAGCAAACCTTAAGCAACACTGCAGGCTCAGAGACAAAAATAAAAATAAAAAACCTTGATGTCAAGCCACGCACCTGAAAATGTTTGTTGTGTTGTAGCTCTGCCTAGAATTGGTACTTAGCTCTAAAATTAGAATTTAGTTGGGTTTTAAAGCTAGCTAGCAAGTGGAAACGAGATCACCTGTCATTGTTGGTATCTCAGGACTGGACAGTGAAGATGACTTAGGGACATAAGCTCTTTAAGATTTTAAAAATACTTTATGGCTATTCTGCAGTTTTGAGGCAAGTACATCTCCCCTGTCTCCAACTTTTTTTTTTCCCTGAGAAATGAGCTTTGGTCTCTGGTGGTATTTGTCAAATAGTTGCAGCATATATGATTTTTCTTTTGAAAGAAGGGGATTCAAACACAAATATATTGAACCAACAATCTCAGTTATCTAACAGCCGTCCCTGGGCACCTCCCAGCAGCCTTTGTGGTTGACCAGCTTTACCCATCAATGAGCAATAATTAACAAATAAGCAGCAGCTCCCTCAAGAAGGGTGTCATTACTGTGACTGTCAAGAGTTAATATTTCCAAGGCATTGTCTTAAGGAGCAAAAGGAGTGACTGACTAGGAGGCTGTCACTCTTGGCTCCAAGAATTTGTCAACTTAATTACTTGTCCATTTTCCCTGCAAACACTTTTATCAAAGAGGGAAACTGACGGAATGGGAAGTGTATATGAAATGTGAAAGAGAAGTTAGAAAAACAAGTGTGCTGGCATTTCAGTAGGTTCTTTTTTGTGCTTTATACCCAGTCTTGGCAAGCTCCAAGGTAATAGAGCAGCCACTCCTTGGTGGAAGGAGCTGTGATTCTAAGGTGGCAGGTATTTGAGGTATTTAGTTAAATCAGATTTTGTCTTGTATCCCCAAGATAAAATGCTCAGTGGAGCTACCTCTTCCCCTTTATCCACTACAAGAAG
Organism: Hipposideros armiger; assembly: GCF_001890085.2. Lineage (NCBI taxonomy): Eukaryota > Metazoa > Chordata > Mammalia > Chiroptera > Hipposideridae > Hipposideros > Hipposideros armiger. Next base: position 1,799,695 of record NW_017731416.1, read on the forward strand.
CCAGAAAAGCTGTCTGACCCCACAGGCCAGTCTGTTGCCTGGTACCCAGGGTGAGTGAATCACCTGCCAGCACGGTGTATCAAAGACCATACTTGATGTAGCCAAAACCAGTAGCAGCTGTTGTGCTGCTGTAGTCATGGTCTGTCTTATCAGAAATTTGAGACAGCTTGGGGCATCTCCTTCCCTTTGGACTAATGATGGTTTCTTTAGGCGATACTGCATTCTCCTAAAAGGAAAAAGACTTCTTGTATTTTGCTGTTGCTGAGGAATTACGCTTTTTCGTTTCTCAGAAAGACTGGAGCTATAGGCTTAGGAAATAGGTCATACCTTGAAAACTCTGATTACTAAAAAGACTCTCAGATTGATTTACTCATACTGCTAGATGTTAAGGAAATCCATTCAGATACAAGGTGAGAGTCAAAATGATTTCTTCGCACCCTGCTTAAAAGTTCTCTCAAGCCAAGTTTAAATTTACCAGAGGTGCTAGAGAGTACACAGAAAGGATATATGTTTTAATTCACTACTATTTGAAGACAAGCATTTACAGTTTCTAATAGTGTGAAATCCAGAAATATATAACCTTCACATCTCCTAAATATCCTGACTCAGTGTGAAATGTTGTGAATTACTACCTGGATTCAACTGATTTTAATTTAGAACAATAAGTGTTTGTGTAATTCTGCTTTCAGAACCCTTCATTGCAGAGCATGCCAGGAAAAAAGTTGTACTCTAAGTATTTCTGTTACCACTTTAAATGGCAAACATTTACAGATTACAAATGACAAGACAAAAAAATTAGGTTCTGGTTTTCAAATGGATGGGTCAGTGTTCTGCTGAATTTTCTGTACGTAGTAAAATATTAATAATTTCTGAATCTACTCACCATCTTGGTAGTACATAAATATTGCATCGCTGCTGTATTTTAATTTATGAATCCAATTCACTGGACTACATGGCTATATAACCTTTTTTTTTACCCCCCCAGCATCAATGCTAAGGCAGAAGAGTCATCATATTTTCATCATCAACTACAGGCTTAGAAAGGAAGCTGGGATGAATGTGCCATTGACCACAGAAGCTCTCTTAAGACTCCTGGTCCTTCCAATATGTAGAAAAGAGGCAGCTGAAAGTGGCAGTTTAAAAGGTCTCATTCTTCCAGTAGCCGTCACTGTAAAAGTATGCATGGATATTTATGTATTTATAAATCATGCCTTTTTTATTTGGTTTTTTAATGTCGGTCAGACTTTTTGTTAAAAAATGTGTATTTTTTTATGTTGATGTAATAATGGCAGGTAGATTTTACAATTTGGATTTCTCAGCAGTATACCTTTAACTGTAATTCTGTTTTATGGGTCCCCCCCCCCATTGAGGCAAACCAGATCCCTTTATCCTTATTTCTAGCTGAAGTTTATTACACCCATATACCCCAGTGCCACACTCATGTTTAAAAAAGAGATGAGTGAGAATCAAACCATAGGCCTCATCATCAGGTACTCACTCATCAGCCCATGGGAAGAGGCAGCCTACAAAAAGGCATCTGCCCTTATTTTAAAACCGACAAAAGATTCCACAGCTTGGTGCAGGCAGCCAGTTGATCTGCAGATTCTTGGGGTTCTCCCAGATGCTGAGTCAAGCCCACATTCTCTTTTTCTGGAGGGAGCCTCAGGCTCTGGTCTTTTAGACTTGAGGAATTGCCATGCACATAGCCCCTCAAGAAATACTAAGTGCAATGCTGCTTTGCCCTGAAATTCTGGTATGAACTGCCCCCTTTTAGTTAACCTATCTGTTCCTCTTTCTTATTTAGTACCCACCATTAAGTACTTATCTCCAGCCATAAATACTGAGAGGGACTTCAGCAGGATTCACTCATCAGGATGTTTGGTTAATCTCCTGGTAAACCCAGGTAACTGAACAACCAGAAGTGCTGAAGAGGAGAGCTGGAGGTGGGAACATGGTGACTGGGAGCAGAGAAGTGGAGTGACTCTTGCCCATGGCTCAAGGCTAAGGCCACACTGCACACCTTGGATGGACATCTGTGCAGCTTCTAGCTTTAATCTGTAGTGACCACTAGGGGGGCCCACGTGAAGAAACAAGATCTCCAAGTATGACCTTGGACAAGCTACTTCTCTCTTCCTGCCTTACCTGGAAAATGGAGATCACAGAAATACCACAAAGCTATGGCAAGGATTAAGATTAAGATGTTAGAAGGCCAAGCACATGCTTAATAAGCCTTATCCTCTTTTCCTCAAATGTGGCCTAGCCTCTTTCCATTCTGATTATCTGTACAGATGAGGCTTAAAAAGCCAAATTATAAAGTGAAAAATCAAGAGTGTGATTGTTCACTTGTAAAATGCATCTTCCATAGGTTCCTCATCATGGATTTTATTTTCTCTATAAGATATAATGTCCCAATAAAATAGTATCCTGTCAGGAACGTGTCCATTGCCTACAGAAGCTTAATTTGTGGACTGATTACCCGCAGGCCCCTCCCCCCCAAATTTCCTTCAGTTTATTTTTGAAGACTTCTCTGATAGCATTTTGTAATGGGTGTTCTCTCATTTCCTCAGTTTAAGCTGCCTCTGTTTTCCTTCTCATCTTACCATTACAACCTCTGTGGCTATCTTACCTGTGAAATTAACCAATATTTTGTAATTTCATCCTTTATCTTTTTCTGGAATAAAGTGGGCTAGAAATCTAATTTTCCACATGGCAGCACTCCTTGGGGTATAGATAAAGTGGCCTACTCTTAGCTTTCAAACAGGAGCTCACACTAGATAGAAGTAGAAGTTAAAAGATACAGGCATCTTCATATATACAACCCTGCCTAACACAGGGTGAAGATCAACTGAGATCTTAGGAAGGCACATGGTAATGACCACGAGAGGATCAATACCTTGTGAAAAGCAAGTGCTAATAGAGCAGTTTAGGGTGCTTAGTTCACAGTGATGCTCTTTTTGTTCTCCAGAAAATGGCTTTTGAGATGTTCCTTTGTCTGTGGCCCACCTGATCAGTCCTCTACCTCTGCAGAGGAAAGGATTCCCTCCGAACTTTTCCAGGATCCATTTGGACCTATGGCTTTACCTATTCCATGGGCACTGGGAGGAATCCCACTGTCAGTCACGCCTATCCTCTGATGCTTTGCTATCTGTAGTAAATGACTGTGAAAACACAGACCGTTGCATCTGGAATGAGATTTATATTCCCCTATGTCAGGTAGCTGGTGCTTCCAAGCTGTCCAGCTTTCAAGTCTCTGCTGGGTACCCTATGTCTGGAAGGAGACGGTCAGCTTCTGGGGTCTGGGATCTGTCATCTAGTCATGGCTCTCGTTCTTGACTACTTGAGGGATACCTTTTAGTTCAGTAGGAATAAGAGTAAACGCAAATCTTAAGAGGTTAAGAGTTTTAGAACTTAAAACAATTTTGGTCAGGGAAATTGCTTCCTTCAATAAATGCTGAGTGCACAGTAAAACATTCTCTGCCCTCATGGATACACACACAACTCTTTGGGGGAGGAACAGAATCTCACCTGGCTTTTCATTAAAATAAACAGAGCAAACGAGAAAACCTATTTATTTATTTAAATGAAAAGCAAGCCAGGCGAGGTTCTGTTTCTTCCCCAAAGTTTACTCTGTCCCTTCAGTTATGTCTCCCGGGGCTAGGTGTGGCAGGGCTGGCTGCCCTTCTCACTTTGGTTTGGAAGGTTTCCTCACAATGCCAGCAGTAGGGGCAGAGGCCTTTGCATGTGCTCCTGTCAGAGATGGAGTGGGCCTGAAGCCTTGCTATGGACAAGAGGACCAGCTAAGGAGGTGGATAACATCACCTGAACAGATGCCTCTAGAAATCAAACAGAAAGGAAATATTGAGACTCTTAAGCTCCCATTAGATGGAGCTAATTCTTACTATTCTAGATGGAGGCACGTGAACCAGAGGTTTTCCTTGACAGTGCTGTCAGACGGGTGCCTCTTTGGAATACAACCCTGGTGGTCCCAGCCCAAGTCCCCTCTTTCTTTCCGAGCCTAGGAAAAGTAGGCTAACAAACCAAAACTATCCTTGAATATGGCCCTCCAAACTATTATTTGCCTGGGAGAAGGATGCTGTTAGGGGCCTGAAGCAGGTCTTGGTACTTAATAGTGAAGGGACAATTAACAGTTAAGTCAACCTTGAACTAGTGATTAAAGCCCATGCTGTGCTGTGAATGCTGGTATCAAAATCTTATCCTGTCATGGCTGCATTTTCCTTCCCATTTGACATTTTCTTATACACTAACGATATTTAACTGAACCTAATAGATGTGAACTTGTAGATAATTCCGAGTTATTTCACCTCAGTGAAGGGATCTGCAAAGTGGGGATGATTCCCACTTTAATATTCATTGGAGGACTCAGTGGGAAAGCTTTTACTTTCTATAAAAGTACCTCGCATTTAGTGAACTCTCACTGCTTCACTTCTGCCCTACTGTCCTTTGAGACCAAGCTGGAAGACATGACATGTTTCAACTAAAATTTACATGAAAGAAAAATGAGCATCCATAATCACCCAGCAGACTAGGCTCCACCCCGAGCTGCAAAACAGACCTTTTTGGCTCAAGTTATGAAGGGCCTACGGAGGCCCCATTAGGTGCTCAGGAGCTATGCTGACAGTGATTGGCAGGTACTGAACAGTGCAGCACCAATGCAACGCCTCGCTGTTCTGGAGGGGGCGGGAGCTAAAGCTCCAGCGTGGGGGATAGGGGCTGGCAGGTGGCCAGCCTTGCCCAGAACTTGTGTCCACTGCAGTCTTCCCCCCACAAAGTGCCCTGGCACCCCTGTACCACCTGGATCTAGGGGTTTGGGGCTTGCAAAGGCTGTAGGTATGCTCCTTTCTCTGTGAACATGGCCTTTGCTCTGGCTCCATGATGGAAGACTTGCCCCGGAGTCTCACCCTGTAAACTCACTAGGTTCCCTGTCACTCTGGGTATTAATTGTGGGCCCCAGCTGACTGGGGACAGGTGGGCTTGGACCATCACCGAGTCCCCACTTCCTGTTAAACCAGGAGTTTTCAACATCTCAGGTGGTGATACAATGACTCATGCTTCCTTCTACCGTTGTGTTTACTAAATTATGTTTTACTAGGTTCTACTTTTAAACAAAAAACTGCTAATTAAAAAGTGTCTTCGAGGATTCAGAGCTTGGATCCTGGAGGTCCTGCTTAGCCCACTGTCTTCCCACCCAGACCTGTGCATGGACTGCCAGGAGCTGGCTGGATGGAAGCAGTTCCCAGTTTGGAGCTTTCAGTTTCAATCTTTGTACATATATTGTTGCTCTTACAGCCTCAGACCTCAGAGACTTGGTCTTGAGAGGGTGCCATGGTGATTGTGGTCTGTTCTTAAGCTGCTTTGTGTAAATGAATCCAGCCCCTGTCAAAAAACCAACATGGAAAGGCTAACAAAAGCCAGCGACGGGCCAGCCGAGTGGCGTGTTGGTTAAGAGCTGGCTTGGGACACCAGCTCTGAGCAGCAGGGTCCCCGTTTGGATCCCACATGGGGACCAGTGACACTGCCCTCTACAGCTAAGATGGTGAACAACAGCTCGACCTGGAGCTGGGCTGCCGTTAGTGGCCGGCGACAGCGTAGGCTGCAGCGGGCTGCCATAAGCTACCCTGTGTGGCTGGCAGCCAGCATGAGCTGCCAAGAGCTGCCATGAGCTGATGTCCAGAGGCCGGTGACTGATCTGCCTCACCTGGGAAGAGCGCAATGATAATACCGACATGAGCCAGTGAAGCAACGTCCTCTACAACTAGACTGAAGAACAAAACGACAGCAACTTGTCTGTTCCACTTCCCCTGATTCCCCAGAGCTGTTCCCCTCCCCCAATTCCCCAATAAAATCTTAAAAAAAAAAAAGCCAGTGAGGGGAAGTTGCTCCCTGAACAGATGGGCTCATCAACTTCACCACCACCAGGCCCCAGTACTGCCCTCACTGATCTTTGCTAAAGCTCCCTTGTAACCAGCCCTAGGACACACTTCACTCTTAAGGCAGCATTCCAGCTGATGCTCCATAGTCTCCACCGGAAACCACAGCCGTACGTGTCCATACAGGGACAGGGCTATACCCGGAGCCCACAACAAGGCCAAGTTACTCATCCAGCTTTGCTTTGGAGGTGACAGTCCCAGTCTTTAGCTGAAGCTGATGACATGAGCTGGTGTGTCTGGCTTCTTTCCTGTTCTCTGCCCAGGATGTTTATCAGGCCAAGAAGCTTCCTATTTCTCCTTGTCTTTGTACTGGCACCAACACAAAAACATTAAACCTCCCAACTCACTTTTGTAAAACGACTATAAAGAGGCCCAAGAACTGCCAGCCTCTCTGCAGGTGCCTCCGGCTCAGGAGCGCGGACTGCGGTCTTCTGGGCAAAAGGCCTTGTTTGTCACGTGGGAACGAAGCAGGGCAACTGTATCCTTTGGGCGTCAGTATAAGAGGTCTGCTGTAAGTAAGGGCTCCTAGGCTTGCATTTGGGCACCTCCAAGACACTGAAGACCCCCTGAATTCCAGGAAGAATGGCAACCAGATGGTTTAGGCTGATGGAGCCTGAGGAGATCCTTTCAGAGATAGGCTCTGGTCCCCTCTACTCAGTGGCACTTTTAGGATCCTAGTCTCCCAAGTAAGACTTGAGAGCAGCTAACCTCCCCCACAGACTACAGAAGCATCACATGTGTAACTAAGACAATCATCATGTAAAGACCTCTCTAACCTGGTAAAAGGTGATTTGCTTTCTCTAAGCAGAGTACACTCTATATACTAGAGTCTTCCCCAACATTCCAGAAGTCATGGATAAATCATGTGGCCACGCTTTAGCACTCAGCCAATGGCAGAGTTCCTGAAAGTCAATCTTTTCAGGGTTCAGTCAATCCTTGCAGGGTTCTCACCCACATCTGAATCATCTATAGAGCAAAGAGGAAGCCTGGGGGGGGCCCCTTCCAGGGTTCTTGATTTCAACCACCAAGGAACTAATGTTACTGAGCTGCGAGTCATGTACTCAACAAGATTTGTAACGGGAACATCTCATCTTTTTGGTCCAAAAAAGCCCTAGCCCAGGCTATGAACAAGAGACTTAAAAATCCCAAGACATTACTGACAAAATTGTTTTCAAAAGCTGTAGTGATGGTGAGGAGAAGTAACTAAAAGAATGGCACACACATGTGTATTTTTTAAATGATAGGGAAAAGTCAATTTTTTCAACAAGACTGTACTATCTTTCCTCTATGTCATATAGTAGAATAACTGAAGAGAACTAATCTTTTATCTGAGAACAGCTCAGGTTTTTTCAAACTAGATGGGAACTGAAGTAACGGCACATCTTGGAACAAGGGCTGTCCTACGGACAATTTCATTTACCTTTAACCACTGACTTTTCTATTCACATACACAACCCCCCACGTAACAGATTCCTTTGGGATTTTGCACTGCTGAATGCAACAGAAAGGAATTGTAATAAACACCACCAAGACCTAAAAATTTGGTCCCTGTCTCTTAGAACTTGAGAGAATTGAGAGATCAAGATATCTTAGACCACTCGAAATTGTGCTATGAGCCCCAGGGTTCTCCCTTAGGAAAGTATTAAATGAATAAAGTAGATGGGTACCTTATTTACTGAGCACCAAGACTGTTACTTAAATAAGGCACCTTTAATAGTTTTTTTTCTCCATGATCTTCCACCTGTATGAGCAGAATTTTTAGATCAATTCTAGAAGTTATTCATAAAATTTTTTTTTGGGGGGGGGCTGTGCAGATTTAAAGATATTTCTAAGAAGGGGAAAATCTTTGGTTTATTGACAAGTCACAGTCCTCTGTATCAGAGATTTCAAGTGTTCCTATATCCAGACTATACTAGAAAAAAAGAGGTGGAAAGTGGTGGTCAAGATAACTTCTTCATTGGATAGATACAAGTCTGTACATAACTCTGAATCAAAAGAGTTATGAATTTTATTTTTACAAATCGGGATGAATATTTTAAGTTCAACAGAATTTCTAAAACTATACTCAATCCCTTAATCTCTATTAAGGGATAGCACAGTTACTGGCAAAACTCCAGGCTACCTGGGTTCAAATCCCAGCTCTATCATTTACTAACCGGTTGACTTTGAGCTAGTCGCTTACTCTATTTGTACCTAGGTTCCTCATTTGTAATATAATACTTTAACATGAATCCAACTTCTTACCTAAATAACTTAGTTCTAGCCTCTTGCTATACCATACATTTATAAAATGTAGAATTTAAAAGTAAACATTATTTATGACATAACCTTGTAAACTGATGGTTTACATCTGGTATTTAACCAAAGAAATAAGAATGTTTCAAGACTGAAGGAAAAAACTACGAGGGGTAATTGAAATAGAACGTTCCTAAGAGTTTTCTCCAATGGGAATGTGGACTAAGTAAAGAGTTTTATACATGTATTGAACTTAGGAGTTAGAGTTCAGATTCCCTGCAAACTAAGATGTAATTCCCCTATAATTATCTATCGATACTTGAAATGTTTCTGTTTTAAAAAGGAAAAGGTTAACAGGTTAAGGATAAATACTGATTTCGAAGCAGTATCCAAATAGCATGTAATGAAGTAAGAGGGGAGACTCTCATTGCTACTGCATATTTAATTGAAGAGTCACTCACTGGAATAAATGTTTATAGAAAATATGTTTTAGAGCTGAATATAAAGCTTAACACATTTAATATGACCAAAGAGTACCTTTAAATAATCTATAGTTGTTTTTTTTTTGGGGGGGGGCATAATTCCAGTGAGTGAACTCATTTGTATCAAAAGTTCCCTAAGATCTTACACTTACCCCCAAATTTGCCAACTAATAACTTTTTAAGGGAACCATCAGCTCTTATATATCCTTCCAGTGTTAAACTTTGCTTAATAAATAGAAGCCGTAGATATTACCTTACAGTCTTCCAATAGAGAAGAAGCTGTTAGCTTACTAAGCTAGTATAAATATGACAAGAAACTCTTGAGGTTACTGAAATGCTGTTTTAACTACTAGAAAGACTACACAGGTGGTTCAACAGAATTTACTTGTATATTTTCCATTTTCTATACTATTTGAAAGCATAGGATAACTGTGTTAGCTTTCTACAATACTGTGTTTTAAATTTATCCAGTAAACTAAGGTGCAGTACAACTTAGGAGATTAAAAATAAATCTCCACAAGATAAAGCAACTCAGCAGGCCCTGGTATTAAAACATTTTCCCAGAATAAACAGATATGCAATTGCATTAAAAGGCAGTTTTCAAATATTTAAATTACACCAAGACTCCTTCCAGATAATCTGTCTTGCTCAAACCAATGCCACCAATTTTTATTCATTGTTAATAGTGGGGTATGGGTTTTTGGTAAATGTTTATGGTTTTACTGTCTTATCAAAACTCTTTTGAAGTACTACCAAGCAGCAAAATAAATTGCATCAGCTCTCTGCTCACGGTAGAGGTACAAATTGTGGAGTCACAAAAGGTACAGTTTAACAGTAAGTAGTGCATGGAGAAACAGTAACTAACAAGTGTCCTAAGTACAGCGTTGGGTAGAATCAAACGAGTTATGTCTAATTGCTCAACTGAAACTAATAGAGGTGAATTCAAAATAAAGTTTGAGATTATAATTGGTGTTTAGAATCAAATTGAAGAATTTCTTGATAAAATATAAATTTGTTCTTTTGAAATTGGAAATAAACTATCAATTGATGGAGAGCTAGAGACTTATTATTAACCCCTCTTACACAGATAAGGAAATAAGTGACAAAGTCTCTTGCACTGAAGTTATGTATTTTAACAGCTTTACATGTAATATTCATATATAAAAAACTTTTAAGTGCATTTCTCCAATTTAAAAATCTAAAGAATTCAAAAATAAGGCATTCAATATTTGAAAAAAGTACAGATTTACAAAATGTGTATATTCTGTCATGAAAACTCCACACCAACATTATACACTTGGAAAAAAATACAAACAGGATATATTACAAATTTATGTAAGCAATAACTTAGTTCACACCATGCAATAAAAAGTACATTAATCAAGATACACAAGCTTTTGTAGGTTCTAAACTGAAGGACTTTTTTTTCTGCAGAATCCATAAAACCTGTGGCACTTAAAATTTGTTAGCCTTTCTACTGAGAGGTAAATTATACACAACAATGATGAAAAAGATTAACAGACCAGTTGTCTATTATGAATCATTCCAGCTTTGTTCAACAATGGCCGAAACTCTTTTCTCATATTCTCGTTTGTTTTCCTGATAAAGTTGTGCTGCCTGGCTATTGGCTGGACTGTTTGGATTCGGTTCATCCAGCAGAGACTAGAAGGAAAGAGAGAAGAAAAAAGAGATTTGCAGAATTATTATTTATATTAACATAGGTCGGAAAGGTACACAGAAGTTATAAAAAAATAACATATTATCCAATAAAGAAATGGCAGAAATTAGTATGTCTTACGTATTTTTAAGTCTAAATACTTTCAGAATCTGCTTGATAACACAGTAGGAAGTTTCCTGCTGCTAGAGAACTTAATCTTCTAAAACAAATAGCTCTCAATTGCTTAAGACTTCTAATTTAAAAGAAATTGCAAAAGAACATCCTTCAGCATACTAACACATTAAACCAGGAAATAAGCAGCTTGATTTGGTTAATATACAATAGCTATAAATAGCTTAGCAACTAACATTTCCAAAGTTAAACTCTATTATTTATGAGTTACCTATGTGGTTACTTAGCAAATGTCTGACAGTATGTTGTTTCCTTTAATGTAGCAGCCAGGAATGAAATAAAAAGGTTATAAACAATGTTTATAATGATGACCTCAATAAAAGCAGAAGTGTGATAGACAAAACTTTAAAAAAGTCACAAACCAAAATGTTATGTCTGTTCCTTTCAAATCCATATAACTAAAACATCCCTCACTGCACCCGTCCACAAAACTGTCATTCAAGGTCAACTCTGAAATATTCTGCCAGAGTGCTTTGGCTATATAAATAGTGACACTACTTTCTTTTTTTGAAATGGAATTTCTTGGATGGGGCAACAGCCTCAATGCTTCTCTGCATTTGGCAGTTTCTTAAGGTCCCTGTGGATTTTCTAAGCAATCATCTTTATTTGTCCCCAAGATTTTTCATCATTCTTCTCCACAACTTCTAGATATGCTTCATGAGCACGAATAATACTTGACCTATGAGAACACTTTACTGATACATGATCAGGAAAATGATTGTGGATCTGACCTAATGCAATCACTAATGAAAAAGCAGACCAGTCGTCTGAAAATCATGGTTTTTGTTTGAACTCTGCCATTAGTTACTTGGGTGCTAGGAAGGTAGGTTAGTTTGCTTGCTTGGTCTTTAGATTGCTAAAGGAGCCGACTGTATCCCACGGAATCTTGAAAAATCGTGATGTATTTTAACATACATTTACCTGAATTGATGTTAAGATAGAAGATACATCATATGTTGGACTCCATCGATTCTGAAGGATATCTAAACATATGCTACCATCAGCATACACTGTAAAGACAACACTGAAACTGATTACATATTAACTTTGTCATATCCAACAGTTAAGAGAAATCCTTACCACAAACAAAATGGTTGGCCCAGTCAGAAGTTTTGGACATTAGAAAATAAGTAAATCCCCTCCTGTCTCACAGTAAAACCAGTCTTCAAATTAAAGTCTCTTATTTTGCACCTTTTATCAGGAGGCTGAGAGTTAAACACATGCCATATAGCAAATCTGTTTAAATTCCATATACCTACATATTCTTAAATAAAGCTCTTTAAAGTTTATTTTTTTGACACAGCAATTCCACTCCCAGAAATTATTCTAAAATAAATCATCATGGACACACAAAGTTTTATTTACAGATGTTCACTATAATACTATTTATAAGAGTGAAAAGTTGGAAACTACCTTGTGGTCCATACATAAAGAGGGGACTGGCTAAATAATGCTACATTCAGGGCAGCTGGATGGCTCAGTTGTGCTCTTAACAACAAGGTTGCTGGTTTAACTCCTGCATGGGATGGGCTGCACCCTCCCCCACCTCCTCACTAGATTGAAAACAGAAAAAAGAAATAATGCTACATTCACATAACCAATACCAAGATAGCCACCAGAAATGATATACATCTACCCTATGTTAACTGATGTAGAAAGACACTCACATTTTTTTATTGTAATAATTTTCCAATTATTTATAGCATAATTCCATTTTTTGTAAAGAATTATATATAAATATTTTCATTTGAAGTATATGCAGTTGCAAATACATTTGTAACACTAAATGCCAAAATGTAGGTAGAGGATATCCGTAGGCAGTAGGATTATGAAGGATCTTAATTTTATTTTCTTTATGTTTTCTTGTATTTTATGATGTTTTTTGCAATGACTATGCATTCCTTTTATAATTAAAAAATAATAAGTGATTAACATGTTTTAGAAGTCTTTAACATTTGGGAGGCTTATCCCTCTGTTTTGAACTGATTATGTGAAAATACAAACAATGAACATAAATTTTTATCCACCTGCAAGACTATCTGTATGATAAATTTCCAGAAGTAGAACTGCTTGTGTTGACAAAGGGTAAATGCTTTTAAATGTTATAGATACTGCCCAATTGTGGAACGCTTCATGGAGCAAGCCAGATCACTCTACATAGAAAAAGAAATGCAGTTTTTGGGGGGAGAAGAGGCAAATTATACCTAAATACTGTTATTTCATAGGGCTCTATCCTCAGTCCTCTTCCTTCTGACCCTTTACATACCCTCTGGGCAGTGTTACTCCAATGGCCTCAATTACTATCCATGTGCTAGGTACGCAGAATTGTTAGCTTTAGATCAGATTCTAAGTCTCAGCTTAAGAGCAACAGTCAACTTACTGTCTACCCCACAGGAACATCAAACTTAGTAAGCCCAAAGCAAAAATAATCACCTCTGTAAAACCCATAAAAGTATAAAATGATTTTAAAGTTTTAAATTAATAACTATTTTTGAGAAGAAACCAAAAAGTTAACATCCATCGACTAACAAACATAAAATACAGCATATCCATATAATGGAATATCATTCAGCAATAAAAGGAAATGAAGTACAGATGCGGGCTTGTTAGCTGAAAGAAGTTAGTCACAAAGAACCACATTTATATGAAATGGCCAGAATAGGCAAATCTATAAAAGCAGAAAATAAATCAGTGGTTGCCTAGGGCTGGAGGGTTGGGAGAAATGGGGAGTGATTACTAATAGGCATGAGATTTTTTTGGGAGGCTGATAAAAATGTCCCCAAATTGATTATGGTCATGGTTGCATAACTCAAGTGTATATACTAAAAACCACTAAACCGCATAATTTAAATGGTGAACAGCATGGTATGTGAATTATATTTCAATTAAGGTGTTTAAACAAAAAAGTAAACAGAAAGTTAACTAATAAAAAAGTACTGATAACAGAAAAAAGGGAAACCATGTTATTAATATGAGGGATGGAAAAATAACCTAATACATTATTTCCCTATAAATTAGTTAAGCTTGAAAATCTTACACATAACCCTGCACATTCTACAGTGTATCCCACCTGGATTTACAGAGCCCCCTTATTACAATTTGGGTTGACTGAATACCAAGTCTAAGCCAGATAAAGCTACAGTGGAATAAATGGTAAATGACTTGGGAATTGCCCCCAAAACAGAAACAAAAAGTAAAAGTAAACTTGTCTTGGTTAAAAAAAAAAAAAAAAAAGGCAATTGGAAGGAAAAAGCAATTAAATCTATTATTGGGAAGTCACACTGATTCCAGACACATATATAAAAATACACCTCTCCTTTGAGTAAAGCTCTATCTGCCTATAGCCAGTTTATGTAGTCTGCAGTATTAGATCAGATGCAGTCAAGAGGATCTCTGAAAATGTTCCTCCTGAAAGTAGGTAGGTTACCTGATGGGGAAGGCCACATCTAAACGGGCAAAGGTTACAAAAAGGAACAAGAGCTTAAATATTTTGGAAAGTAAGTCCTTTAAAGCACAGCTCTTTATAATCCAGGAATATAAATATATTAGAATAGGAAAAAATCAAGGAAGAGCAAATCTAATTACAAAGGGGTCACTCAGCAATAGTAAAATAGTAAGAAACTTCTAAAAGGGAAAATAGGAACAAGAGAAAAAAATGAAAAACTTATTTTAAAAAGTCTTAAAAACAAATTACAAACCTTTGACCCAGTAATCCCACTTCTAAAAACTTATTCTAAAGAAATATTCACAGGTATTTGAAAATATTTATTTTCAAGAATGTTAAGTGCTTTTCATCACCAACAATTGGACACACACTGATTAAATACATTATGGTAAACTCATATTAACAGAACATTTTGCAACCATTAAGAATGATGCAAAACAGTATTTAACAAGGGAAAATGTTCATAGTATATAAAAAATTACTTAACTTTACATATAACATACCAAATTTGTACTATCACTTATTTGGGTTTTTTTTTTTTAAAAGCTAAAAAAAAATTTTTTTTTTCCTACGCGACTCATGGCAGCCCAGCTCCAGGTTGAGCTGTTGTTCAGCATCTTAGCTGTGGAGGGCAGTGTCACTGGCCCTCATGTGGGATCCGAACCGGGGCCCTCTGGCGTCCCAAGCCAGGTCTTAACCATCGCGCCCCTCGGCCGGCCCAAAAAGCTAAATTTTAAGTGGACAAGATTCTTTTTTGATATCTTTCATATTTTTACAAATAGATATTACTTTAAAATCAGAAATGATTAAAACAAAACAACTTTACCTCAAATTTGGAACCTTGATTAAGATTCCAGGCTACAAAAACGTGGCTAGTATTAACATGGAAACATCATCTACAAGTGGGCCCTAAGAATGAGAAGTATGGGGCAAGATCTAAAAGGAAGGAAACAACTCTCCCACCGCCCCAATATTTGCAAAGTCTAATAAATTGCTACTTACCATTTGGATGAAACATTTTGGATAAAAACCTAACAGTTGGCGGTTTATTTGGATATTCTTCAGAAAATTCTATTACTAGTTTAAAAGTACCTAGATAGAAAACAAACCAAAATAATTATAGTAAAGGCAAGCATAACTTTTTAATCTCTTCATCAATGAATTCCCAACCCAATTATTGATGTTCGTACAACCACACAAAAATCAATGCCAATTTTGATTTGGCACATAAAACATACTAATATACTTCTATTTACATTAGACTGCTAACACACAGCATTGGCAAGCACTTAAGGGAGCTAACACTTCATGTGCTATTGGTGGGAATGTTAACTGTCACATTTTTAAAAGGCAATTTGGGCCCCATCTACTAAAACTTAAAATGCATATTTGGGGAACTACAGATAGTTTATCATAGCTTAGAAGGGGGTGCCCAGAAGATTTTGAGAGAGGGTGATGACCACATGAAAAAGGATAGAGGCATGGGTGTTAATGTGAAAGGTCTATTCTGTGCCCATACCAACCCTTCACTTAAATATGCCAAGTATCAGTAAGCATTAGTGTAATTGCCTACTACTGTTGGTTTATAGACCAACATGGTACATTTTGATCAGTCTATATTAGTATTTTATGGTCAATAAAGGCATAGACATTTTTAAAAATATGCATTTGTAACAAAGTCAATCTGTCCATACCAAACAAAAAAGCTACGAACTCTCCAACTCTATTCTGCAGAAATAACATTATTAATGGTTTTGGGTTTGTCTTTTTAGAGTCCTTTAATTTTGAGGTTAACTCGCCTAAGGATGGAGAGACCTCTAACTACAGCCCCTGGGACATACTAAGTTGAGATTTATTCCTAGTGAAGTCAGTAAAACTTTAAACCACTCCAGATCTGTACGGGATGCTTTCCTTAGTTCACCAATGCAGTTTTACAAAACAAGATATGTCAACTATAACTGAAAATAAATTAAACCCTTGGTGAACCTACATTCTAAATTCCTGATTTCAGTTTACCAAGATTTAGAGGCATGTGTTTAGTCAAATATTTTATCTCCTTCACTAGTCATGTACTTGGTATACAAAAACTCTTACTTCTTTACGTTTTTTGTTATTTGGAAATTTGGGATTAAGGAGGCCAAAGATATAAGCAAAATCAAAGGTGATAACTGTTTCATATTTTGATATATGAATAGAGGTACTATGAAATGTACAATTAGTGTGGACAACCTCATACCTAATTATGCATTTTTAAAGCTTATATTTTAATTTTAATTACAAAAATGCACCATGTAAAAATTTCAGGCAAACACAAAACAGCTATTTTTAAGTTGGGGTTTTTGCTCCCCCATATTATGGGGTCTCGGAACCCCTTTTATACTCTTACCCCCAACCACCACCAAGCTTCCAATGTGAAGTCACTGAATATGAAGTTGGAAAGAGATGCATGCAACAGCATGCCATTGTATGATATTGCCACCAAAACTAAAACAATAGTTTCATTTTTAAATACTGGGTCTCTAATAACCAGCTTGTAAAAATTCCCCAAATTTTTAACAATCTGTGCTCACAAACTGGTATAAGCTACCTCCAGCACACCACTGGCTGTAACAATTGATATGTTGTATTAGAAATTATAACTCAGAAAATCTTAAAATATGTATCATTAATAACTATAAACTCATTCATTACACATTAACCCAAGTAACATTTAATGAAGAAACAGTTATATTTCTCCCAAGTTAGTGAGAAGTGAAGCACTGTTTTACATTTTTGCAAATCTCTTTAATGACTGGCTTAACAAGACAGCTGGATTCTCTTAGCTACTTCTGCGTTCAATCTGTTGCAATACACTGTTTTGGTTGAGGCACACAAAGAAAATCAGGCCATCACACAAATATGTAAATGAAAAAAGGAGTCTTTTCAGATAACTGTAGATATTTTTTGGTATTATACCAAAGAAATGGTAGGTTTTTAAAGGTTAGTTACAATGCAGTTACAATGTTAGTTACAATGAAACCATATAAACCTACTGCATCGGTTACATTAAAAGCTGCTGCACATTGTATGAATCTTTTATCCATCCATAATTTCCTGTTATACACTGGTCATTTGGAAAATATTGGTTCACTGTTACACAAACCCTCTAAATGTCACCATATTCCATTATATACCATCAAAAAAAATCACAATAGGTAATAATACCCACTGATCTCATCAGAAGTCTTAAAAGTATTGGGAAGCTGTCATTTTTATCAGCAGCAACAAATTCTGTCAGTGGCCTTCCTTGACCTAACAGCTCACTTTTGAGAATGTCTGCCAAGTACTCAACTCTAAACAATCACAGTTTGTGAGTTACTATTTCAAGTAAAAAATCTTCCATGAAAAAAGCAGTAGTTCAAATTGCAACTCAAACAACTGCTTTTCCTCCAGACAATCATCATACTTTGGTACACAAGGAAGGGCCATATGCATATCTCCCACTTCATCTCACAGAATATTAAAAAGGTGTATGCTCAAGGGTCAGAATTTAGTAATTTCTACTTTTTCATCAGACATTTTTAAGTGAAACTGGCATCTTTTAAAATGCAAAGAATACAAGTATTAGTACAGTTTGGTGACACTTGTCTTGATTTGTGCCAAGCTGCTAAACTACTTAGGTCCAGTTTTAGTGACTAATGCTTTTGTACTATCAGAGCAAATATCAAATCAGTGAAAAAGGCAAATAATGTCTTAGTATTGGTATGAAGACAGTTGTAATCACATGGAACTCCAGAAAGGGTTTCAGGACTTAAGGGGTTTATGGACCACTTTTGAGAACCACCTGGTATAGACTGAAAAGCTGAAGTAGTTTAGTACGTACTTCTCTTCCTTATCCCAACCTAGAGGTAACCACTGATAGCAGTGTGATAGATACATAACCCTTTCACACACACGCTTGCACGTATGTACTTAGTAAAAACGTGACACTACAACACACATTATTCTGCAACGTTGTCATATGTCCAGATCACCTTATTCCTTAATAGGTACATAATATTCCATAGCAATATCGTAATTTGCTAACCATTTCCCCTATTGTACATTCAGGTTATCTCCTTAAAAACAGTGCTGCAATCACTATCTTTGTACAAATAGCCTTGATGCTGAAGCCATTTTGATAACAAGAACAAACTGGTTTAACAATTTTTTTTTAAAACCATGCTATAACTAGGGAAAATCTAAATACCTGGTTAAAATCCATTTGAGAAGCTCAACTACAAATATATATTAGAACTAGTTTTCCGTTTTCCTGGCTCTTGGTGAAAATACTGAATTTAAGATGAAAAAGATTATGCAGAATATTATTTATGGATGTTAAATGCTAGCTGTATGTGATACTACTGGTAGCTATGTGTATTTAAAAACAATTTCAGCTCAACATTCTATCAATATAGATAACAAAGTTTGAAAAAAAGCACAATTCCCCTCCTGGTGTTTACTCAGGGACATCGCTGGCATGCTACAAAGCCATCAAAATTTAAACTCTTCTCAACATAGACCCTTACCATCTACGCTTACAGTTCTATAGCTAATTAATCAAAGTAACAGTAACTGGCAACACAGGTGATCAAGCTGAGGTGGGAAGAAAGTCCTTTGTAAACTATAACTTAATAGCATTTAGTTTTAATTTGATCATTAACAACAGAAAATAGTTTTAAGTAGATGCATTAGTGTTACAACTTTCTACTGAAAAAAGCCCAATACTATAGAAAACATACGAGAATGACTCACCATCTTCAAAGGGTGTCCCTTCTGGTCTGAAAACAAGAAGATTTCTGATTAAAAAAAGTTTTTCATTCTTTCATTCTGCTTTTTCCTGATTTTCAACAGAGAAAGAGGGGCTCATTCTGATCATTTGTGGAGTCTTTAAGATGTTGTTAGTTTAATATCACCTAAGCCCTAGATTTTTATAGAAGTATAAAGGGTAACTTGCATTTTCTAAGTTTTCCTTTTAGGGTGGTTTTACAAAAAAAAAACCACCAAAAAAAAACCCAGCCATTATTTTAGCACAAAAAAATTCAGTTTATAAATAACAACCAATCATTTTGTAAATATATGTGTTCTTAACAGAATGTCCCATTTACAATTTACATCAGTAAAATGGAAATCAACACCCTTTAAGATAATCATGACATCAAAGTGTTCTGCTTTTCAACAGACCTTTATCTCTTGCTCAAACTGGATAGACATAACTGAAATCACCAAGAAAGCCAGTTTCTTTTGCTCAAATCCTTTCCTTGCCTCTGAACCCCAATTTCATTTTTCTTAAGCAGCAGCATGAAATGTAATTATTACTTGCAAGGCATATTCTGGATCTCAAATAAGCATGTTAACAGCCTAAATTTAATATAATCACTTTACTGTAGAAGGGTGAACTACGAACATTTTTTTCACTAGTTTTTAAAGTAGATTCAACTGATTCAGTGGCAACTCAGAATCTTGTTTACAAAAGTATTATCTTTAAAGTTTTAGTGCAAAATCCTAGTTTAAAAAGAGTGAAAGAAAAAAGATCAAGTGTGGGAAAACCAAAGAAAAGGCATAGGAAATTTTAAATTAAAGATGCATATATGCAATATACCACTATATAATATGTAGAGTGTAAGACTGCCTTCTCACAAGGCTCCATTCAGCTACAGCTATACCTCATTTTATTGTACTTCACAGATGTTGCCTTTTTACAAATTAAAGCGAGGCCCTCCACCAGCGAAAAAAAAAAAAAAAAAGGGAAATTACGACTGGCTTTATTGTGATGGTCTGGAACCAAACCCGCAATATCGCCTGTACTTCAAACTGGGCTGTGAAATATTTTTCATTTAAATTCTTGCCAGTGTAAATTCTCAAATTTTTGGTTCCCAGCCTTTTTATAGTTCCAGTAGAATGAAAGCATAAACATTTGCTTTGTACATTTTGTACAAACTAATTTATCTTTTTCCCTTTAGTTTCAAATGGTACATTTATCAGTAAAGCCAAAGTCGTTATAAAATCATATGTATTAATACCAAAATGCAAATAAATTTTATGTAACTGCCAAAACCCTTATCAGAATGATTTTTCTAATTTACCTTGCAGTTTTTGTAACATCCCCATTCCACCTTAGCCTCTCTTCCTAGTTGTTACACATTTTTTTCTTACAGAATCACCACATCTAGCAATTGTTATATCCTTCAACTCACCCAAATATAACTGCATTCCACTGCATGATGTTATTTTCAGATGGTGCGCCACTGACACCCACAGGTGGGTCCTCTTGCAATCTAGAAACCCAGGTAGTAATTTTACAAGTTGAACATTTAGACCAGGAAAAAAAGACCAAACAGAACACCTATGCGCCATCTACTTTGAAACACAAACTAAAACCATTTTTCTGTCCTTGTGTTAAGCTGGAATAAATCATATAACTTAAAAAAAAAATCGACGAGGTATATATACACTTAGCTATAAATTATGTAAAATTCCAAAGGGCTTGGGACTATACCTCTTCAAATATCATCAAGATTAAGGTATCTCTTCAAGAACTAATGTATACAGGCTGCCCTCAATCAAATAAAAAAATAAAATAAAAACCTCAACTGCAAAAAATATTTTTATAGATCAATTTTGCTGCTGTATGAGTCCTAACCACAGCTATTTGTGCAACATTGCCACTAAACCTCTCCCAACACCCCCCAAACAAAAAAACCTCAGTGTAAACACTAAACGATTGAAAACACATATTCAATTTAATTAGGAAACTAATTTTAGGCTGGAGAGTTCCTTTATCCCATTTGCTTCAATTGGCAATGGCTTTTAAAGTAATCAAAGCTTCAGTTGTTAGGTTTTCCTGTCAGTCCCTCTTTTAGAGGCTCTGCACTAACACTAAATCTACTGTACCTCTCAGATCAGGAGACTCAATACAAAGCTACTACCTCCAACGTTGTCATAGTCAAGTTGTCATAACCTGGAGACCCTTGGAAAATTAGCAAAGGTGCCATGTGTTCAATTCAGAATAAAGCGGGGAATCACAGTAAGAAACCAGGGTTAACAATGGACACAAACTGGATTTTATTAAATTTCATTCATAGGAGTTAGTCTGAAATCTACTGATTTCAAACTGTAGAAGACGGCTTTTGCACGAGATAGGGCATTTCCTTTTAAAGACTCATCTCAGTAACAAATGAATGCTATATTGTATATATTATATATGCAGTGATTGTCATGTAGTATACTTTGAAATTAGCCTACATAAAAATGGTTATTTTTAGTGAACCTCAAGCAGATTAGGATGGACGGATTACGATGGATGGAAACCATAGCGGAATTATGCTGCCTGACGCCCACCAAACGCAACTGGTTAAGAGAAGTGACGAATATATTCAATGATAAATTGGCCAAAGCCCAAAACAATAGCTTCCAAATGCCTCACCTACGACTTTATAATGGCGAAGTTAAGAGGGTACTTCCTGAGCGGCTAATCTAAAATTTTATACTAGATATTCTGTCTCAATCAAGGCAGTCTCCCTTGAAAAACACTTAAAATGTTCAGAAGTTCGCAATACTAAGTTTTCTCAGTCACTTTTTACCCCGTACCTCCAAGCGTTCAATCAAAGGTAAGCAACTGAAAAAAATCCACTTCCTTCTCACTAACCCCCACACCTCTTAACAAAACCCTATTTTACAAAAGGAGGCACAGGGAGTATCAGGTTAGCGCCAGTCTCTGGGAAGGCATTTTTCCAGACTTTGGAGGCTATAGATAGGGCTTTATACACCAGGCCACGGAGCTGAGTTCCAGAAGGCACTGGCAGCCGGTGTTGCCAGCTCGACTCCCAGGTCTCTAAGCCAGTTCTCAAGGTCCTTTCAGGCGGGCGGGGGAGAATCGGGTTTCGGAGGATGGGTTAACCACCTCCGGGCCTCGCGCAGCAGACCCCACCCTCGCTGCAGAAGAATGGGGGGTGGGGGAGCTATTCGCCCCAACCCTGCCACTCCGAGGAGACCGCAGGGCCATCGAACAAAGCTGATTGGTGCAGCAAGCAGCGAAAACCGCTTCCGCAAAAGCTCGCTTTTGGGAGACAAGGAGGGGGCGCCGCAGGGTGCAGGGGTAGGGGTAGGGGTGGGGGTGGGGGGTGAGATTTGAACGCTAGGGCGAGACGACGGGCAGCTGGCCCAAGCAGGCAGCGACGAATCTTAGGACAGCCCACAGCCATCTTTTTACTTTTGGGGGGGAGGGGGTATCGAAATGTCTTACGTCAGAGGAGTGAGCAAGCAAAGATGTGGAAGTGCGAACTGGGGGTAGAGCTGGCCTTCTGTCGGTGCCGCAGGGCCCACGGTCGGCCCTCTTAGGATCGTGAGAGAAAGGTATCCCGATCCCCACCCTGCAGGCCCGCAGATTTGGGGAGGAGCCATGAATTAGGCGAAAGTGATGGGCCTTACCGCTTGAAATCTCTCATGAGCCTCCTCCGGGCCGGGGTCGACATGCTCCCCAGCTGCCCCGCGGTCAGTCTGAAAGAAAAGAGTCCCGCGCAGCCCCCCCACCCCCCGGCGCGGCGGCCGAATCACTGCGGGTCACCGCCGCCGCCGAGGCTGCACAAACAACCCTGCAATGACGTCTCCCTCCGCCGCCTCCAGATCCCTCCGCCCTCCGCCGGTACCACAGAGTGAGGGGTGGAGCAGAAGGGGATAGGCCGTTTGAGAGCTCGTATAGTAGCCTTTCAGCAGGACCCTATCCATTGTGGCTTCCTAAACTAATCGAAAAGTTAGTCTTCTCTGTGTTTAGACTGGAAGTTGTGATTTAAGAGACACCGAAACCGAAACACCACCCTGTCTCCCCCCTTTACTAGTTTAGGCCCGACCGGGTGGGGAGAGAGGGACTCAAGCGAAGCCGGAGATTTCAGGGAAAGGAGGAGGGATGACGTAAAACCACGTGACTGCTGGCGGCGTTGTCAACAATCCACCCCTGAGGGGGAAGGGGCGAAGTATCTAGAACCACGTGTCCCTATGACGCGATTAGAACGGATCACGTGAGAGCGTCTCCTAGATCTGATTCTCAGCCAGGTCAATGAACCAGGTAGTTAAATCGACTGGGCTGAGGGCGGGCATATACCTTTACTAGTTTTCCATCCATTTCGTCCTATGAACACGGAGGGCAATCAAAGAGGTCGTGGCGGAAGCAAACCTTGTTTTGCTTCTTAAGTCATTAAAACTGAGCCGAAAATAATTTGGGTTTAAAATCTCCTCTGTTTGGTTCAATGGCTTATCAAATCTGGTACATGAAGAAGAGTGATGGGGGCCTTCAGTTTTTTCTAGTAAGTGTGGCATTGAATGCTGAGGCCCATACAAAGTAAAATCCCCTGAAATCCTTTCTTAGGGCCATGCAATAGTGTGTATGTATGTACGTTGCAGTGGGGTTTTCAGGTTGGAAAGTCTGGGCAAAGAGAAAAGAACGATGTAGATTGTCCAAGGTTTATTCACACTCCCTGTGGAATTATGAATTTTGTTTTTCCCGTATGGGTCTGTTCACCTGTGAGGATTTGTATCCAAGTCCATGGATTTAGCTACGGTGGGGTGCCATCGTGTTTGTCAATAAGTGTGGGTATGAGGACTCCAGAGAGCGTATCAATGGAAGGTTGGTTGTCAAAGAAACCTAAAAATATGATTTAGATCTGGGGGAGAGGAGGGGAGTGGTAGGGGGGAGGGGGGCGTGACATAGCTAGCCTGGATAACTCATTTTGGGTTTTCACACCAACAGGTGAGGTGCTAATGTTCCAGAAATGCCCAGTGGGCAGGGGCGGGGCTTAAAGGTATTGACTGTTGGAGAGGACTGTGAATACTTCAGCCCAAAGTGGGATGAGAAGATAGAATAAGGAAGGACCTTAGAATTGCCCCAACTTACCCAAAGTTAAATGTAACCAGAGAGGGCTAACTTTCCCCACTTTCCTGGTACCTCCCTATCTTCTAACCCTGAATTCCAGCTCTTGCTTTTAATAACTGCCTTCCTGATCAGGCTAGCCAGGACTAACTCTTGATAGGTCCTGCTGTGCATTCACAAGTATGATTCTTTGTCAAAAGCTGGATATTCTAATTTTTACTTTTTTGCCTTCTTGCCATAGCAATCCTAATCCTTCCCATAGCTAAGGGTGAAGACATACTGGTAGGATTACATGCAATGAAATGCTAAAGAGAAATTAAAAAAAAATCCCTGCTATGTCATTTATCTAACAATTTATAATTGTTTTGGAAACCCAGTTTATGGTTTTCCAAAATGAAGTAACACTTTCGACAAAATCAGTGATGTTTCATTAAAGTCTTATAGCAGTGTATCGAGCAAGAATCATTAGCTGTCCTGGTTACCAGACCTACCATAACCTATTTGTGGTGTTAAAAAACAAAATTGAACAGAGTAAATTTGAAAATCTAATTGGCTTTATTAGCGATTAATGAATGGGGCAGCATCCCACCTAGCAAGTAGAAGGGCACTCTGAGGGGTTTTACAAAATGGAAGATTTTTATAAAAAGAAGATAAAAGAACTATTAACAAAAGAAAAGGATTATTTTTGAGCAGGGACTTCTTTTTGGGTGGGAAGAGAACGGGAAGGGTTTTTATCATGCAGATTGCCTGTTCTTTCTTCGAGGGTGGAGTGGAGAGGGCCCACGTGATAGATTACTTCATTGGTGTTGACTGGAAAATTCGAGATAGTGAGTCTGGAGTTTTGTGGTCAAGACTTTTCCTGGGAGAGGTTGAAATGTCAATTAGATAAGGTATTAAATCTAGGTTTGGTATTATGGGCTCTTAGCTCTGGTGATACCATTTTGGGCCTGTGATTTTTTTTTTTCTTTAACAGTAGAAAGCATCATTTTGAAGCTATATAATTTTAGACTAGTGATTCTGTATCTCTAAATTATGAGCTCACTGAGGGCAGGGACTCTGATTCATGCCTTGTCCCTTGCAAATACTTAGCCCAGAACAGATATTTAATAAATATGCTTACAGCAAGTCAGGGCCCACTATGAGATTTACTATAACATTCTTATTCTTAGAAAGTATTGGGTTATCGGAAAAGTCATGACGTATTTTTTTCTGTTTTTCATTGCAAAAATGCGTCATGACTTTTCCGACAACCCAATATTTTATAACATGGTTGAACAACTTTTTAAACGGAAAGACATTTCTGAACTCTTTTGGTGGTGATAAACAAAAACCATGACCACTTCTTCCTCTCCCACTCCTCTCTCAGTATAAACCTTAGCAGCATAGAAACACCTGGGAAGCTTTTAAAATACCAGTTCCTTTACCCTATCTCATTTAAATTAGGATCTCTGGGGGTGGGGTCTTTTTAAAAACTCACCTAGCCTTAATGAGATGTGTTCTCATACTGCCTGCCATGCCCCCGTCAAATAAGAGGTTCGTACAATACTACCTGCAGCCACCCACAGATCAGGTCCTGGGTCCCAAGAAAACCTCGGTCTTGCCCACTCCTCAAACCAGACGTCTTAGGTCCTGGACCAGCGAGTAGATAGGTGTGATTTTTTTTTTTTAAGATTTTATTGGGAAAGTGGGGGAGGGGAACAGTGTTGGGGAATTGGGGAAGGGCAACAGACAAGTTGTTCTTCAGTCTTTGTTGTGGAGGGCGCCAGTAGCCATCTGGCTTCCCACCGGCAGCTCGTGGCCTCTAAGCTTATGGTGCTGTGTTCAGTCTTAGTTGCCGGTGGGCATAGCCCACCATCTAACAGGCAATCTTGTTACACCAGCTGAACCATCCCGCCACCTGTTGGCAGCTCAGCGATGGCGCAATGTCACTGGCCCATGTGGGAATCGAACCAGCGGCCCCGTTGCTCAGAGCTTGCGCTCTTAAGCCAACTGAGCCACTGGACTGAAATTTATTGGATAATAATGATGCTCTCTCATTTAGGGGCAGCATAGTGAGATTTGGTCTTTTAACATTTAACTCTTTTTACATAAAAAAGAACTGAAAGCCCTAAGAAATACCTGAACACTTGCTCCACTGATATCCTTGTTATTCATTGGAGGCTGTCATGCCAGCAGAACCCCACATCTAGCTCTTAAAGCAATTAGATAACAGCTTTTTTTTTTTTCACCTGTGCTCTTGTATGTCAATCCATGTGTGGTACAACACTTTGAATTATTTTCTTTCCCAAAGAGTTTAGAGTTTTGACATGTAGTGACTTTTTTTTTTTTTTTTTTAGATTTTTTTTGGGGAATTCGGGGACTCACGGCAGCCCAGCTCCAGGTTGAGCTGTTGTTCAGCATCTTAGCTGTGGAGGGCAGTGTCACTGGCCCTCATATATGGGATCAGAACCGGGGCCCTCTGGCATCCCAAGCCAGTTCTTAATCATCGCGCCACTTGGCCGGCCCAGACATGTAGTGACTTTTTAAAAAAGGATTACTAGGAGTTCGGAAAAATTTAAACGCTTTATTTCAGGCATTCCAGAAATGTTGATTTAATTACCGTCTTATCCGCATTTTAGGAATTAATGTCGATAGCTGAGGTCGAACTCAAGAGTTTTCAAAGACAAACGGGGTCTGTGGAAAAGATTCCTATTTTTTCTGTTTATATTTTCAAATACCAGTTTATTGTGTAAACGCATTATCCAGCTTGAACGTAACTAGGTAACTCAGAAAACTACATTACACCAGACTTGTTTGGAAGTCTCATTTTACAAGATGTCTCCACTTCGTGACACCAGACATCCTTTTAGGACCAAGCATAAGCAACATGTGTTCTCTTGCCTGGGAGCATATGCGAAACGCAGGTAGGACAAGAATCCGCCTTGGTTCCCTTTTCATAGAGGATTTGCCGTCACTCGCGCTGCAGTCAAAATGCTGATCCGCCCCCATCTCCGCTCAAAAATAACTTGGTGAGGAGGCCCCAGTTTGATCAACCGCAACCCGTACTTCTCACCTCCACCCCACCCCCAAGAGAACTTCCACTTAGAGTCCACCGGGAATCGTTTTCGCGTCTTCTCATTCCCCTTCCGGGTCAGGCCGGCGCGGCCGATGTTCCGGTCTTGCGCGCTAGGCCCGCGGCACCGTTGCCATGGTAGTGGGCCGCTGAGCTAGTGGGGCCAGCCTGCTAAGTAGGGTCGGTGTCGTGTTGCCCCGCTGGGAATGCGCAGAGCCAGGCCCGCGGGACTATAGAATGGGCTGAGGCGGTGGTTGCTGCCGGGACGAGCTCGTCTGCAGGGCGAGGGGAGTGACACTGGTCTGGGACCCTAAGACATCTGGTTTGAGGAGCGGGCCGGATCGAGGTTTTCCTGGGTCCCGGGGCCTGTTCTGTGGGCGACTGCAGGCAGTATTACGGAAACCTCATATATGTCTGGGGCATGACTGGAAGTGTGAGCCACCCCATGATGGATAGGTGACGTATAGAGACAGAATCTTAAATCTTAGTGTTGATGACAATAATCGAGATAGCGGGAGGCTCCCGAAGTTCTGGTGAGGGTTGGAGCCCCACGGGACATCTTACTGCTGAGCTCACAGAGTTTTCAAAGACAATCAGGGTCTGCGGAAAAGATTCCTGTTTTTTCTGTTTCTGTATTTTGACGTATTGGTTTATTGTAGAAATGTATTATCCAGCTTGAATAAATAAAAGGTTTAACATTTTCTTTCTTTATTTCTATGAAGAAGAAGCCGGGCTTAAGAATGGAGATGTATGAAACCCTTGGAAAAGTGGGAGAGGGAAGTTATGGAACAGTCATGAAGTGTAAACATAAGAATACTGGGCAGATAGTGGCCATTAAAATATTTTATGAGAAACCAGAAAAATCTGTCAACAAAATTGCAACGAGAGAAATAAAGTTTCTGAAGGTTTGCTTCTTTTGCCTTAATTGCTCTCTGTAAGTCAAAAGAAAAGTTGTTGTGGAATAAAAAATTATATAAGGAATATTTCAGTTAACACATGCAGTAAGACATGTACTAGGAAAACAAGTGTGATACCCTTCTTTATTGTCTACATTTTCTAATTTTATAATGATACAAGATAAATGTGCTTATGTATAATGGAACAAAAGTTATGCCAAATATTGTGAAATAATTATTAAGAAATAGCCTAGGTATAACACTTAATAAAAATGGCTGCTTTGTGCAAGGCATTGTGCCAGATGCTGAGGCTATCATGAAGTAAAAGACAGTACCTGTTCTTCAGGACTTTCATTATTCAGACAGTAGGACATATAAAAATAATACTGAATGACAAGTGACTCATCATAAATGCCAAGTGATTAGCACAAAGTCCTGTTGGGTAGGGAAGGTTTCTTGGAGGAGTTGGGACATGAATTTGACCTTAAATGATGTGTAGAATTTACGTTAGAGGGAGAAACTGTTGTGTTACAGGTTAGGGGAATAGCATCAGCTCAGAGAGGCTAAAGCAGGACAAAGGACAAAGCAGAAACATTTGCTTATAGCATTTCCTGCACAGAAACGGAAGTGAGATTAGAGAAGTAAATTGGAGATATGTTTTAAAGCCTTGTCTTTGGGGCTAAGGAGTTAAATTTTGATTTTGTTAAGAGGTGAAGGTTTTGAATTCAAAGAAACTATAAATAAAAATCTGGCGCTGTTTTTTAAAAATAGAGTGGAGCACTGAAAGGATAAAAATAGGCCTGTTAAGAGTTTAATTCAGGAATACTGATAAATGTAGTGAGGACCCTTGCTGGAATGCAGCAATTTGAATGGAAAGGAAAGTTAGAACCTAATATATTGCAAAAGAAGACATGAAAGAGTGTAGAAGGAAGTAGAAAGGGAGGAGTCTAAGGCATCTTTGAGGTTGGGTGAGCTATCATTAGAAATATGTAAGACCCAAAAGAGACATGGTTTGGGAACTAGTTCAGCTTTAGGAATTTGAATTTGAGGGGACAGGAGTACATTTAAGTAAAGATGACCAGTAGGCTTTTAGAAATGGGGGACATTATCAGAAGCTATCAGGATGGAAGATAGAATTTTGTATAGGTATGACAGGTCACACAGGACAAAGAACTCAAGAGTGTAAAGAAAGGAGCATTAACATTTCTAGGTGATTGGGTATAATTAAGTGATTAAAAAGTGTTTATATATGTATTTTATATATTAGAATTTATCTAGATGCTTTAAGGTTTATGACCTTGACAATGTAGTCTAGGTGTTTCATGTGATGAAGAAAACAAGATACTCTTGTTCATTTTTATCTGATACAAAAGCAATATGCCTTGTAAGTCCATATTAAATATGATGAATTGATTTGCTTTCTAAATAGAAGAACTATATTAGGCATATGTGAATTGTTGGAACTGCTCTGTTTCTAGACAATGAAAAGAAAAGTTAAAGTCAGTAAAGATGTTATAATTTTGTGAAAGATACCAGTCCTTATCCTGATGACCTAAAACAATACTATTGTATAAGACACTGTTGTGCACTGTAAGTGGAAATCTGACTAGAAGGAGACCTTTTCCCATGCAATGTCTTTCACTCTTTCTTCAACTCTGTTGCATTTAAGCTGATTTTTTTTCTACGTAGTCATTTGGTAAAAACCAATATGTGGCAAGAACACAGATGAATTTAAAAATGTACTTTACTATTACAACTATTATGCAAACTATTTTGAGACACCTTAACCATTCGTATTGGTTTATTTCTTATAGAATTTTAATTCCACAAAACAGATTTTTTGGATTAGTTAACATTCTTAGTCTAAAAAGATAGCCACAGTGAATTAATTTGAACTAAATTTTTATCTGCTAGAATTTCATTAAATAAATCACAGTTAGAGTAATTAGTGAGAGTATCTCCAGAAAAGTTGTCTAGTCATGAAGGAAAGCAAAAGTAAACAACTTGAAAAGGGGTAATAGAGCCTGCTGGTCATCTTTACTAGGTGCTTTTGAGGTTATCTTTACTAGGGTTTATCTGAGAAGGTACTTGGTTCCTTTACCCTGGGTTGATCTTCCCTAATGCTTATTAACTCACATTAACCCTTAACTGCTTTGCCTTTAAAATAAAGACTGGACAGGAAACCGTTAGTTTTTCTTCCTGAAAGATTAATATTGTAGTGTCCAAAAGCAGACAGCTCTTTTCACTCTGCCAGCATGTTGTTGCTGCAGCACTCGGCATTTTGCAAACTGGGAAAATTGGGAGCAAGAATAGGAAAGGAAGCTGGTATTATATTTTGGCATGTTTTTCTGTTTGTCATGTTTTAAGGACTGGTTTATGTATTAATACAGATAAGAAGAAAAATTGATATTGTGCCATTGGAATAAAGGCAAATATTTTTCATAAAACTATACTTTTCTAATGAATCCAACATTGAAAATATAACCCCTTAATTTTTAGCCAAATGAATAAATATTTTTGGTAATTTAAAAAAAATTAAATATTTAAGAATTGATTGTTATCAAGTTATTGTGTTGAAAAATAGAATGAGCAGCATAAAATATTAAACCATTTGTTTTCTAAGCTGATAACAGGCCATTTTTGACATCTTGAAATTATTTTAACAGTGATTGTTAAGAGTCTAAAAAGATGTCTTGTTTAATAGAATACTAGAATATTATTCTAGTAGGATAAAATATCATAATATTTAATAGAATAGAACAAAAATGTACCCACAAATAATTGTATTTTTATGTAAATTTCCTGTAAATTGGTATTTCATATATCTGAAAAGTTTCACGATAGTTTGATACTCTTGTTCCACTGGGATGAATTTGTAATGTCCACCTGGAATTTAGGTTTTACTTTCGAGAGTTTAGGACCAAACTCAGAGAGAATAATTAATTTCTGTAAATTCAGATCACATAGTGGTATTGAAATCCATGCTTATTTGAAAATATAAGGACCTTTTAAATTTCAGATGTTAAATTTAACCACAAACCAAGTTAAAGAATAGGAAGAGGGCTGGCAGAGTGGCTCAGTTGGTTAAGAGCTAGCTCAAGAGTGCGAGCTCTGAGCAACAGCAGTTCAAGCCCTGGCCTGAGCTGAGCTGCCAATAGGTGGCAGAATGGCTCAGCTAAAATAAATAAATAAATAAAAGAATAGGAAGATAACTCTTAGCAGCATACCAAGTTGCGTTAAAGTACATGAACTCTAAATTATTTTAATAAGCAATCAAATGCTAACTTGAAGCAAAGTAACATTTCCCTTTGTTCTATAAGTATTAATTATGAAATAGATGAACAGTTTCTTAAAATAGGAATGTAAGCAAATCAGTTGAGAAATTTCTGTTGAAATGCACGGAGGAAAAGAAGCTGAGAATATTTCTGCTTTTAAAAATGATTTAGGTGTTATATATACAAATTATTGTATATGAAATAATTTATGAAAAATCTGTCTCTTTTGTCAATAGCAATTTCGTCATGAAAACCTGGTCAATCTGATTGAAGTTTTTAGACAGAAAAAGAAAATTCATTTGGTGTTTGAATTTATTGACCACACAATATTAGATGAGTTACAACATTATTGTCACGGACTAGAAAGTAAACGACTTAGAAAATACCTCTTCCAGATCCTTCGAGCAATTGAATATCTTCACGATAATAATGTAAGTGCTTCAGAGTAAGCCAACCAATAGGATGTGTATGAATCATAAGTGCCCTTTAAACACTGTTCTACTTTTATGAAGGTTGTTAAAACTATTTTTCTGTCCAACACTGACATCCTGAAAATGGGGTCACTACTTTACAATTTTGCAGAACCAAAAAACATATTGAGCACACAATATTTATAATTATAGGGCAGACCAAGTATGGGATGCTAAAGGAGTTATTAATCATTTGGTATGGAGGCATCAAGAGTCAACTGGAACATCTTTTATTAGAGAAAATTCACTAAAAAACATTGAAAGTCAGGCTAGCTCAAAAGAAGGGAGGCTTGAAGGTAGGCGCTGGAAACTAGGCCAGGGGACTAGCAAGTCAATGTGGATGACTTTGGGGGAAGAAAGGAGAAATAAAGGAGCTGAGAAATATAGAGCCTGGTTTAACTTATAAAAAACTCAAGAAAGGAAAGAAGGTCAACTGCTCTGATGTTCAGTGTTGCCTTCAGCATTGCTTAGTATGTGTTTAGCTTAGCAGGTTTTTATGGAGACACTTTGTTCCTCACATGAGCTCTACTTTCTGGAAAGTTAGATATGTATTTAGGACATAACAGTAAAACCCTCAAAAAAAGTTTTGTTAGTGATAGAGGCATAAAATCTGTATATCCCAGGCTTTCTCAGACATCTTAATTTCTAATTTTCTGTCTTATTAATAGTGCATCCCATTTTGCGGCTATGAAATACATGGTTGTGATAGCAACTGGAATTCAGATAGTAATTTCCCTGCCAGCTGGATCCATGGGGAGGAAGTATAATACAATCGTTAAGAGCACACAGTGTTTGGAATCAGACTATCTTGGGTTTTTACCCACCAGCTTATCTATGGATAACCACACAACTTGTGCAGTTCACAACTTGAGCAATGAAAGGTAGCAGCCCCATTACTCTGTGGCCCCAGGGAAAGCATGTAACCTCTCTGAGCCTCATTTTCCTCATGTATGAAATGATACTATAGTACCTCACAGATTTTTTGTAAAGATCGAATTAGATAGTAGGTATAAAGTGTTTAGCACTGTATCAGGCACATTTTAAGTGTTCAATAAATAGTGCTGGTAGGGAGCCAGGATTAGTCATGTTATCCCTACAGTGCCTTATCTATAGGAGACTTTAAAAATGTTTTGGGACTACAGGGAGATACCAGTATGAGCTAGACTGAGAGTAGACTTCAAAGAGGAGGTAAAACGAAAGGAAGTACAGGTTTGAACTGCAGCTAGGATGGATTTCACTAGGAGGAAATACGTTCAGAATAGGGGGAGAGCCTAGCAGAGGACTGCAGACAGTGGTGATAAGTCAGCCTACAGAGACCAGGTAAAGTGTGATAAGAACGCACAGGTGCCCTGGGGAGAGGTTTTCCAGAACCTTGAAATTCATCCTGAGGAGTTTGGACTTTTTCCTGAGGACACTGGGAAACTATGGAAGGCTTTTGAGCATTGCTATAATAGAATAAAAACAAAACCCGAGCTTATTTTGGTAAGAGTGGAGGAGAAGTATGGAGAAAGACAGGGAGATCAGGGGAGAGGCCATTGTGACAGCCCAGATCCGAAGTGGTAAGGGCTTGGACTAGCATAGTGTAGCATAGTGGCAATGGGAAGGAGAGGAAGGACAACCGGGAGAGGGGGATGGTGGGTGGACGATGGAAGGACTTCAAAAGAGAAATGACAGGATGTGGGAGCTACTTAGATATAAGAGGGACGCAAACAAAGGGAGAAATCAAAGATAATTCCAAGATTTTAAATTTGAGAGCAGGAAAATTATGCTGCCATTGGCAGTTTCTAATTTTAGAAGGGGAATTGCTTTTAAGTACATGAATATTTTAAAGGACAGTGAGAATTTCTAAGTAAAAATAGTGGTTAACCAATTATATAACATGGCCTTAGGAAGTTGTCAGAATTGGATATGCAGATTTGGGAATCTTCCTCACAGTGGCTATGGTTGACGAGCTAGTGATGGATTACTCTTGAAGGGACAGAGAGAAAAGTAAAAGGTAGTCCTCAGCACCAAGTATAGAAGAATACCCAGGAGGGTGTGTGGGGTAGCAGAGAAAGAGGCGTGTACAGAGAGACCCACCTTCTTTTATTTTCTGTTCTTATCTAGGACCTGGAGTAAAACTATCCCTGACCCTCACCTCACAGAATGTTGTAAAGTTAGTTACCTTTGAGAATTAAGGCAGCAATGAATGAAGTGGCTCATTAGAATAAATATTATCATAGTTATTATCTGGATATCTCCGTTCTGGACTTGATGATTTCAGGTCATTTTCATGTTGACAAAAATCAAGAAAGGAAAACTTCATTTCCCTAATGTTTCAAATTTATTATTATTTTTAAAGATTTTATTGGGGAAGGGGAACAGTGTTGGGGAATCAGGGAAGGGGAACAGACAAGTTGCTGCCCTTTTGTTCTTCAGTCTACCGTAGTTGTGGAGGACGTCGCTTCACTAGCCCATGTTGGTATTATCATTGTGCTGTTCCCAGGTGAGGCAGATTGGTCGCCGCCCTCTGGACAGCCGCTCACGGCGGCTCTTGGCAGCTCATACCTGCTGCCAGCTGCTCATGCTGGCTGCCGGCCACACACAGTAGCTTATGCCAGCCCACTGCAGCAGGGGCTGCAGCCTACGCCATTACCGGCGACTCACAGCAGCCCAGCTCCAGGTTGAGCTGTTGTTCACCATCTTAGCTGTAGAGGGCAGTGTCACTGGCCCGCATGTGGGATCCAAACTGGGGCCCTGCTGCTCAGGGCTGGTGTCCCAAGCCAGCTCTTAACTAATGCGCCACTTGGCTGGCCCCTAATGTCTCCAAATTTAAAATGACTGGGTTTTTATATAGCTGCAGTTTCTGAGATATTGTCTACCTTGATATCCCATGTTCCTCTTAATAAGAATTCATGAAGTCAAATACAGTTAAGTATCAGCAAAAGCTTTTCATCTCCAGAAGTATTTGTTTACCTTCTTTCATTTAATAATGAAGGCATATTTTCTTTTTTATATTGGTTTCTAGGCAGCTCAAATAGAAATTTAATGTTCAGTGGAGTAACAAACTATAGGATTCTTAGTTTATCCTTTTTCATTCTGGTTGTTTTTATAATTGAAAGTGTTGACCTGGTTAATATTATAAGCCTCTTCAAAACCATTTTGGAAGCAGTCAGAATTTAAATGCAAATATTTGGCCACTTACTAGAGAGAAATGTTTTTTCATTCCCTCACTTATTTAGTCAACAAATATTTATTGAGCATCTTCTGGTAACACATATTGATTGTACTAGGTCCTGAGGATGCAGCCTTGAGTAAAAGACTTGGTTCCTACTCTTAAGGAGCTTATTAAATTTTATCCAATTTTCAGTAAACTTCAAGAATTATAAATAATTTTGATCAATATCTTAAGATTGTCGATTTTCCTTAGCCCCAACCCCACCCCCACTCCACAAAGCCCTGCTTCCCTAAATCTAGGCCACTTTTGCATATTTTCTTTTTTTTTTTTCCTATTCTGCCATCTTAGACTTTTTCTCTTGTGTATTTTCTTAACTCTGCTTTTGGATTTTAAACTCAAAGCCTTCCAAACAAGGAATTATTATTTGTACAATATTGTTAACATTGTAATATATTTTATTTTACTTTTATTATTATATATTTTTTAAAGATTTTTTTAAATTGGGGAATTGGGGGAGAGGAACAGTGCTGGGGAATTGGGGGAAGGGGAACAGACAAGTTGCTGTCCTTTTGTTCTTCAGTCTAGTTGTGGAGG
>NW_017731416.1:1835059-1841768 GCF_001890085.2 Hipposideros armiger
TCTGGACGGCCGCTCACTGCGGCTGTTGACCGCTCATGCTAGCTGCTGGCTACACACGGTAGCCCATGGCAACCCACTGCCACAGGGGCTGCAGCCTACGCCGTTGCCGGTAACCGATGGCAGCCCAGCTCCAGGTTGAGCTGTTGTTCAGCATCTTAGCTGCACAGGGCAGTGTCACTGGCCCTCATATGTGGGATCCGAACCGGGGTCCTCTGGCGTCCCAAGCCAGCTCTTAACCAATGCGCCACTCAGCCGGCCCTTAATATATTTTAATATATTGTTAATGTTTTGCTATATGCGCTTCACCTATTATGTTTTCTGAAGTATTTTAAAGTAAGTTATAGGCAACCTGACATTTTCATCCATAAATATTCCACTATGTATCCCTTCGAAAAAGCATATTTTCCTATATAACTTCACAATCGTTATTACATCACATAATCAGCAGTAATTCCCTAATGTCATCTAATACCAAATTTATATTAAAATTTACTGAGTTGTTCCTAAAATGTTTTTTACAGCTGATTTGTTAAAATCAGGATTCAATTAAGGACTGCACTTTCCATTTGGTTTTTAGGGTATATAGGGAATTCCCACTCTTGCAGTCTACCTTAGACATCCTTATTCAGTCTATTTCTGGAAGCTATTGGCTTATTTTTTCATATACACATTGGCATTTAATTGTGTAACATCCAATTGAAAAATCTATTAAGTTGAAGCTTTAGGTGATTAAGAGCCAGGGCCTCTTGAGGTAGTTAGAGGATATGGAAATTTGAACTCTCTTCCTAGATGGGAATTTAAATTCAAGGACATAGGGCTATATAGAGCAGAGGTATTATAAATCAGATTATAATAAGGAGTTTTATGCAGTTCTAGAGCATTCTACTACGAGGTAAAGGCGAATTAAACTATTGTTTGCATCCAAAGTCTGATAGTTAACACTGTATAAAAAATTAACTGGAAATGGATCAAAGACCTAAATGTAAGAGATGAAACTATAATACTCTTAGAAGAGAACATAAGTGAAAATCTGTATGGCCATGTATTAGGCAATAGTTCTTTAAATATAACACCAAAAGCAATCAAAGAAAAAATAGACAAATTTGACTTCCATCAAAATGAAAAACTTAGGGCCGGCCGAGTGGCTCAGTTGGTTAAGAGCTCACTCAAGAGTTTCTCTGAGCAACAGCGGTTCGATGCCAGCCCGAGCTGAGCAGCTGCTAAGCTACCAATAGGTAGCAGGATGGCTCAGCTAAAAAAAACAACAACAAAAAAAACAAACAAACAAACAAAAAAACTTATGCATCAAAGGACACCATCAAGAAAGTAAAAAATTCACAGAATGGGAGGAAATATTTGCAAATCATTATCCAATAAGCATCTAGTATTCAAGATATATAAAATACAACTCAACAACAAGAAGACAATCTGGTTTAAAAATGGGCAAAGGACTTGAATAGACATTTCTCCAAAGCAGATAATACAAATGTGTGATAGAACATGAAATGATGGTCAGTATCATTTGTCATTATGGAAATACAAATCAAAATCACAATGAGATACCACTTCTCACCCACTAGGCTGGCGGTAATTTAAAAAACAGACAATAACAAACAGTGAGGAAGTAAGAGAAATTAGAACCCTCAAACACTGCTGGTGGTAATATAAAATTGTGTAGCTTCTATGGAAAACAATTTGGCAGTTCCTCAAAAAGTTAAACGTAGAATAACCATATTACCTAGCAATTCTACTCCTAGGTATCTACCCAAGAGAATTGAAAACATATGTTCACATAAAAACCTGCACAGGAATGTTCATAGCAGCATTTTTCATAATAGTAAAAAAGTGGAA
Source organism: Hipposideros armiger (assembly GCF_001890085.2). NCBI lineage: Eukaryota > Metazoa > Chordata > Mammalia > Chiroptera > Hipposideridae > Hipposideros > Hipposideros armiger. The sequence goes on from NW_017731416.1 coordinate 1,836,911, forward strand.
ACAACTCAAATGTATATTAGCTGATGAATGAGGTAAAGCCATACAATGGAATTTATTCAGCCACAAAAAGAAATGAAGTACTCATACATGCTACAGCATGAATGAACCTTGAAAACATTACACGTATGTTAAATGAGAAAAGTCAGATACAAAAGTCTACATAGTATAAATTTCCTTTAAATGAAATATCTGGAATAAGCAAATTCATATTTGTGTATGTTTTTTGAAGAAATGTCTACTCAAGTCCTTTGCCCATTTTAAAGTTGGGTTATTTATTATTGTTGAGTTGTATTTATATATTTTGGATACTAGATGCTAATCAGATATAATTTGCAAATATTTTCTACCACTCTGTGGGGTTCTTTTTTTTTACTTTTTTGTTAGTGTTCTATTTAATTCTTTTTTATAATTTCTTTCTCCTTATTGATATCCTTGGTTGAGATATTGTGTTCATATTTTTCTGTAGTTCTTTAGACATGGCTTCCTGAAGCTTTGAACTTATTTACAATAGCTGATTATAGTCTTTATCTTGTAAATTTAATGTGTCTGGGCTTCCTCAGGGAAAGTTTCTTATTGACTGCTTTTCTTTCCTGTGTATAGGCCGTACTTGTTTCTATGCATACCTTTTTTTGGGGGGCGGGAGGGGAACTTTTTTTTTTTTAAACTGGACATTTAATATAATGTGGCAACTCTGGGAATTTGTTTTCCATCTCTCAGGGTTTGTTGTTTGTTGTGCCTTTGTTTACTTACTACTTTCCTGAACTAATTCTGTGAAGTCTGTCTTCATCATCATGTGTGACCACTGAAATCTTTGTTTAGCTAGCTTAGTGGTTAGTTAATGATTGGTCACATATTTCCTTAAAAGCCTGAAACCAATAAATCTCTCAGCCTTATTTACTGAGGAGGTTCTTTTTGTGAGTTGGGACATGCTTGCTTTGAACGTTCAGGCAGACAGTTTACAACTCTGCCTTAGCCTTATCCTTCCTGCTTGTGCAGAGGCTCAAAGTCAGCTAGAGGTGACAGCGTAGGACCAACTCAGGTCCTTCCTGGGCATGTGCACAGCTCTGCATGTGGCCTTTTTTTAAAAAAGATTTTATTGGGGAATTGGGGGAGGGGAACAGACAAGTTGCCATCCTTTCGTTCTTCAGTCTAGTTGTGAAGAACGTCGCTTCACTGGCCCATGTTGGTATTATCATTGCGCTCTTCCTGGGTGAGGCAGTCACTCCCCGGCCATTAGATGGCCGCTCACGGTGGCTCATGGCAACTCACAAAAGCTCATGCCAGCTGCCGGCCAGCCCCACTGCAGCCTACACCTTCGCCAGCACAGCTCCAGGTCGAGCTGTTGTTCACCATCTTAGCTGTAGAGGGCACAGCGTCACTGGCCCTCATGTGGGATCCGAACAGGGGCCCTGCTGCTCAGAGCTGGCATCCCAAGCCAACTCCTAACCAGCGTGCCACTCGGCGGGCCATGCATGTGGCCTTCTTGATTCTCAGGAATATGTTAGAGCTTTTTAGACTCTTTAAGGACAATCTTCCAGCCATTCTTTTTTAAGTATTTTGATCAGCTTGTTTTTTGTCCTGGTACAGCTCCCTCAGGTGGCTATAATGTTATACAGTAGCAGCTAGTTCTGACAAAGGCCTCAGGAAAAAGGCTGTTTGCACTGGGCAAGCTCTGAGTTAGATTAGATAAAGATAAGCCTAGTGGGATTTTTTCAGTGACTTGCTGGACAGGTCAGATAATGACAGTTACCTGGGAGTGGGGCTTTGGAGGAGATATAATCCTGTTGATTTTGGAGGCTGTTGGTTTACAAGGCTACCTGGAGATAGTGAGAGGGGAACAGAAATAGGGCAAGCTAAGAATACTACTGGGTCATATGGTCAGTTTATGTTTTAACTTAAAAAAACTGCTAAATTGTTTTCCAAAATGGCTGTACCATTTTACATCCCCACCAACAATGTATTCCACTTTCTCCCCAATATTTGTTATTGTCTTTTTTTTTTTTCGCTGAGCCATCCTGCCACCTGTTGGAAGCTCAGCGGCTGCTCAGCTCGGGCTGGACTCGAACCCCTGTTGCTCAGAGCTCAAACTCATGAGCGAGCTCTTAACCAACTGAGCCCCTCGACTGGCCCTGTTATTGTCTTTTTGATTATAGCTATTCTAATGGGTGTGAAGTGGTATCTTTCTTTTTGGAGAAGTAAAACTGTCTTTATTCAGAGATGACATAACTATCTGTAGAAAATTCTATGGAATCTACAACAAAGTTAACAGAACTACTCCGTAAGTTTATCAAGGTTGTAGGAGACAAGATCAATATACCAAAATTAATTCCATGTAACAATCAGATATTGAAATTTAAAATACCATTACAATAGTATAAAAAAAATGAAATATTTAGGAAAATCTGACAGAAGCTGAACAAGACCTATCACTGAAAATTTCTAAACATTGATGAGAGAAGTGAAGGAAGACCTAAACAAATAGAAATACTATGTTTATGGAGGTCTTAATGTGATGGTGGAAGACCACAGAGAATGTCGTCAAAACATAGAATTTTAATAGTTGGGATTCAGAGACTGCTTCTCAGTTAACAAAATTCCTCACATAGTCATAGTGTTAGTTGTTGAAAAGAATGAGAATATTAGGGTATCAAATGGATTGATCTTTCTGCCCCATGTTGAGAGCACTGAGGAGGGGGGTTATGGATGTGTGGTAAGCAGAATGTGTGAAGTGGTATCTTTTTTTTTTTAAACAACATAACTTTTTTTCTTTTTAATCTTTGTGAGCTTGGGTTAGGCAAGGTTTTCTTTTTTTTTTTAAGATTTTTTTTTTAATTGGGTAATTGGGGGGCGGGGAAGAGCGTTGGGGAATCGGTGAAGGGGAACAGACAGGTAGACAAATTGCTGTTTTTGTTCTTCAGTCTAGTGGAGGATGTCGCTTCACTGCCCCATGTTGGTATGATCATTGCGCTCTTCCCAGGAGAGGCAATTGGTCACCGGTCATTGGTCGGCTGCTCATAGTGCAGCTCACACCGGCTGCTGGCCACTCATGCTGGTTGCCAACCACTCACGTAGCTCACGGCATCTGCTGCAGCCTATGCTGTCGCCAGCGACTCACAGCAGCCCAGCTCCAGGTCAAGCTGTTGTTCAGCATCTTAGCTGTAGAGGGCAGCATCACTGGCCTTCAATGTGGGATCCGAGCCACAGACCTGCTGCTCAGAGCTGGCACTCCCAAGTGAGCTCTTAACCAGCTGAGCCACTCGGGCGGCCCATACTTTTTTTCTTTTAATTGGGGAATTGGAGAAGGGGAACAGTGTTGGGGAATTGGGGAAGGGGACCAGCCAACTTGTTGTTCTTCAGTCTTAGTTATGGAGGGCACCAGTCGCCATCTGACTGCCTATTGGCAGCTCGTGGCCTCTAAGCTCAAGGTGCTGTGTTCAATCTTAGTTGCGGGTGGGCATAGCCATCATCCCATGCAGGAGTTGAACCAGCAGCCTTGTTGTTTAAGAGCGCACACTCTATCCACCGAGCCATCTGGTGGCAGCTCAGCTCATGGTGCCGAGTTCAGTCTTAGTTGCGGGCAGGTGTAGCCCACCATCGAACAAGCAGTCTTGTTGTTAGGAGCAAGTGTTCTCACCAGCTGAGCCATCCTGCCGCCTGTTGGCAGCTCAGCTCGGGCGCAGTGTCACTGGCCCATGTGGGAATTGAACCGGCGGCCCTGTTACTCAGAGCTCGCGCTCTTAAGCCAACTCTTAACCAACTGAGCCACCCGGCCAGCCCCATGAAGTGGTATCTTAATGTGCTTTTTCATGTCTATTTTTTTTCACATTATATTCTCAGATTTTGGCATAGTGGTTGGCATGTAGCAATCACTCAGTAAAAGTAAAAAAGGATTAATATAGTTGCATAGATGGCACCTTTAAGGTTGCTTATTACCCTAAGTTAATTTTTTGGCCATTTGTGGAGGGAAACTGTGAATCAGAACAACAGCCAATTCCAAGGACTTATAGCAGTAATCTGTATAAACAAGGAAAGACCCCAGATGTCTGTCACTGAGATATTTTCGCTTGTGCTGTGAAACATTTCCGGTGATGAGAACATACTTTATTCATTTGATAAAGTTTTTAAATGCCTTCTTTGTTTTGGGCACTGTACTGGGCCCTGGGGCTATAGCTTGAACAAGACAGTCATCTATCTTGCTGTCATGGAGCTTACAGTCTAGTGGGAGTTACAAACAAGTAAACAGGCGATTAATAATAATGTATGACAAATACTGTGATGGGCAAGTGCAGAATGATGTGGGAACATCTAATACAAACATCTAAGCTGAGACCTGAGGAAATAATTGGCCAGGAAAGTGTTTCAGGCAGTTAGAACAGCATCAGCAAATACATAGAGATAAGACAAACCCTGGACAATTGGGAAGCGAATATTCTATAAATTTGGGAAGGTAATCAGAGACCAAATCCTACATGGCCTTACAAGCCTTTTTAAGGCGTTTCAAATTTGTCCTGTGGGATGGGGAATCCTTAAAGGATATTAAACAAAGAAGTACGTGATCATACATGATTTTAAATATAGTACTGTAACTTCATTGTGAACAGTGGATTGGAGATCAGTGTGAATTTAGGGAGACCAGTTGGTGGTGTAGTAATTTTTGGTGAAAAAGCTGAGAGGACTTGAACTAGAGAGAGAAGTAGATGGGTTAAGAATGTATGGGCGTGGGCTGGCCGAGTGGCGTGATGGTTAAGAATTGGCTTTGGATACCAGAGGACCCTGGTTCAGATCCCACATATGAGGGCCAGTGACACTGCCCTCCACAGCTAAGATGCTGAACAACAGCTCAACCTGGAGCTGGGCT
>NW_017731416.1:1843683-1847818 GCF_001890085.2 Hipposideros armiger
CTGGCCCATGTGGGAATTGAACCTGCAATCCTGTTGCTCAGAGCTCATGCTGTTAACCAACTGAGCCACTCGGCCGGCCCAATGTCTATTTTCTTGACTTTATTTCATTTTGAGATGATTGATGGGGCAAGAATTGAAAATACATAACTACTTAGGTTTTGCATTGTGTAGTTAATCCTTTGCATGTGGTAAGAAAATAGCTTTGCTCTCTTAATTAGCTAGATTTTCTCTGTAGTATAATTTTTGAGAGATCCTCTAAGTAATGAAACTTCATTTTAAAATATTTCATCTTCTGCTTGTTTTTTAGATCATTCATCGAGATATCAAACCTGAGAATATATTAGTCTCCCAGTCAGGAATTACTAAACTCTGTGATTTCGGCTTTGCACGAACACTAACAGGTCCTGGGGACATTTATACAGACTATGTGGCCACACGCTGGTACAGAGCTCCAGAATTAGTATTAAAAGATACCTCTTATGGAAAGTATGTATATTTTGGGATCTAGTCATCTTTTTTCCCCCTGGTGTATCTGTCACCCCTACTACTGATAACCCTCTGCCTTCTGTGTCTGGGTTGGAACTAAAAAAGACACACCTCTAAATAGAACAGAGAGACCCTATAGGCACCTGCCTGCCCTGCTGGCTATGATGTTGCCACTATTGCACTCGGGCTCAGTGGCCCTAGCCCAGGAGACCTATGCAGACATCCCTCAGGCTATATCCATGTGGCTTTAAGTTGCACCCCATCCTTAGCAGAGTTGTCTCCTCTGCTTCCCTTTAGCCTCTATGTTCTGCAAAGATTTTAAAATCATTTATCTCATTCTGCCAGTGTTACCATAGGAACTGCCAAGTTCCTATTTTCTGGAATATGGTACCATCTTTGCAAAGACTGGCATGTAATAATTTTAAATTATACTGTTCTAGATGCCTCACTTGGTAACATGGTCTCAGTTTCTTGTGAAACAATAGAAATGGTATATGAAACTGCAATCTAATATACAAATAATTCATCTTGAAAAGAATGTAAAGGGACCAAGTTGTACAACTTAGTGAAAGAAATGGAGGGGGGATGATTCTCACGTGCCATTCCCAGAAAGCATTATTCTGATTTTTGTAGTAATAGCTAACATTAATGAGCACTTGCTTTATGCCAGAAACTATTCTAAATGCATGCCTTAGATAATTTAATTTTCACAAAAACCTATGATGAAGGTGCTAGTATCATCCTCATTTAAAAAAAGAGGGCATCAAGGCACAGAAAGGTAAACTAATTTGCTTGGAGCCACTCCAGTGTACCTTTTCAGCTGTACTTAGCACTGATACCCTATGCAGACCATCTCTCTGCCTCAGTTACTTTATCTGTGTAATGAAAATAATAATAGGGCCAGCTTCAAAGTTTGGTGTGAGGATTAAATGATTTAATGAATGAAAAAGATTGAAATATAGTAAATGCTCAATAAATGTAGCCTCCATAAGATCTAAGTCCTAGTTTTACCCTCTCTTCATGATGTAGCTAAAATTCCTTTTCTAACTTATTCCTAGTCCTTATCCCTTGCCTCCAAATCATATCCCTTTCTATATCCTCTTGAACATTATCTGTAAATGTAGTGCCTGTTAATGTTTAATATGGCCTAGTTCTACCCAAGCTCTTGTTTTGTTTTGTTTTCAATACTTCTTGCTGAAAGATAAGTTCCTTGAGGAAAGGTATAATATCTTGTACTCCACAGAACCAAAGTTGGTGCCTTGTATGTGGTAAGTTTGGATTCTGTTGTGTTTGAAATAAATTTGCTCATGAATCTTTTTCTAAAACCTTTTTATTGTAAAACAAAATACAGATACAAGAAAAGCCCACACAATGAATGTGTAGTTCCACCACCAGATCAAAAAATAGAATTTTGCTGGCCACCCCAGAAAACCCTCACGTACTCTATTCCAAATACAACACTTTCTCTTCCCCCAAAAGTAATCATGATATTGACTTTTATTGTAAGCAGTGCCTTGCATTTCTTTATTGTTTTATTGCCCAAAAGTACATCTGCTTGGTTTAATCTGGCCTTTTTTCAATGACAGCTTTTTTGAGATATGATTCGCACACCATACAATTCACTCATTTAAAGTGCACAGTGCAGTGGTTTTTTAGTATATTCACAGAGCTGTGCAACCATCACCACGATCACGTTTAGAACATTTTCACCACCCCCAAAAAGAAACCCTGTATCCACTAGCAGTCACTAAAAAGCTAAAAATTGGTCTTAATTTTACTGTTTCTCACTGAAACTTATAAATTGCTATTAAGTTTTTAAAATTTGTGACATAGGCAAGCTAATAAGCTATATCATCCAGTTTTTGTGGAAATATTGTATGTATTACAATTTAAATAATTTATTCTTTAAAATCATTATCTGGCAATAGCAACACGCAACACACACACACACACACACATCCTCCTTCCTTTTAAACAGAAATAGTAGTGTACAAAACATAGTACACAATCTTGCTCTTTCTTTTAATTTTTTAAATTAATAGACTACTTTTTAAGAGCANGTCCAGAAGGCGGCGACTGATCTGCCTCACCCGGGAAGAGCGCAATGATGGTGCCAACTTGGGCCAGTGAAGCAACGTCCTCCACAACTAGACTGAAAAACAAAAGGACAGCAACTTGTCTGCTCCCCTTCCCCCAATTCCCCACCACTGTTCCCATCCCCCCAATTCCCCAATAAAAATCTTAAAAGAAAATTCTAAAAAAAAAAAAAAAGAATGTATGGGCGCTGAGAGAGAAAAAATGGCTTGGTTTCTGGCTTGAGACATGGGGTTAAAGTCCATTCACCAAAGGACTGTTAAGATAAGAACAAATAGGTTTGGGGGAGAAGATGATGCATTTAGTTTTGAATTTGCTGAGTGGGACTTCGCGTAGAATTCCACTTCTTGTGGAAACCAGGAGAGATATCTTGGTTAGAAATTTGGAAATCATCAGTATATGGCTAGTTACTAAATTTGTAAGAGTAGATGTGATTGAGATGGAGCAGTCAATAGGTGAGAAGAAGCCCAAGGGAGTATGGTGTCCCCATAAACAAGTGAAGAAAATGGTCCAAAAAAAAAGTAGATGAGTTTGACCAGGAAGCATAATGTATGAGAAGAGAAAGCCTAAGACCAGAACCCTGCATTTAAGGGACAGAGAAAGAACTGTCACAGAGATAGCAGGAGACTGGGAGAATCTTAGGTCCCAGAAATCAGGAATGGAGGAGTGGTTGGCAACATTTTTACACTAAGATATCAAGTAAGATATGCCTTGAGAGGTGTCTAATGGTTGTAGTGACAATGAAGTTGATGACTTTGGCTAGGGCAGTTTAATGGAATGTGGGAGCAGAAGACAGATTACATTACCTTGAGGAGTGCATGATAGGTTAGAAAGTGACAATGATCGGTTAGAAAGTGACGACTGAGTAAAGGTAAGGTTTAGCTGTGAAGGAAATGAGAGAACCCTCAGTATCTGGAGTGTGACATGGGGTTAAAGGAAAGTTAAACATTTTTTTTCGTTTTCTTCTGATTACTTTTCCTGTTAGGAATATGATTTACCTTTTTAGTATTATGTCTATTTTCTTTTTAAAAATATTTTATTGGGGAGTTGGGGGAGGGGAACAGCATTGGGGAATCGGAGAAGGGGAACAGACAAGTTGTTGTCATTTTGCTCTTCAGTCTAGTTGTGGAGGACGTCACTTCACTGACCCATGTTGGTATTATCATTGCGCTCTTCCTGGGTGAGGCAGTCACTCCCCAGCCATTGGATGGCTGCTCACAGTGGCTCATGGCAGCTCAGGAAAGCTCACGCCAGCTACCGGCCAGCCCCACTGCAGCCTACGCCTTCGCCAGCCCAGCTCCAGGTCAAGCTGTTGTTCACCATCTTAGCTGTAGAGGGCGCAGTATCACTGGCCCTCATATGTGGGATCGAAACAGGGGCCCTGCTGCTCAGAGCTGGCCTTCCAAGCCAACTCCTAACCAACGTGCCACTCAGCCGGCCCTCTTTTTTTTTTTAAATATTTTATTGGGGAAGGGAAACAGCCAAGTTGTTGTCCTTCAATCTTAGTTGTGGAGGGCACAGCTAGCTCAGCTCCAAGTCCAGTTGTCATCCGGCT
>NW_017731416.1:1851043-1852964 GCF_001890085.2 Hipposideros armiger
TTTTTAAATTAATAGACTACTTTTTAAGAGCAATTTTAGGCTTACAGAAAAATTGAGCAGAAAGTACAGCGTTCCCATATCCACCCCCCCCATCCTTCCCCCACAGTACAGTTTTCCTCTTATTAACATCTTTCATTAGTTTGGTACATTTTTTAGAATTGATAAACCAATATTCCTACATTGTCATTAAAATTCAATAGTTGACATTGATGTTCACTCTTTGTGTTGTATTTCCTATGGGTTTTGACAAATGTATAATGTCATGTATATATCTACCATTACAGTATCTTACAGCATAGCTTCACAGTCCTAAAAACTCCTCTGTGGTCCACATTTTTATCTTTCCCTTCTTCTACCAGAACCCCTGGCAACTACTGATCTTTTCATTGTCTCTATACAATTGCCTTTTCTAGTATGTCATGTAGTTAGGGTTATACATTATGTAGCCTGTTCAGTCTGGCTTTTTTCAGTTAGCAATATGTATTTAAGGTTCCTCCATTGTTTTTGTTTTTTTTTAAGATTTTATTGGGGAATTGGAGCCAACTAACCAACGCGACACTCGGCCAGCCCAAGGTTCCTCCATTTTAAAAAATGGTTTGATAGTTCATTTCTTTCTATCACTAAATAATATTCCATTGTATGTATTTATGATAGTTTTGTTTACCCATTCACCTAATGAAGGACGTCTTGCTTGCTTTCAGGTTTTGGCAGTTATGAATAAAAGCCGTTGTAAACATTCATGTGCAGGTGTTTGTTTTTTTTGTGGACTCCAGTTTTTCAACTCATTTGGCTAAATACCAATGAGTGCAATTATTGTAATAATTGTAATATCGTAAGCCTATATTTCGCTTTGTTAGAAGCTGTCAAACTGTCTTCCAAAGTGGCTGAATCATTCATTGTGTATTCCCACCAGTGAATGAGAGTTCCTGCTACTCCACATCTTCACCAACATTTGGTGATGGCAGCATTGTGGATTTTAGCCATTCTAATAGGTGTGTGGTGGTTTCTATCTTATTACTGTCTTAATTTACAATTCTCTGACAACATATTGTTGAACATCTTTTCATAGGCTTACTGCCCATTTGTATATCTTCTTTGGTGAAGTGTCTGTTCAGATATTTTTTCCAATTTTTAATTTGTTTGTTTTCTTATTATTGAGTTTTAAGAGTGCTTTATGTATTTTGGACACAAGTTGTTTATCAGATACATATTTTGCAAATATTTCTTTCAACTCAGTGACTTGACTTTTCATTCTCTTTTTTTCAGGACATTAGCACATTTAATATGTCAACAGTCAAGGCAACTTTAAAATATATCTGAGAAACCTTAATCCTTTAAATGCTCATTAAGTATACAAAAAATTATCATAAGACCTAATTAACAACATTACAACCTTTAAGAACTATTACTACTATATAGTAATATTCTTTTCCTTCAAGTTTTACAGTATTATTTACATAATGTTAACAAATAAGATCAAAAGAGAATTAACAAATTACAATTTTTCTCTTGCCAAAATACTACTGGGGTCAACCACAAAACTGCTTAGCTATTGAGACAACTAATTACTTTTTCCCTCCCTCCCTCCCTCCCTCCCTTCCTTCCTCCCTTTCTTCCTTCCTTCCCTTCTTTCTGTTGTTGCTTAATTTCAATTAAAATATCTTTGTAGAAGAGTACTCATTAGCTGTCAAAAACACTTACCATTTTCTGAAACATTTCAAATAGCTTTTTCCATTTCCAAATATGTGCCTTGAAAAGAAAATATTTATTTATTTATTTTAAAGATTTTTATTGAGGAATTGGGGAAGGGGAACAGCATTGGGGAATTGGGGAAAGGGAAACAGACAAGTTGCTGTCCTTTTGTTCTTCAGTCTAGTTGTGGAGGACGTTGCTTCACTGGCCCAAGTTGGCACCATCATTG
>NW_017731416.1:1853944-1856812 GCF_001890085.2 Hipposideros armiger
TATAAAATGACGTTAACAGTATTTTCTGGAGCTTGAGGATTAAATGAGGCAATGGTGGAAAAGTTCTGAGCACAGAGCCTTGAATATGAACAAATGTTGTTCATATTAATTATTGTTGTTGCTGTTATTTAGATAAACATATGTACATCTAAAGACTATTCTTTTTATTTTTAAGATTTTTACTGGGGAATTGGGGAAGGGAACAGTGTTGGGGAATTGGGGAAGGGGAACATTGTGTTTTTCCAGGACCCATCAGCCCCAAGTCAAGTTGTCCTTCAATCTTGGTTGTGGAAGGTGCAAGCTCAGCTCCAAGTCCAGCTGCCGCTTTCAATCTTAGTTGCGGGGGGGTGCAGCCTACCATCCCACATTGTTGTTAAGAGCACACGGTCTCACCAGCTGAGCCATCCTGCCACCTGTTGGCAGCTCAGCAGCAGCTCAGCTCAGGCACAGCTCACTGGCCCATGTAGGAATTGAACCGGCGACACAGTTGCTCAGAGCTCACGCTCTTGACCAACTGTGCCACCTGACCAGCCCCAAAAGACTATTCTTTTTCTTTTTTTTTTTAAAGATGTTTATTGGGGAATTGGGGGAGGAGAACAGCGCTGGGGAATCGGGAGAAGGGGAACAGACAAGTTGCTGTTGTTTTGTTTTTCAGTCTAGTTGTGGAGGATGTTGTTTCACTGGCCCAAGCTGGCACCATCATTACGCTCTTCCCGGGCGAGGCAGATCGGTTGCCGGCCTCTGGACGGCCGCTCACGGTGGCTGCTGGCCACTCACACTGGCTGCCGGCCACACATGGTAGCTTATGGCAGCCCACTGCAGCAGGGGACTGCAGCCTATGCCGTCACCAGTGACCCACGGCAGCCCAGCCCCAGGTCAAGCTGCCATTCACCATCTTGGCTGTAGAGGGCAGTGTCACTGGCCCTCATATGTGGGATCCGAACCGGGGCCCTCTGGCATCCCAAGCCAGTTCTTAACCAACGTGCCACTAGGCAGGCCCCGCAAAAGGCTATTCTTGAAGGAAAAAATTATTTCATTGGTACCTGAAGAGAACTAGAGTTTATTAAGGATCAGATTTGTTTATTACATTTTCAGTTTAGTTTTTAATTTTTTTGTTTTTTAGTTATATAAAGAATAGATAGGGCCGGCTGAGTGGCTCAGTTGGTTGAGAGTTGGCTTAAGAGTGTGAGCTCTGAGCNAGATTTTTACTTTTTACTTTTTAAATACAAGATGATTTTTATGTTCAATTCTAATTCATAAACCATTTATCATAATGCCCTTATATAAGTATCTGAAACAATTTTAGAATTACAGTTATTTTTTATCTGGACTGCTATATGGCTTCTCATGCAATTTAAATATAAGGTATTTAATGTTATTAATAAAATGTGATAATATTTAATGTATATCCTAAAGTTGGCATATGATATTACAGTGAAAATTTATAAATGATACCATTTAAAAATCTTTTTTCCTTTGGTCTTTTTTTTTTTTTAAAGATTTTATTTGGGAATTGGGGAGGGGAACAGCGTTGGGGAATCGGGGAAAGGGAACAGACAAGAGAGCGAAGCGTCACTGGCCGTCATATGTGAAATCTGAACTGGGGCCCTGTTGCTCAGAGCTGGCGTCCCAAGCCAACTCCTAACCAATGCGCCACTCCACTGGCCCCTTTGGGCTTTTTATTTTAAAAGTTTTTTAGAAAATATATTTTATGTATTTCTCCATGAAAAAATGATTTATTCTTGTCTGTTTCAGACCTGTGGATATCTGGGCTTTGGGCTGTATGATCATTGAGATGGCCACTGGAAATCCCTTTCTTCCTAGCAGCTCTGATTTGGATTTACTTTATAAAATTGTTTTAAAAGTAGGTAAGTATTACTGAAATACACTGTTAAATGCCTAAAATAAATAATGCCAGATCAATTCTGCTTGATTTTCAAATTTAGTTTATTGTTATAAGAATAGGGAAGCATATTGTTTTGATAGATGGCACCAGATGGATGCCTTGGGCTGATAAAGAAGGTAGAAAATTCTCCTCTGTTTTTACAAATAATATATTTTTTTTGCCAGGTTGCAAATAGCTAAGCCATATGTTGATGGTTGATAATAAGAAAAATAGGAATATACTTCAGTTTGTCTGAAAGTTGTTTTAAAATTAGGTTTCTACACATATTTACATCTCTCAAAGGGGACTTTTAAGTGATAGAGTTGATACAGATGCTTTTTTAAAGCACTTGGAGGTAGAAAATCAGTTATTTACTGAGAAAACTATTTTTTTTACTACAGTAGATAACCAAATAGCTAAATAATTTATTCAAAAATATATCTGATGGAAGCTGAATCATTTGGCTATCTGCTTTGACTACCCAAATATTTTGATGGATAGCCAAAATATGGAGTTTCAATGATTTGGTTTTTTTTATATATTTCTGAATGAGGAGCTGGAGGAGCCCTTTATGTGGTGGGGAAGCTATACATAAACATGTAATTACAGGAGCAGGAGGAAGGTACTGTAAACAACTGTAAAAACTGTGAAATCTAGATAAATATTGATTAAAGATACAGTTCAGAGCCTTAAAGCATCACACTTTTTTGTGTTATCTTTTTTTTGTGTTAAAATTCTGGTTATGAGGTTAATGTTAGAAGGAACCTTAGAGATGATGGGATGGATTTTGTCATTTTATAGATGAGAAAACCGAGGCACAGAAAGGGAGATTTGCCCAAGGTTACAGAACTAGTTAAAGCAAAACTGGTGCCAAAACTTAGCTCTCTCCACTTCTATTTATAGTTCTTTCCATTCTACTACTTTATAGCCTTGTTTCTTCTTTGCAACAGTTCTAGCTCTAAATAATTGTAACATTTTTTTTT
>NW_017731416.1:1859077-1861717 GCF_001890085.2 Hipposideros armiger
TTCCTGAGGTCTAATTCCATCTTTTCAAAAACATTTTTAGCTCTAGGTAATCAATTGCTTATACGCTTGTCAAATAAATTTAATTTTTCCCTTATGGAGACCTGTTAAGAGCTTACTTAATCACAGAATCTTTTTTACATTTTCTAGGCTTGTTTACAAATTGATCCTGCTGAGAGAATATCATCTACTGATTTCTTGCATCATGAATATTTTACTCGAGATGGATTTATTGAAAAGTAAGCATTTTGAGTGAGTGTGGATTTTTTAGTGTTTTGTATTAGGAAATTTGACTAACATGAGAATTGCTACATAGGTTAATGTTACACATCAGAAAAACACAATTTAACAACAGAAAAACTCAATTTATTGAGTTCCTGTGTTGACTAGGTATATAGTAGACCTACAGGTGTCATGATGAAAAATTCTAATAAAAATAATTGCAGTTAACATTCATTGCACAATTACTATGTCCTAGGATGTGTGGTAACCATTTAAGACAAATTTTCAGTGGTCACCATTGGCCAGAGATAACATTAAATAAACAATCAATACTTTCTAGTTTTATCCCCATTTGGACCTCTGACTTAGAATACTTCAGTTTTTCCTCTTCTGATAGCATCTCTGATCTATATATTATAATTAAGATTCATTTCCCAAATGATTTTTTCTCTGCTTTACTTTCTCTTTGTGGCAGTGCCTGTTGTCATTTTCTCCCCATCAAATTGGAAGTTCCCTAAAGACAGGGACTATGCCTCTTATAGCCATTCTGTGTCCCACGTTGTCTATATAATATATAATGACAATGTAGATTCATAAATCAACTATATTTCTTTAAAAAAAACACCACTTTTTCTTTTTGGGCTTTAAATGCAACAGGAAAAGTTTCTTATTAATTGCAAAATCATTCAGTTGGCCTTTGGATGTGACATCAGGAAAATGGACATCAATTAAAAATATGATGGAGTTAAGACCAGGCATGGAAAAGTCCAGGAACTGCCATTGAAGAGAGAATAGAGTAGAAAAAGGAAAAGAAAAGGGAATCCTTGAGAGTAACTAGGCATTTCAGGAATCTTAATCTGAAACAAAAAAATGAGAAGATACATTGAAAGTACCGTATTTGCCGGNCATGGGATGGTGGCTACGCCCACCTGCAACTAAGATTGAACACAGCACCTTGAGCGTGTTTTTTTTATCTATTCCCATTTTTGGGTTGTTTCCTATTTTTGGCTATTACAAATAAAAGTGCTATGAACATTCATGTACAAGTCTTTGTGTAGATGTATATTTTTATTTCTCTTGGGTAAATATCCAAAAGTGGAATGGTAGGTTTAAGGTATGTGTATATTTAATTTTTAAAGAAACTGCCAGTCTATTTCTCAAAGTATCATATTTTATATTTTCCAAACTAGGGCATGTATTTAAATTTTCTGAATTATATTATTCACAGAAGGACTAATTTGTCTGCCTCTAATAGGCTATGACTTGCACAGACCATTGAGCATTTTTCTTGTTAAGTTTTATTGATGGATTATATTATGTTCTAAAATAAGCACATATTTTTAGCTAGTTGCAGTTTTAAGGATCTGGGTGTTCCTACATCATATAGTAAATAATGGACTCAATTTCACTTTGTGAGTCAACTTTGTGTGTGTGTATGTGGTAAAACACACATAACATGAAATCTACCCTCTGGCCAAATTTTAAAATGTACAGAATGGTATTGTTAATTATGTTCATATTATGGTATGGCATATCTCTACAACTTTTACTGTGAATCATTTTAAACATATACATTTTGAAATAAACTGAAGTATAATATTCTATGCAATTACCTTGGATTTTCTGGATTTGAATTCTAGCTCTTTTACTTAGGAAGTCTTAGAGAAATTACTTGAACTCTTTGGGCCTCAGTATCCTCCCCTGTACAGTAAGGATAATAATAATAGCTACCTTGTTGGGTTGTTGTTAGGCTCAAGTAACAGGAAAAGGCTGAATAGAGTGTTGTGTGTCATGCCGGAAGCATCAATAAAAGTTATCTATTACTATTATGTTTTGCCTTCTTTCAGAGGAAGAATGAAAATTATAAAGCAAATGGTTTTTATTCAAATTCTATCTTTAATACTTTGATTAAAGAAATGTGTTTTATTTGTAATTATAGTTATTTAGTTGTATATAGATTCATTACATGCAACTTATTATCCAAAACTCTTCCTTCCATTTGTTTTGTTTTGTGGGTATTTTTTATTGCTTCTCTACTCAGTTGAAATACTCCTCAGGTAGGGAAACAGAAAAGAGATATTCAAATAATGGATTATTGAAAAATTTGAGGGCTTCAATATTTGTGAAATTGTATTATGCTATAGAAAGAGCACTGGATTAGGAATCAGACAATATGAGTTAAAATTCTAGTTTGGCAAACCACTAATCGTGCTTCTAGCTCTGTAAAATAGAAATGCTAATCCATGAAACTTTCCATCTTCAGGGCTGAGAAGAGGATCAAAATGAGCCAATTAATTTCTGCTAATTTCGGCAGAAACAGACTGACTCATAGAATCATAGGAGTCATAATGCTTTACAAGTACAAATTTCTTAGGGAAATAAATGGTCAGAACTCACTGTCAGAAATTCCTAAAAAAAAAA
>NW_017731416.1:1864862-1872174 GCF_001890085.2 Hipposideros armiger
ACCCTGTTGCTCAGAGCTCGCACTCTTGAGCGAGTCGAGCTCTTAACCAGCAGAGCCACTCAGCCGGCCCTTCAGTATAGCCTTTTGAATTTGAGCCATACGAATGGATTTTGTATGCAAAAATAGCTTTTTTAAAAAAGAAAGTCAAACTAAAACCAAAACAATCTCCCTTCAGTATTGATGTTCTGTTACATTTTGTACTGAAAATATTTCTCTAGAGTAAGATTTCAGAAAACTAGTCAGTTCATTTTTTAAGTACTGTTACTTTAAAGAACCACAAAAAAGACAAAGCGGCCTGAGTCTTTTTTGAATAGTATATTTATCAAAATTAAAAGCAATACTTTTATTGAGTAAAGTTTGCATCACAAAAGAAATCTAATTCATATATCTATTTTGTAAACATTTTATATAGTAAATTCCCATAGCAAAATTGAAAGATATATCTTTACCAGGAAGTAATTTATATTAGGTAAATATTGGGCCATGTCTTGGCATGCATTACTGATGACTTATTTATGCTGTGGCTGCAATGTAAATTAATTTATTAAATGGTCCTTAAAGATAAAATACTCTAACTACATAAATAAATATATTATTGTTTGATGATTGCTTATTTTATCAGATTCTTACCGGAACTAAGAGCTAAATTACTACAAGAAGCAAAAGTCAATTCATTCATAAAGCCAAAAGAGAATTCTAAAGAAAATGAACTTACTAAAGATGAAAGAAAAACCATACATACCAATGCACTGCTAAGCACTTCAGTTTTGGGAAAGGTAACAACTGGTTTTATTTTTAGCCAGTATAACTGTATTATAGGTAGCACTCTAATGATAAAAATTACTGTTCTCCTGACTCAGATTTTGGTTGTATCTATTCCAGGAAATGGAAAAAGAGAAAAAGCCTAAGGATATCAAAGTCAGAGTTATTAAAGTCAAAAGAGGAAAAGGAGGTATCTTAGAACCAAAACAGACAGAGTATGAAAGTAGACTCTCTCAACAGGATGCAATTGAAAACGCTCAAGATACAAAATCTATCATCAATGAGCCATCAAACCCTGTCAATCCCAGCACTAATTCTAATGGCATGAAAGATGACCCACATGCTGGTGGTAGCATGACAATGCCACCCATAAATCTAACTAGCAGTAATTTGATGGCTACTAATCCCAATTCAAATCTCTCCCACTCCAACTCAAGGTGAGTTCTAACAGAAAAGAGACAGAAAGAAATGGACCTAGTTAATACAATATTCCTATATAATGGTAGCTCAAAGAATCAAGTTCATAGTGTCTGTATATAAATTGAATTTAAAGATACATTGAAATGATAATCATAAAATGGGCATTACTGAGTGCTCCTCATGAATGCTCTAGAAGAAATTAACTTTTCTTGGCTATATAGATGTTTAATTTTTCACAAACGCCTTTTGGAAAAACCTCATCAAAAAAAAAAAAACCTCAGAAAAATTTCTTTTCACTTAAAGAGAAAAAAAGGTGATATGGGGCCAGCTGAGTGGCTCAGTTGGTTAAGAGTTGGCTTAAGAGCGTGAGCTCTGAGCAACAGCGCTGCCAGTTCGATTCCCACATGGGCCAGTGATGCTGCGCCTGAGCTGAGCTACCAGCAGGTGGCAGGATGGCTCAGCTGGTGTAACAACAAAATTTCCTGTTAGATGGTGGGCTACACCCACCTGCTACTAAGACTGAACGTGGCACCTTGAGCTGAGCTGCCACCCGGATGGCTCAGTGGATAGAGAGTGTGCTCTTAACAAAAAGGCTGCTGGTTCGACTCCCACATGGAATGGTGGCTACGCCCACCCGCAACTAAGATTGAACACAGCACCTTGAGCTTAGAGGCCACGAGCTGCCAACGGGAAAGCCAGATGGCTACTGGCGCCCTCCACAACGAAGATTGAAGAACAACAACTTGGCTGGTCCCCTTCTTCAATTCCCCAACACTGTTTTCCTTCCCCAATTCCCCAATAAAATTTAAAAAAAAAAAGGTGATATGCTCTAAGTTCTGGTATTGATGTGCCTTCGTATAGCTAAGTAGGTTTTATTTCTCTTATCACAGCAAATTCTCTGCTTCAAGGAGAGAAATGGAGGAAGGATATTTAAAATAATCTTTTATAGTCAAATAGCCTTTCAAGGTCAAATATTTTAGGAGCAAAATAACATTTTGGGCTAGTTTTAGATTTAGTGACTGCTACAGATTTAGAGACTGGTACATGAGTCTGTTAATCAAGGGCAGTGTGATGGGGGCAAGGATCTGTCTAGTGAGGCATCAGGGCTATTCTAAATTTAGGGCAACTACTGTATGTCTAGATGAGGAAGGAGACTAGGTTCAGTATCCCACGTTGATCCTAGCAGAGTGGTTTGGGCTATAAATTGTGAAAGGTGGTCAAGTAGACATGTCTGTGTCAGTCAAAAGCTACAGTGGGTTACAGACAGCAGGAGCTCAGTTGTTCTTCAAGTGACCCAAAATCCATGGTTGCATTAACCATGGTTGAAAACCAGCCTTGGACAGCAAGCTTAGAAATTCAGAAACCCAGTAGTTAAGAGATCCAGGTTCAGAACAGATCCAAGCTGGAGTAACCCCACAACATACTTGTCACCACTGTTGTCAGCCATGAGCGAGGTGTTCTCCACTCTGTTTTCACTTCTCTACTGAGAGCATTTGGCACTTAGGGACTGACCATTGTATTTTGGTACTCTGTGTTCAACCAGCAGACTTCCATGATGTAGCTTATTCATTATGGAAGCTAAAACAGATGCACTCCTGGGGAGTTCTAATAGCTTCTCATTTGTTTTTAAATAATAGGTTAACTGAAAGAGCGAAAAAGAGACGTACTTCTTCACAATCTATTGGACAACTTATGTCTACTTGTAGGCAAGAGGGTACAGGTGCCACTCAAGTAAGGCAAGAAGCTGGTCATTGAAATATGGCCTTTCAACATTATCCATGCGCACCCTGTCCTCTCTCCTTGTCCTTTCCCCCATATACGGGGCTCTACTGTAGCATTTTTAAAAATATACTTTTCTTATCTTTTTTTTTCCCCTGAGATGAAAATAGGCCATCATTTCCTTAGACCTTTCATAACTTTAGTTAATTTCTTTTAACTTGATTTGTATTTTTAATGTGTGACTTGGGGCAGGGGGGAATTAAGATTTTCACCTTTAAAAGCCACAAGACTTTTCTGGTTTTTCACTTCCCGAAAATGTTTTTGATAGTTTACTTTATAGATTAAAAGCAATCGCCAAATAGACACATTTTGCTTTTCACTAGAAAAACTAATCAATGTAGTTCATTCCCTCATTTTTTTTTCCATAGGAAAGTAGCTTATGCAAAATTGAAGCCCAGTGTTATTTACAATAATAAAAAACTGAAAACAACACAAATTCATCCACGAGCAAGTGACTGGTTAAGTACATAAGAGTATATCCACACAGTGGGATACTACACATTACATTGTGGAAGAAAGTTCTAGGAAACTTTTTATCATCTGTTGTCAAATGAGCAAAAACAGATAACATAAAAGGTTTTCTAGAATACTGCATTCACAAGTAATTTTTTTCCTTTGGGTTTTCCTAGTGTCCAGAGCATATCATTTTGTAAATAGAAAAACAAATTATTAATAAAGTGAACTGAAGCCATTTGTCCAAAGTCAGAGTACAGTGAATAGGATTAAAAATTAAAAGTTAAAATTGTGCTATTCATGATCAAGACTATGATTCTCAGAATATTTAATATGCTAAAAAAAAGTTTGCTTCATGAAACTTTTATTGGCATTTGATCTGTTTATTGGTATTATATTCTACTTCTTAATGATTAAAATAACCTTGCAAAGATAGGCATTGTTATGTCTCTTATATCATCTAAATGGCTAATAATTCTAGGCTTGTCATTTAATAAATGGTGACACATCTTTCTTCAAATTTACTTTTGTTTTTTTGTTTAGAGCCAAATGGAGAAGGGGGTATTTAATGAGCGAGCAGATCAAAGTGACCAAATGGCAAATGGAAACAAAAGGAAGCTGAATTTTGCCAGAGCTGGCAGGAAAGAATTCCATTTCCCAGAATTGCCTTTTACAATAAAGTCAAAGGAGATGAAAGGAATGGAAGGTACACATTTATCATGTAGTTTTACAAATCTCCAGATGTTATCTTTGACAAGACCTTTTTTTTTGTAATACAACTTAGATTTTATCATGTGATTGAGGTGGAAAACAGTAAAGTACTGCAAAAAATATTTTCAGCTGACGAGAATTTTTTCCCATAGTCAATAAGGGGTTAAAGGAGACTTAAAGGAGATAATTTTAAAGAAAAGTTAAGAAGGTAAAATTTTCATTAGCTCTCAGTATTGTTGAAATGGTAGAACGGTTTTGAGGAAGGTTGTTATGGGTCAGTGCATGACCTGGAGCAAATCAATGTCCTATATTTCTTCATGATTATTTGATCATATAGTAGCAGGAATGGCATATGTACTTCAGGCATCCCAAGGATTTAGTAGGTTAAGATTTATAACATGTATTGAGCTCTTAAAATGAAACTCATTTTTTGGCAGAGTAAATGTTATGTTTCTTTGAAGAACAGTGACACCTTGTGAAAAGTTAATATAATAGCAAGAATATAGTACTTGCACAGTTCAAGAGGAATTATCTGATCCACTTAACGGTTATACTCGGAATTAAAAAAAGAAAAGCCTTCTTTTAATGGTAGATTCTTTGTAAAGTTATAAAACAAATAATTTATGATTGGCACACTTTACCAGTATAACTCATGATCTGTTCAGCTCCTTTATAATAAAGTGAGAAACTGGCTTTAGTGGATATCAGAATTTCCATTTGGAACTCTTACAAAGGAAAGTAAAATTTCAAAGTAGGAGTAACAAGTTGTCATTGTTGTATATATTTTTGCAAAAGTTAAACAGATAAAAGTGCTGAAGAGGGCATCAAAGAAAACAGACTCATCTAAAATACCAACTTTACTTAATGTGGATCAAAATCAAGAAAAACAAAAGGTAAAACTTTTTTTGTTTATAGCTGTTTTTGTTGTTTACAACCCTTGACTTGGTGATTAAATTTAGTTATTATAATTGGAAAGTTATATAAAAATTCTAAATTCTGTAATCTTTGAACTCGAGAAGCAGTTCTATATTTTTCTAGAATAACCAGTTACTAAAGGTTTCTAAAAGTTTTGGGGGGGAGTAGTGAATACCAGCTCTCATTTGAATCCTGGAGCGATGAGAAGATACGGTAACCAAGAAAAAGAGTGTGTGTGTTATGTGTGTAACCTAATATAGGGCGAGTAAACCATGTCAGAGGAAATGAATAATGGTTAAACACACTCATATGGTTATACTGAGCCCAAGAATAGGTGTGTTTGTCTTTAGCCTCTTCCCTCCTGCTTTTTCTCCAATTTTGTCCCCCATCTCTGCTGTTCGCCTACTGTCCAGTTTTCACAAATATTTGCTCTCAGCTAGCTGTCAGATAATCTTGTTGAAATGTCCCAGCCCCTACCCACCTGAGAGAGTCTTGAATTTTATTTGGAAATCTTGAAGCCCTCAACGTCCTATGCTGAGCACCCACTGAATTAAATCGTTTAGATCGCCTTAGATTTTTGTGAAGGCATCAACTTCGTTATCTCTATTTCTTAGTTTTTAAATAAAGTTGATTACATTTTTATTCATGACAAAAATTACCAAATACCTATTTAGGAAATTTGAAGAAATTAGAAATATAGAGAAACTGTGATCTGAAACTATTTAGGAAGGCATTTTAACGGTCTATTCAGTTTCCACAACATTCAGATAAAAGAGTTATCAGACACCGTTAGATATATTTTCACAGTGACATTTATGCTTTTATTCTTGGCCTAGAACTTGTTAAAAACTCCACAGTCCACTTTGCAGAAAAGAGGTATTTTCTAGATAGAACAAGAAAGCCATTAATGGTCATCTTTTAGTTCATTATAAAAAGTAATAAGGTGTCTTTACCTTGGGTGACTTACTGATGTCACAGCATGGTGAACAGCACACCATTTGCACATTTTTTTCAATGACTGGGTGAGTTAGGGCTCCTTAGTTGGGGCAAGCTAGTAATGTGCTATATGTGTTTATCCCACCGTCGTATGAGAGTCCCCTCTCCCCGCAGAACTACAATTACATTCCAAAGCAGGAAAAAATGAACTCTTAAGACGGTTATGTCATTTTAAAAACACAAATGAAAGTAGGAAAGGAAACCCCTTCTTGCTCATCTGCTATAGAACTCCTGAAAAGATTACATTTTTAAGAGTGACCTTGACACAGTAGTAGTTAGAAATAACCAGAAGTCATCACTGATGGTTGTAAACTAATGTTTGATTAGTACTCCCCATTCAAATACAATTCTGACAAGTGACTGAAATTGCACATAAGCTAGTCCAAACACTTTTAATAAATTACTGTCAGAATTAAGAAACTTTTTCCAACTTTTGAGTTGGTAGTTTGTTTTTTTAGAGCATGAGAGACTATGATGTGGTTTTAAAAACATAAGATAGGTAATAGCAACTTTTCTATTCTTGGCTCTGTTATTGACTTGAGTTTGAATTACTTAATCAGATCCAGGCACTTCCCAGGTGTGCATTAAACTCTTTTAGACATCTTAAATGTATACTGAAATAACATCCACGCATTGAATAGACTATGACAGGCCTAGAGAGAAACTCTACATTATTGATAGTGAGTGAGTTAGGCAAGAAAGATAAAAGCCCAAGCACCATTCATTTTTGTTTTATAATGATAATGGGGACTCCTTTGCTAAGTAGTCTTCCTGTATAAAACAACCCCTTGGTGCAAAGTACAAGTACTTATGTGTGGCTGTATTTCCTTAGCCAAAGACTCACCATTTCCTCAGTTAAGGTCCTGTTTCTATTTACTTTTTAGAATACAGGAAATGCACAAACTGAAAGGAAGAAGAACCCGCCAGATATAGAGTAGAAAATGCAGCTGCTGAAAATTCAGGGAATCCCAGAATTACTGTACGGTTTTTAAAAGTTCCTTTTTATTAATATTACATCCACAAAAATGCTGACTAGAGAATTCTATAGCTATATCTTAAATTCTTATAGTTACGTGCATATTCACCTAAATTTATTTTTAAATTTATTAGTCTTTAAATTATTCATGTTTTCTTTCTTTTTTTTTTTTTAAATCAGTGTTTCTTGGTAAGTTTTTTTTGTTTGTTTGTTTTTAAAGATTTTTATTGGGGAATTGGGGGGATGGGAACAGTGCTGGGGAATTGGGGGAAGGGGAACAGACAAGTTGCTGTCGTTTTT
>NW_017731416.1:1874599-1883252 GCF_001890085.2 Hipposideros armiger
ACCATCACTCTTCCAGTTTGCCGGTTGCATCTGAAGTGCCTTTTATGTGGTACAAACTTTTTCTATTTCATAAAGTAAATTATATAGAACCCAGAAAAGAGGAGTAGTACCAAAATCCTTGATTGTCCTATTCTTCAAAAAAACAATAAAATGGGATTATCTGGTGGTTTACCAGGACTCTACCTGATTTTGTATTTACTACAAGTAGACATGAAAAACAAAAGAAAGCATACTTTCTTTATTACAATATTTTAATCTTTTCATCTCATCAAAAGGTTGATTAGAATTCACAGCTGAGATTATTATACACAATACACAATAAAGCTAACAGACTCCGTTAGCTTTAGCAACTAATCTCCAGGGAAATTGAGTTGGTTCCCTGTGGTAGGTTTAACAGTTATAAGTCTATTCATTGCCTGTTGAATTTGAATTTATATATTTGTTGATCCTTACATCAATATCAAAGGATTATCAATTTTTTTTCAATTTCTACAAAAATGCCTGCAGGAATTTTGATTAGGACTGTGTTAAATCAATGTATCATTTTGAGGAGAAGATATCTTAATAATAATACTGAGTCTTCCAATTCACAAGCATAGTATAAACTCTCTATTTATTTAGATCTTCTTTAATTTTTTTTGGTAAAATTTTGTAGCAGTCTTATACATCATTCATTAATGTATTTCTGTGTTTTGTTTTATTGATGCTATTACAAAGGGTAACATTTTTTAATGTCATCTTCTAGTTGGTTGTTACAACACAGGACAATTAGTTTTTCTGTATTGATCTTATATTCTGAAGCCTTGCTAAATTCATTTATTAGTTCTAATAGGTTTTCTTTTGTTTCTATGTTCGTTCGTTTGTTCCTTTTTTCTTCTCCTTCATCATCTTCTCCCTTTCCTTTTCCTTCTCTTTTTGTATATTCCTTAGGATTTCCTATATAGGTAGTCGTAACATCTGTGGATAAACATAGTTTTTCCTCTCCCTTTCCAATGTTTATGCCCTTTATTACCTTCACTTGCCTGATTGTATTGACTAGAACACGTGATAACGTTGAACAGAAGTAGTGAGAGTGGGCATCCTTGCCTTGTTTTCCTATACCAGAGGGAAAACGTTCAGCCTTTCCCCACTAAGTATGATGTTAGTTGTAGGTTTTATATAGGTGGCCTTTATTCGATAAGGATGGTTCCTTCTATTTAGGTTTGCTGAGTGTCCCTACCATGAATGGATGTTAAACTTTGTTAAATGCTTTTCCTGCATCTACTGAGATTCTCTTATGATTTTCCTCCTTTATTCTGTCAATGTGAATTATATTAACTGATGTTTGAATGTTAAATACCCCTGCATTCCTAGGATTAAACCCCACTTGATCCTTTTTATGTATTGTATTAGATTTGATGGGTTAATATTTCATTAAGGATTTTGGCATCTATATTAATGAGGAATTTTAGTCCCTTTTTTCCCTTATATTGTTTTTGTCTGGTTTTGGTATCAGTATTATGTTGCTTCATAAAATGAATTGGGAAGTGTTCCATCCTCCCTTGTTTTCTGAAGGAATTTGTGTAGGATTGATTTTATTTTCTCCTTAAATGTTTGTTAGAAATTACCAGTGAGGCCAGCAGAGCCTGGAGTTTTCTTTGTGAAAAGATTTCAGTATGAAAATTTAATTTCCTTAAATTTATTTAAGAAATATATAGATATCCAGATTTGCTGTTTCTCCTTGTGTCATTTTTGGTAATTTACCTCTTTCAAGGAATTTATTCATTCCATCCAAGTTGCTGATTTTATTGGCATGGCATTGTTTATCATTTTCCCCTTGTTATCATTAAAAGTTGGTCAGAGCTGTGGTGACATCCTCCTTTATCATTTCTTTTTCTTTTTCTTTTTTTTTAATTGGGAAATTGGGGAAGGGGAACAGTGTTGGGGAATTGGGGAAGGGGAACGGACAAGTTGCTGTCCTTTTGTTCTTCAGTTTAGTTGTGGAGGACGCCGCTTCACTGGCCCATGTTGGTATTATCATTGCCCTCTTCCGGAATGAGGCAGTCGCTCGCCAACTGTTGGACAGCTGCTCATGGCAGCTCTCACTGGCTGCTGGCCACTCACGGTAGCTCACAGCAGCCCACCGCAGCCTATGCCATTGCCGGCGACTCATGGCAGCCCAGCTTCAGGTCGAGCTGTTGTTCACCATCTTAGCTGTAGAGGGCACAGTATCACTGGCCCATGTGGGAATCAAACCGGCAGCCCTATTGCTCAGAGCTGGCACTCTTAAACTCTTAACCAACTGAGCCACTCGGTCGCCCTCCCCCACCCTTTTTCATTTCTTATGTTGGTAATTTGTATTTTCTTTTTTTTTTCTTGGTAAGTCTAGCTAGAGGTTTATCAATTTTACTAATTATTTCAAAGAACCAGCTTTTGGTTTTATTGATTATTTCTATTGTTTGTTTCCAATTTTATTGATTTATGCTCTTATCTTTACTATTTCTTTCCTCTGTCTATTTTGGTGTTAATTTGCTCTTTGTAATGTAATAAGAAGTATATATTTGGTCTTCGACTCCTGTTCCTGGTGCAGAGCTCTAAAACCCTTATAATTTCCCAACTGATAGGGCTGAGAGGAGCATCTAAACTGATCTCTCTGCTTTCACCCTTATGTAACCTTCATTCTCTTACCAACTCACTGCCTGAGTGTTCTTAATAAAACTTAAATCAGATGATGTCACCACTGTGCTCAAAACCCCCAATGCATCTCGCTTGCTCAGAATAAAAGCCACAGACATTACAGTAACCTACACAGCTCTACCCAGCATGCCTCTGCCCACTCTTTGCTCTTTCCTCTGCTTCAAAATATCTTTTCCCAGGTGGCTGCATGATTCCCTCCTTCACCTCCTTCCCATTGCTCCAGACGACCTCCTTACTGGTGTTTACTCCTATAGGAAGCCTTCTCTACCACGTGACTTAAAATGACAACTTTCCCCACTCCTATTCTTCTTTTCTGCTTTACTTTTCCGTATAGCATTTCCCTATCTGACAAGCTATGTTTTTTACTTATTTTGTTTATTAATGGTCTCCCTCCACTAAAACGTGAATTTACATGAAGGCAGGGATTTGGTGTTTCATTTGCTGCTGTGTTTCCCATGCCTACAACAGTGCCTAGCATATACTGGCACTCAGTAACGTTGGCTTTGTGAATGAACAAATGAATTTATTAAGCACCTTACATAGTAATCACTTGACAGAAACAAAAAAGAAAACAATATGAGATAATTTTATTGGTGGGGTAGAATATGCTCTCCATAGCATGCTAATATCAATTGTTCAAGTGGCCAAACAACAAATGAGTAGCCGTGATTCTGTGTGGAGTATAAAGATGAAGGAGATTAGGGAAACTTAGAATTTGTTAGTATTTTATGAAGGAATTGAAATTTAATTACATTTAGAGATAACACAGAAGGATGCATATTTGGGACAGAATTTGTGGAAAGTTAGAAAAAAAAATTGTTTCTCAAAAATTAGAAAGAGGAAGGAGCCAAGGAAAGATATGGCAAGTAAAAGGGTAAAAAGAAATAATGCTCTGCAAAGTGAGTTACAGTATGTGGGTCAGATTTTCAGATTCTCCTCCAAAGGTCACCACATTTCTAGTTTTTTGTAGCCACTGTGTGTCAGGAGACCAGGGAAGTCCTAAATTAGAACACTTGGTACTTGCTATAGAGTGAGAAATTGTGTAAGTACTCTCTCAGTGTTAGAAAGGTCTCTCAGTTACCTCCCTTGGCTTAGAATAAGTGAAATGATTTCTTTGCTTAATTGGATGGATACATATGGTACTAAAAGAATAAATGATCCTGTGAAATGTTTAACTCAAAGCAGTAAATAAAATGAAGTTTGCCTGAGATTGACTTTCAAACTGACTTTGTGTTAAGGTTCTTGCTCTTCACAGTTACCTTTCATTTAGGTGATAGCAGTATATAGATTGCAGGTATCCAGTGGCTATTGCATAGTCTCTAGGCCCCTCTTGCCAAAGAGTAAAAATGATTCTGAAGTTTTCTTCGAAGTCAGATAGTCCTAACCTCCTCCAGAGGGAGCTCAGGGTCCAGCATTCCCAGGACGTGCCGCCTCTCCATGTCCTGGTCTAACAGAGGACAAGCCATTCAGTCCCCTGTTGGACTGAACTAGTTAGTGTATGAGGATGGGGTACTCCAACGGCAGTGCTTTTTGCTCTAAATCAATACTTTTTGCTCTCCTAAATGAAAGACGCAATAAAAACACATGCTAGAAATTGGATTTCCTCAGATGAATGGCTCTAAAGTCTTAGGACATTTCAAACCAAGCCCTAGGTTGTTTATATGCATTCCAGGCAGCATCTCTTGGGCGTCTCTGAATAATTTCTTTGCGGCGATTAATTATTACATTCAACCATATTATTATTACAATGTTTAAAGCATCTGATGCCTCATGAAAAGCCTTTAAAACAGCATTTATTATGGGATAATTCTGCCATCCCCTAGTCTTCTTTGGATTGTTGTTTGATAGATTTGAGTTAGGAAAATTGGTTCCTTTCATTTCTATCCTCCAAACAGAATATCTGGTAGTATCAGAATACTGAGACTATACCTATGAACTCCTGGGGCTTCTTTCTTTTTATAACGTGTATTGTGTGAATCTTCAGTTTTTATTAAAATCCACTTAGTACAGATTGGCTCTAGAGTCCAGATTTCTATCAGATACCTGGATTAGGGTCATGGTCTTTCTTACTTTCTCACTGGGGAGTATGTGTGTAGTGTGCTCTATTGCTTCATTTTCCCAGCTGCAAAACAGCGACAAGAGAGCTTATCTCTTAGACACATTATGAGGACTTACTGAGATAAGGTTTACTGCTCATAGGGCACAGCGGGTTTGTAGTGATGAAGTTTAGTTGTTCCCAAGGCCTTTGGAGTCTCCTTCAAAGATGCAGAATTATGGTCTTTAATTTTAGTTCTGTTGTCTGAGAAGTTTATCCTAACTTCATTCCCTTTGGTAATAAATTAGGTCTAGAGGTGCCCTCTACTCTTGTTGCACGTTACCTGTGAAATGCTGAGGGTTTCTGTGTCTTGGTCTCCATTTGTTTAGATATGAAGTTGGCATGGGTGACAAATACATCAAATATCTGCTCTGCATGTATAAAATGTTTCTCTCAGTACAAGAATAAACATGCCATTTAGAGTTTTAAAAGAGAACTGTGTAACAGTTCTTTTTAAAAATTTTTAATTTAAATTTAGTTGGTATACAATCTTTTCCTTTTTGTGTAAGATTTTATTGGGGAATTGGGGGAGGGAACAGCATTGGGGAATTGGGGAAGGGGAACAGACAAGTTGCTGTCCTTTTTTGTTCTTCAGTCTAGTTGTGGAGGACGTTGCTTCACTGGCCCAAGTTGGTATTATCATTGCGCTCTTCCTGGCTGAGGCAGTTGCTCGCTGGCCATTGGACAGCCGCTCACGACGGCTCACAGCAGCTTATGCCGGCTCACACTGGCTACCAGACACTCACGCTGGTTGCCAGCCACTCACAGTAGCTTACGGCAGCCCACTGCAGCCCCACTGCAGCCTACAGCGTTGCTGGCGACTCATAGCAGCCCAAGTCAAGGTAGAGCTGTTGTTCACCATCTTAGCTGTAGAGGGCACAGTGACACTGGCCCATGTGGGATCCGAACTGGCTGCCCTGCTGCTCAGAGCTCGCGCTCCCAAGCTAACTCTTAACCAACGAGCCATTCAGCTGGCCCTACAGTCTTATATTGGTTACATTAGTTTCATGTGTACAATATAGTAATTTGACATTCTTACAATGTGATCACCCTACTAATTCTAGTAATCATCTCTCATCATACAAACTTATCACAGTATTGTTAACTATATTCCTTCTTCGCCTTTTTCACCCATCCTCCCATCTCCCATCCTTCTGGTAATGAATGGATAACGTCTTCTTTTGTAGGAAGAAAATCTCAGCAGAGTCAGTAGCATCTTTTAGAGTTGTGTCACATCAAAGGGGAGATGCTAGTATCATAGTTCTGTTCCATCCTGAGAGACTCAAGTCTAAACCAGCAGTTCCTAACTTTTGTCTTTTGAGGCTACTTTGGATTTTCTGAGTCTTTGTGCATTAATGGAGCAGGTGATGTTACAAACATGGTTGTGTTAGGGTGTTGAGAGGATGTTATTGGCTAACATAAGGAGATCCAGAAGGTTTTATGGAGCCTGAAGCTTTTAAATTTGAGGGCCCTTTTTTGAGACAAAGAATACAAAATTGCAGATACAAAATCACAATTATAAAATTGCTACAGCTGTTATCATGGCCTTGGAAGGAGCCTAGACAAAAGGGGCCTACACTGGCTTCTTGGCAAGTATGCCTCTGCCAGTGGGATTGCCATTACTTGGTTCTCTGTGGCCACCAAAAGTCATTCAGAGAAGTGGGTTCTGGCAGAGACAGTGGCAGCTGAATTGGCAATCAACCAGGTCAAGTTCTGAAATCTGTTGGGTAGACATTCACTTTATGATTGGGAGTCCTGGCTCCAGTCCTTTAACCAAGTGGAGATGTTAGAAGTGGAAAGAGTTACAACTGGCAGCTCAATGGGCTGCTGCTGTGTGACACTCATTTCCTTCCATTTGGAACAAGGAACATAGAATATAGTCACAGTGATAGGGAGCATCCTGATGCATGTAACACCTTGAAGAATAAAATTAAAATTTGATCCATCGAATATTGAGTCTGGCTTCTGTTTTCACCATAGTAACACAACCTTGCTTTTAATGGGCATCTCTTAATTGTCAAATTCAAAGGCTTTCATTAAGTCTTTATTTTCCGATTTTTCTGTCCCATTTGACACCATGAATCATCTTTTCCTTCTTGAAATACTCATCTTTTTTGTCACGTCGTTTTCTTCTCACCTGCAAATACTTCTGCTCCAGTGATCATTTATCTTCCTACCTGTTTCCCTGTCAGCATTCTCTGAAGTTCAGTTCTTAAGCCTTCCACTCTTCCCTGCTTCCTTGAGAGAAGTGTGCTACTCTTGTATTAATCCGTTGGGCGCAACTGATCTCACAGATTCATTGCACACAAAGATGCCGCTATGAAATACATCTTTACTGTGCTAAGCCACAAACATGACTGGCGATAGGTTACGGTAGAGGGGGAAGATACGGAAGCGATGAGTCATGATACTTAAGTTAACTGTTAGATATTTGAAATTTTGTGTGCAATGAATCTGTGAGATCTGTTGCACCCGACGGAGGGTTAATAGCTTGACTACTGCCTCTGAGGGTACTGGAAGGTATTACTTCAAGATCTATAGTTCTGACAGTGGCATTTATCAGAAGCCCAGTCTCCATGTGTTTGCTAATATTTCCACTTTGTTGTTTTGCTGTTTCTTCAAACTTACCATATCTAAACTGGATTGATTTCTCCCCAAGCCATTTATCCCTTCCCTCCTAGATTTTCTTGCTTCTAAAAGTGATGTTACATAGTTTTCCTTGGCTTAAACTTGACATCAACTTTTTTTTTTCTAGTTTCCATGTACCTGATTGCCAGACAGACATCAGGTCTTCATTCTTTCTAACGTAATTGATTCTCCCACATTGTATTAATTTCCGTGCTTAAGCTTATGTAGCCTTTGGGACTCTTCCTATACAAGATGATTTATTTTTCCTCTAGTCTCCCATTTTTTATTGTTTATAATACAAGGTCTGACAATTGAGTTCATGAACTTGCCACTGCGCTTACATTGGCAGCACTGTACAAACAGCTTGGTAAGGTTTCATAACCTTGGTGTCCGTGTTTCACAGCTGTGTTCGTGTTGACATGTGGCAGTATCTTTCTGAGTGGTGTTCATTATTGTTGTTGCATGGTTTTTTATGCTGTCACGAGAATGTCTGAGCTGGAATTAGAGCAACGAACAAACATTAAACTTCTTGTTAAACTTGGCAATAAGGAAAGTGAAATCAGGGACATGTTAGTTCAAGTTTATGGGGATAATGCCATGAACAAACGGCAGTGCACAAATGGATTAAAAGTTTTTCTGAGGGGGGAGAACGTGTCACTGATGAAGACAAGCCAGGACGGCTAGTAACAAGCAGAACTGACGAAAACATTTCAAAAATTCATGGAATTGTGCGTCAAAATCGTCAGCTAACTGTGAGAAGCATAGCAGACCAAGTAAACATCGATAGAGAAATAGTTAGCAAAATCTTAACCGAAAATCTTGGCATGAGAAAGATGTGTACAAAAATAGTCCCGAAGGAGCTCACTGATGAATAAAAGCAAAGGAGAGTCGAAGTTTGCCAAGACCTTTTGGAGAGGCAAGACGATGTTTCATCACTGGTGATGAAACATGGGTGAACCAATACGTCCCTGAAACAAAGCGTCAAAGTGCACAACGGAAGTCAGCCAATCCTCCACGACCGAAAAAGCTCCATCAGTCCAAATCAAGAGTCAAAACGATGTGGCTAATGTTTTTTTGTTTGTTTGTCTGTTTTTTTAGCTGAGTCATCCTGCCACCTTGGCAGCTCAGCTCGGGCTGGGAATCGAACCGCTGTTGCTCAGAGCTCAAACTCTTGAGCAAGCTCTTAACCAACTGAGCCACTTGGCTGGCCCTAGCTAATGTTTTTTGATATCAGAGGGATTATTCATTATGAAT
>NW_017731416.1:1887593-1892109 GCF_001890085.2 Hipposideros armiger
CCCACTTGTTTCTCCCTTCTGTATTATTTTGGATCAAACCCCAGGCTTCATATAATTCTTCTCTTAAATATTTCAATATGTATTTCTAAAAGCTAAGGCCTCCTTTTATAAAGACATAACCATATGCCTTTATAACAGCTATTAACAGTCTCTTAATATCATATCATCAAATATGCAATCAGTGGTCAAATTTCCGTATTTCTCTCATTTTTACATTTTGTTTGAATCAAGCTTCTGTTTTATTTTTTTTTAATCGCTGATGGGCTACTCTGTGCAAGGCATTGAGTGAAGTTCTGTTGAGCAGATGTGGGGATGTCACTGTGAGTGAAGGGCAGCTTGCTCACTGCATTGATGAGCTGAGAATCTAGCCTTCTTCAGGTGGCTTACAGAAACCAGCAGCCATTTTCACAAGTGCCTGGTTTGTACATCACTGATAATCATTTAACCTGTGATAATGTTGGGCTTTGTCCCTTTTATAGACTGTAAAGACCTCCTGTAACATAGCTTCCTTCTTAACACCCCATTGGATGGTTATGCAGTTACTAAATATTTACTACATCAAGTAAGATATAAGTAATACTTCTTTGTGAAGTAATAATTCATGCTACGCAAATACTGATTCCTGTCATCTTACCATCCTCGTTCTTCCTTGAAACTGAAGAAGGGTGTGGGATGAGATGAAAGAGTGAGATGATGACCAAATGAGAGCATGTTACATGGAAGTAGATTGTAACCCGTAGGTGCTGTGCGAAGGTAGTTATTATAGGACAAGCAGCCTCCTCTCTCACACATTTAAATTTGTCCTCACTGTACTTACACCTCCTCCCTGGTCCACCTGTCCTACATTCGGGCTCTCTGCCATCATTTGGGCTATTGCAGTCTGGCATCCTCAGCCAGGTCCATGTTGCAGTCTTGAAAGTGTTGCGCTTAGTGTTGGCACAACGGTACTTATGTGACAATTTGAATATTTGACTTTTTTTTTTGGTAAAAATAAGAATTACTTGAAGTGGGAAAATGAGGCTGCTGATGCTAGTGATTAAAAGCATGACTCTCATGAATATGATACTGTTAAGACAAAAAGAGCTGCTTAGGGGTACAAAGAGCAGTGAATCTTTAGCTCCCCGGGACTCTTAATCACATGCCCGCTGACAGGTTCAGTTGTGAAGGAAAAATGAAAGAGTATCTACAAATGCTGGGAATATATTGTCTGATTCTGTGATTAAAATGTGAGATGTAATTATGGATTTTATAATGTTTTTAGCTTTCTGGGGATGTCCTTAAAACATTGAAACCCATTGTTTGACCATACATTTGACTTTTGAATATGTTCAGAAACACAAAATCACCCATAGTTGAATAAGGCTTCCTCTCCCACCGTTACCCACAGGGCTAGAACTCTGGGGTCAGAGTGAGGAAACCAGCCGAGCCCTACCACAGGTCACAGTGCTCAGCCAGGCTGGACTAAAGGGCAGCCAGATAAAAGGAGCGGTCAGCTCTGCCCAGGAGAACAAGCCACTCCTCTCCTTTTCGCAGCCCAGCGCAATTATTTCATGATGAACCATCTTGATGACATGTACTCATGGTCATGGTCCAAATATGCTGCCCAGCTGCATTGGTCCTGTCCTAGTAGGTGTTGTAGGCGTTACCTTCTGGTATTTGGGTGAGGCAGGATCCTGAGCAGTCTCACTTGAAGTCTTGTTGGCACTGAGAACCTGGCACTGAATGAAAGCATCATTTAGTACAAGGCAGAGTTAGGACCTCAGCAGTTAGGAAGCCAGCTTTCTGCGGCTGAATGCCAGTGGTAGCCACTGACCTCATGTTCTTGACCTCTATAAGCAGGGTTCGAGGAGGCAGCATGGTTGCAGCCTTCACCATCCGTTCTGCCCTTGAATTTTATAAACACACCGAGAATGCACACCACAACTATATCATCAGGAAGAGGAGGCTAAAGTGCCATAGCCTTGTGCCATGTTTTAAGCCCAACACCGTGCATGTATTTTGGCAAAAGCTTTGGGAGCAGAGGAAGTCATAGTTTGATCGTATCATTTGAATCTGACAACATCACCAATACTACTTTTCCTGTGACAGTCCTCTAAACTCAGCTACGTTCAATTGTATTTCATTATATTTGCTCTCAAGGGGTAAATTCTATTTAGTAGGGGAAATGGCCCCTGGATTAAAAGCTAGCTCATACTTTGAGGTTCTTCTGTAAAAGAGAACCTCAGGGAAGCAAAACATCATAATAATGATAATGAGCCACAGCTTTATTCAACGCACATTGCTGAACTGTCTTTGAGCTGCCAATGTCTGTTTGCTAACAAGCTCGTGAGTACTTGTATGGCAGAGAACTAAGTTTTCTTCATCTTTGATTCCCCATGGCATTTAGTACATGGCAGGGTACAGTAAAGCGAAACAGAGAAAGGTGTGTCTAAATAATAGTAATACAAGCCAGAAAGTACTGTAGTTAGTGCTGAGAAAGAGGTATGGTGATCTGCGGGATCCCCGAGAAGGGAGAGATGACTTTCAGCTGGAGGAACTAAATATGCTTGAAGGGGTGGTGTCTCCTGACCGATAGAAGGACCTTAATAGGTTGAAAGCAGAGCCATCACATATTGGATGTGTATTATATTATATGCCAGGCNTGGCTGCGAGCTGCCGACAGGTGGCTGGATGGCGACTGGACTTGGAGCTGAGCTAGCTGCACCCTCCACAACTAAGATTGAAGAACTGCAACTTGGCTGTTCTCCTTCCCCAATTTCCCGACACTGTTCCCCTTCCCCAATTCCCCAATAAAATCTTTTAAAAATAATAAGTAAATAAATAAATAAATAAAAATAAGAACAAAGTAGAAAAGCTTGCCTAATAAGACACCAAGACTCACTATAAATTTGTAATTAAAACATCATTGAATTGATGTAAGCGTATAAAATAGATCAGCTGTACTGATAGAAAGCCTAAAAGTAAACCCATGCATGTATAGAAACAATACATGATAGAAGTGGCATTGACGATCAGTGGGGGAGGCTAGACTATTAAATAAATAGGACTAGGACAATTGGTAATCCACAGAGAAAAAAAGGAATTGGATTCTTGTCTCATACCAACACAAAACATAATTTCTGAAGTACTTAGGGCTTAAGTGGGAATGGAAAAACTTTAATAAAACTTTTAGAAGAAAATCTAGAATATCTTTAAGACATTAGGGTAGATACATATTTCTTAAGACACCAAAAGCAAAAGAAAACTATGAACAAATTTAACTATATTAAAACTTAGGTCTACTCTTCATTACAGAACACCTTTTAAAAAGTGAAAAGGCAAGTCACAACTGGGAACTTACATAACTTCATGATTATGTCTAGAATATATAGCAAATTCCTTAAAAAAATCAATAAGAAAAAAGACAATGTATCTCCCCAACATGAACAAAGGACAGAATCAGATATTTCACAAAAGCAGAAAATGAATGGCCAATAACATGACAAGAGCCTCAGCTTCTTTAGTAAGCAGGGAAATGGAAAATAAAACCACAGATTCCAGTTCTCACTCCCACCCAATTGGCAAAAACTAATTGTAAACACCCAGGGATCTCTTATACATTGCTGGTGTGAGTGTCCATGGGGACGAGCACTTTGGAAAGTCTGGTATGATCTAGTAAAGTTGTAGATGGGCACACTCTGTGCCCAACTGTTCCTCTCCTTGATGTTTACCCTGGAGGAAGTCCTGCACGTGGACTTCAGGAGATAAGTATATGGATGTCTCCAGAGAGTGTTGTTTGTTATAGCAGAAACTGGAAACAATCCAAAAGTCCATCAAGAACAGACCGGATAAAGAAATTAGAGACATATTTCACACACACACACACACACACACACACACACACACACACACAGTGAAAATGAATGAACTGCAACTACATACTAAATCTCACATCTTTCACCAAAAAAAGCAAGTCACAGTATGATTCCATATGTATGAGTTAAAACCATGCAAAATTTTATCTTACAATACACAATATATGATGATATTATAAAGAAAGGCCAGGAATAATAAACACAGAATTCAGGATAGCAGCTCTGTGTGCTTGGAAAGTGATCAGAGAGGGTGTACCAGTAATGTTAGGCTTCTTGAGTCACTTGGGTTCAAAGGAGCTCGTTTTACTATTATTCTTTAAACTTGCTAATTAATTATATTTTTTCAGTATGATATTTTTTCATAATAAAAAAGTATTTTAACAAAAAACACAATTCTTACAAGCTGAGGGTGAGGTGGAGATGGGTATTGCTCTTGGAAGTCAGTGTAAGAAGAGCAGGACTTTCTAGAACATCCCAACAGATAATTATCCACTTTTTCTGTTTCATTTTGAATTTTTCTGTATATTGTAAAATAGTTCAGAAATACAAAAATACAGAGAATAATATAATAATCACCAACGTGTCCATGGCTTTATGTAAAACTAAACAAAAATATTTGAAGCCCCTTATGGAACCCTCCCCAGTTACATTTCCCTTCCTGC
>NW_017731416.1:1896839-1899290 GCF_001890085.2 Hipposideros armiger
TTGGAAAACTCTCACAGGCCGTCACTTCTGCTCATACTGGATCTACAAGTATGTGACGTAATTTCCACGCCCATGCTACTCGTTCACATTCCTGAGCTGTATTTATCCCTCATGAGGAGGCAGGCTCTCTAATCTTCCTCACAGGAGGATTTCATCCCATGATTCCCCATCCAGAAGTGCAGAATAAACAAATAATAAAAACAAGGCTGACTGTGAGATCTCTTCACCCACTTTCTGGTGTCTTATCAGCAAAGCCAGAGACATGTCCTGTTTCACTGCAAAGTCTGTGGGAATGGCAGTATTTCACATCTCCCCACTGGTCAACATTTGTCGTTGGCTGCCTAAAGCATGATCACCTGGGTATTATGAAAGTATTAATTTCAAGTGTGGGGGTGATTATATTAAATATGCGTTTTTATCTTTTAGAGATACATATTGTATATTTATAGATGAAATTATATGATGCCCAGGATTTGCTTCAAAATAGCATAGGATGGGGGAAGTTGGTGGCGGTGCAGATAAAATAATAATGGCCATGAGTTGATGATCATTGAAGCTGGATAATGGGTATATAGGGGTCATTATACTCTTCACTATATAAATTAGTGAATCATTATTAGCTTTACAGAAGGCCGACTTTTGTATATGTTTGAAATTATACATAATTTTTAGATGATCAGCCTAGGTAGAGGGCAGACTTAGCAATATTTAGATTTGGGGTTGAATGTTGTAGTGAAAAAGGAGAAATGCTGAGGAATTGTTTCTAGAAAAATGTGTATGCCCAGTAATTTCTCTTATTTAAAGAATTTTAAACATTTTTCAATGACAGTTGACATACAATATTATATTTGTTTCAGGTGTACAGCATAGTGATTAGACATTTATATACCTTACAAAGTGATCCCCTGATAAGTCTAGTACCCATATGGCACTATACGTAGTTATTACAATATTATTGACTATGTTCCCTGTGCTGTACTTTACATCCCTGTGACGATTTTATAACTGGCAATTTGTACTTCTTAATCCCTTCCCCTTTAATAATATCTCTTATTGCATAGCACACTGTTCAGTTCATCACCTGCCTCCTAGCCTACACTAACTCTGTAGAGCTATGATTCATCTCCTATGCATTTTGCCTGTGCCTTTTATCTGTATTCCTAGAGCTTTTTCACTTCCGGCCTGTCTCTCCCATTAGATAAGTAACCTCATCATAGCAGGACTTTCCTTGTAACAGCCCCTCACTCCAAGGCCCTGAGTACTATGGTTTCTCAAGACTGATACAATAAAACGTTAAAGATAAGAGATCAAACAGCGTAAGCCAATGTTTTTCAAAAGGCTTGCAAAGGGATGGTGATTATCTAAATGATTTGTGTGTCAGAAACATCTGAGTTCATTCAATTCAGTCACCAACAGTAATTCTCTGTGCAGCTAGAGGGAATACATAAATCATACTTTTCCTTCCTATAAAACAAAATAATCTAGTCTCAGGGTAGAGAGGAGGGGAAAGTGAGGGAAATGGGGGTGAGGATGGCAGCCATGTTCTCCAGGGACCCAGTGGTTGTTCCAAAATTCGTTCCTCAGTAGTGGGGACTGTGGGCCAGTCCCAGGTGGGTCTGTCTTACTGGTGTGGCTGCAGCCCTACTGCAATTCTTCTGAGTAGGTGAAATTGATGCCAGAATCTTCTGCAGCAGCTGCAGCCCCTTCTCTTTTTGCATAGAGTTCTAGAAAATGCTATTGCTGAGAAAGGTCATAGGATCATTTTAAAGGTTATTCAAAGGCCCTGAATGTGCAGGGACTAACAGCAGGGCTTATACTGGAAGCCCCGTCTCAGGTCTGCTGGCCAGCTCCCCACCTCCACCCAAGTCCTATACAGATGGACCTCGGAATTTGTTTTGAAAATTTTAGCCTGATTAGAATTAAGGGCTAGGTTGAGCGACCCATCTAAGAACAATAATCTCTAGTTTGGGCTTTCAAAAGGAAGTTTAGGGAGGGTGGCTTACCTCTTAAGAAACCTGCTAAGATGACTGAGTGAACCGCTATGGGGAAGTGGTGAGGTCATCAGCCCTTCCTGGCTTCCACACTGAAACTGGAACTACACTCTTGGTTAGGAAATAAAGGAGGAAGTCAGCCAATTTATTATTGCCTAAGAAGCTTGGTATGCAGAGCTAGGATTCCCTAGCTGTGGGCGGAGGCAACAAAGGGAAACTTTCTCATACATGTGCAGGGGCCCCAGCTAAGAAGAGCTGGGTAGCTGCCTCTCAGAGCTCTGAGGAGCTCATCAGGAACTGCAGTCATCTCTCTCCTCTCTGTCTGGCATTGTTCAATTCCTCCAGAAGTTTTCTTTAGAACTCTTCTATGGTAGTTCTGCATGGATCATTGACAAATATGGCTTTGATACAACAGGAAAGATTTATTTGATTATTTGAAAGTTTCTTCTACTAAAATGGA
>NW_017731416.1:1900442-1933299 GCF_001890085.2 Hipposideros armiger
GGCTGCTGGCTGAACACGGTAGCCCATGGCAACC
Organism: Hipposideros armiger; assembly: GCF_001890085.2. Classification (NCBI taxonomy): domain Eukaryota; kingdom Metazoa; phylum Chordata; class Mammalia; order Chiroptera; family Hipposideridae; genus Hipposideros; species Hipposideros armiger. The sequence continues at coordinate 1,900,477 of NW_017731416.1, forward strand.
CACAGGGGCTGCAGCCTATGCCATCGCCGGCGACTCACGGCAGCCCAGCTCCAGGTTGAGCTGTTGTTCAGCATCTTAGCTGTGGAGGGCAGTGTCACTAGCCCTCACGTGTGGGATCCGAACCGGGGCCCTCTGGCGTCCCAAGCCAGTTCTTAACCGGTCGGCCTGATCTCCATTATTCTTAATGATAAAAGACCAGCGGCCTGGGCTGACACAGCAGGGAGAGATGCTGACTTTAGATTCACATGGAGTAGAAGCCACCCCAGACACCTTTAAAGGAAAAATCCACAAGCCACTGATGTGAGTTAGTGACTCCCAGGACATAGGGATGGGGGTCTAACCAAGAGTCACGTGGGAACAGGCAGTCTCCAGGACTCTGAGAGGGTGATGTATTTCTGGCACTAGGGGTGGAAGGGCATCAAGCCATGCTGGAGCCATTTGAGAAGGATAATGAGAAGGACTGGACGATGGATGCCTTGTCCTGGGTGAAGAACCCAGGTCATTTGTGAACCTCTCGATCTTTCCTGTCATGTGGCAGCCATCTCCAGGTTTTAACTTTTGCTTCTATTTCTGAATGCCACGCTTCAGTTACGGTTGTTGTGTCACAGGCCGACTTCGTGGTCACTGTTTTCCAGACCCTGGTGTTTGTTAATGCATACAGTCAACTTGTACTTTCATTCCTCTGCGTTATTTCAAAGCCCCACTCCTTGCTTATTTACAGTTGCACACGTTAACAGTAGTGACAGTGCTATCCAGTATAGATCACATCCTTGCATGATTGATTGTCACCAGGCTAATAAGTACTGAAGTGTAATTCTAAATTCACAAGCACAATCTAGAAATACTGTAATTGTTTGATTTCTGGGATCCACCTTTCTCCCAGAAATCTGAAAATTCCATTGATTCTTTCCTGAAAAATTTAAGTTAAGCCTTCTGTCTGCTTTTAGAAGTTCTTATTATGATTATCCTCATTTGACAGCTGAGAAAATATCAGCATGAAAATAACAGCTTTCTTTATACCTTAGTGTATGATTTACCTCTGCACACAGTTATTTTAAGAAGGTTTAGATGTACTCAGTTGGTTAAGAGCTCGCTCAAGAGTTTGAGCTCTGAGCAACAGCGGTTCGAGTCCAGCCCGAGCTGAGCAGCCACTGAGCTGCCAATAGGTAGCAGGATGGCTCAGCTAAAAAAAAAGAAGGTTTAGATGTATCTGAATGGTCACAGAGAATTTTGGATGGACTTTGAACCTGACCTGTTTAAAGGAGCTGTCCCAGATGATTGAGTCTAAGCCTGTTCAGTTGACCTTGAGTGAGGACTGTCTCTTCTTATCTGTGTCTGTCACAGGGATGCTCACCAAGGGACAAAGGCAGGATGGCTCAGGGCCATATTTCCACCATTTGTGGCCAGGCCACTCAGAAATGCTGCCCTGTGGATATGAGGCGAGCCATTTCACCTCTGTCCTGTGACAGTGGCATTCAGGCAAAAGGTGTTTCTCTGCCACCTCCAAGACAGAGTGAATGAGTGAAGTGCCTAGGCCCTTGACCTTGGCCTCAGGCAGGCACACCTGCTCTACCTATCACCCATGTGCAGTAGCCGTTCCTGCTCCACAGTTCCTGTGGACTTCATAACCAAGCCGTGGTGCTCACACAGACTGCATCAGCCCAAGTATAAAGTGCTAGAGAAATGTGGCACTACGTGGTCACATCAAGGATACACACATCCTATGATGAGGTTTCTGTGGTCAGTGGATACCCTTTCCTGTACCAACCAGGAATGATGTTGCAAACAGTATTTTCTGGAAGTGAGAATGGGGGAAGGTTTGCTGGCAGGGCCATTTCTTACAGTTGCAGATTGTTCCCTGAGCAAGGTTCCAATTGAGAGAGTGAGTAGGGACCGGAACCCAACTTGAGATCCACCTTGTCAAGCCTTGTGCTTTACTGTGGAGCTGTATCCTCCAGGAGGAAGGAGGTGCCTTTCTAAGGTACATAAAAACACCATATGGACAAGAAGTTGTCTAAAGAGATTGCGACATGGGTCCCAAATGGGTTGCACATGAGGCTGCTCATGGCAGCATTGTTTTGGGGGTTGGGAAGCTGGGGGCACTGAGTATCCATTCCTGGGAGTGGTGAGGCCAAAGGTGGTGGGTCACAGGGTGGGCCTCTGCAGCCATCAGCGGTCAGGGACCGGATGTGCAGATAATAATGTGCATAGGCCTTAAAAAGTGTGGAGTGGAAAAAGTATGACACAGAACAAGATCTGTAACAGTCCAATTAGTAAATGAAAGTACTTGCAAATGAGACAACAGTGCACACTCCACATGAACACATACAAGCCAAAAAGTATAATTAAATATATTAGAATGGTTGTTTGTGCAGGGATGGGGGGAGAAAGGACAGGAGTGAGGAGTGAGAATAGGAGGAAATACATGGGCACATACATATAATAAAACTAAAGAACTGCTTGCACTTATGGACCACTTATGTGCCATGAACTGAAAAGTGTGATTAATTTAACACTAAGTTAAAATCCTGGTTCTTAAAATCCTTGGAAATTACCTTGCCTTATCCATATAATTTTATTTTCCTGATAGCCATAAAGAAATGAAAGCATTTACTTCCATGGGGATTTATTCAAACTCTCAATGCTATAATAATGAAGAATAGGGACTGTGAAGAAGAAAAGAAAACTCTTAATTCTGTTTGGACTAGTTTCAAATAAATCCTGCATCCAGCCAAGGCTGGCAGTAGATGGGTCAGACTGGGCCCTCGGTCATTGGGACACAGTGTCTTGGCTTCTTTAAAGATAAGTCTAGAACATTTTAGACCAAATGCAATAAAAAAGTACCTGGTGCTAAAAGCTTGCGCCATTTAAAAAATATATTTGCATAAACCCAGCACCATTTTTGAGATATTTCTTGGCCAGTAGTGTGTGCAGCTTAAGCCAAAGAACACGTAGTAGTCTCCAAAGTAGCATGTGTTCAATAGGTACCCAATAATGTAAGTTGTTATAGATTGAATGACCTCTTACCATCCAGTTGGGAACACCTCTTCCCCATATGGTGTCTGTGTGTGTTAGAAAAGGTGCCTCTTCCTGGCAGTGCAGCCCCACAGTCAGGCACAGGTGTGGCAGGGAAAGCTGGGTTTCAGTGCTACTTACCCCTGGGTTGTTTGGGGCACAACTGCACAACTGTAGGACATGGCCCTGCAGAAGAATAAACTTCCCCCTTTCTCTCTTGCACTAGGTTTCCATTGTTTGCAATCTCTTTCCTGGTTGGTGTAGGAAAGGCAGACTTGATCCTCCTGTCACCAAGTGGAGCAACACTACCTCCCATCCCACATGCTCTTCTGGAAACTAGCCCCTGCCCCTGTAAAGATGGAGTCTGATTCCATTCTCCTTGAATCTAGGTGAGCTTGTGACTCGCTTGCAACCCACAGAACACATCCAAAGCGACACTGTAATTTCTGAGGTTAGGTCACAAAAAGTGATATAGCATTCACCTTGCTGGCTGGAACACTTGCACTTGGAGCCTTCAGCTGCCATGTAAGAAATCTGACTATCCTGAGACTGTCCTGTTGTGAGGAAGCCGTGCCACACATGGAGAGGCCATTGGTAGGTGCTCTGGTCAGCGGTCCTAGTTTCTGAGCGCTCCACATTCAGACACCCAGACATGTGAGTAAACAAGCCCTCGATACTTCGAGCTCTCAGTTGTGAAGTCATCACCAGACTCTGAACCTCCCCAGCTAAGGCCCCAGACAGCTTGGAGCAAAGAGAAGCCATCTCGCCACTGTGCCCTTTCGGAATTCCTGACACACACAATGCATGAGCACAACAAACTGTGGTTGTTGTATGCTACTAAGTTTGGGGTGGTTTGTTACACAGCAGTAGTCACTTAAAGAGCCATTACCTTCAGCAACATCAAAAAGTAGAGTAATAAAAAAAGGAGGGGAGGGCTGGCCGAGTGTCTCAGTTGGTTAAGAGCTCGCTCAAGAGTGCGAGCTCTGAGCAACAGCGGTTCGAGTCCCGGCCCGAGCTGAGCTGCCGCTGAGCTGCCAACAGGTGGCAGTATGGCTCAACTAAAAAATAATAATAATTAAAAGGGAGGGGAAACTTATAAATGTCTAAAAATTTAATTATAAACTAAAAGAGACAGAAGAGAGAAATCAGCAACTACAAATGACATTGTTTGGCTTCTGATTAGAATAAACCATTACAGAAAGACAGGAAAGTCAGCTCAACTTAACTTCTTCTGTTTGGATACTAGATGATATTAAGGAATTCTTTTTAATTTTTAAGATGTGATACAGTGGTTATTGGAAAGAGTCCTTATGTGTTATAGAGACATACAGAAGTGTTTAAATACGGAAATATCTGTGATTTGCTTTTAAATTGGTTTTAATATAGAGATGAGGGAAGGATGGGGTGCAGATAAAACCAATTGCCATATGTGGAGAATTTTTAAAGCCAGGCGACCAGTACATGGAGGTTTATTATATCTCTACTGTTGTGCATATTTAAAACATCCCATAAGAAAAAGTTTGACACCAGAGAAAGTGGGGGTTCTTACTTGTCCTGTGTCCCAGTCTTCCAGGCCATGATCATGTGTTTACAGGTGCCAATAGTTTGAATAGATTGCTCCTCTTATAAACATGACTTCTATGTGTACTTCTGGAGGCTTCTTCTTCTTCTTTAAAATACATACATTTTTTAACTTTATTGGGGGAACAGTGTGTTTTTCCCAGGACCCATCATCTCTAAGTCAAGTTATTGCCCTTCAATCTTAGTTGTGGAGGGCACAGCTGAGCTCCAAGTCCAGGAGCCATTTTCAATCTAGTTGCGGGGGAGGGGGTGCAGCCCACCATCCCATGTGGGAGTCGAACCAACAACCTTGTTGCTAAGAGCACGCGCTCTAACCAACTGAGCCACCCGGCCACCCTCCTGGAGGCTTCTTGAGACCCAGGACCTTATATTAATGTGGGGATTTCCAGCAGAGAAATCGACTAGCAGAGGAAAGTATATTCTTGGGCAAATGTTTTAGGCACTCCTCAAATCAGTTTAATGTTTGGTGGCTAGAATTCCCCTTGAAGACACAATCCCTTCACAATCCCTTGTCCAGCACTAAGGTACACCCAGGGGCATCCATGAAGTCCCGGCGAATTGATTCGAATTAAGAAGCCTGGTTGTTCAGAATTAATTCATCGGCTTACTCTGAAGGTTAGATAGTGTTCAATTTTGAACCTTGAAATGTATCCATCAGCAGAAAGGCGAATGGGCTGCTTGTTGCTATGCAGACAACGTCTTTTGGAAGGTCCTTCTGTTTGCCTGTGGATTCTCGCCCTTGAAGAAAAACTGTTAACTCGTGCTGCAGCCTGCTGCTCTCTGCTTGGTTTTGGCTATGTCACTAAGCCCAAAATAGAAAGTTCTTGTACTGCAGAGCTGGGAAAGAGGTTTAAATTTATCAATTCAAATAACAAAGGGTAGCATTATTCTGGCTCTTCTCGGGTGGGGGTTTGGGGAGAGAGAATGCCTGCTTCATCAGGAGTGATCTGACACTGGCAGGGGCTGGGACCAGGAGACAAGCTTCCACTGTGGTGAGCTGGGCTTGTTTCCCATCCTGGCGCCCCTCACTCCCTCCTTCCAACTGTGTCACCTCTTTTAGGACATGGGAAAGCGACTGAGCCACTGGGGAAATTTCACCGAAGTTATCAGACTGGGAACAATTCTCTGAGCCAAGTCCCTTCTCTCTCAGCTTTTAGAGGACTCCGTATCTTCCCACAAAGTTAAACAGCAGGGAGCTATTATGTTTTCCTATCAAATGGTCAGACGTTTTCAATGATTCTTAGGGTTGGGAAGGCTTGGGGAAGTTGGCATTCTCATGCGTTGCTGAAGGGGTGTAAACTGATGCAGCTGTGTGGAGAACAGCCAGGCATCACGGACCCACGGTAGGACAGATGTGGGTTCAGAGGATCTTCCCTCTACAGCTGGTGGGGCTGTAAACTGCTTCCCCAGACAAACTCTTGTACAACCGGGGACATTTACAGCAATGTCCATAGTAGCAGTGTGAACAAACGCTAATGCCTAGAAACAATGTACTTGCCTGTCAGGGGAGCGTGGATGATAAACCATGGTATACGTATTTATGCATTAGGGTATTTTACATCAGTCAGAATGAATGACAGTGAAATGCGATGATATGGATGCATTTTAGCAAAGTAATATTAAGTGAAAAAAGTCCTGAAATATTACATATAGCATGGTATCCTTTTTATAAAGCTAAGAACAATTTTTTAAAATTGCTCTTTAAGGATATATACAGGTTGAGTAAAAATTTATATAAAAAGAAAAGCAAGGAAATGGACACACGATTCAGGATTGTTCCCTGAGTGGGGAGCATGGTGAGATGAGGTGGAAGGCTTTATGATTAAATTTCGGTTATTGTTGAGGTCCTAGCTTTTGTTTTGGGTTGTGGATTTACAGATACTGAGTACATTATCAAAATTAATGAATTTACCACCTAAATTAATAAAATCAGGTCTTCAAATACCAATTATGAGAGTGTGTCACGAGCTAAGCATTATGGTTAATCCAAATCTGTGTACCTGACATTTAAAAAATAAAACAAAACAAAAGGCCTTTGGCACAGTCATTCCACTTCTAAGCATGTAACTTAAGGAATAAACAGAGATGCACACACAAGTCTGTGAACAAGGACATTTATCACGGTATTTATTAATATAAAAAGAGGAAACAATCTAAGTACCAAGCTAAGGGATTAGTTACATAAATTGGGTTACATCAATATGCTTGAAAATGCAGTAGTCTTCTAAAACTACTATTTTCTAAAAGTTTTTATGTGGGAAAATACTCATGATATGTCAGTTGAATAAAACAGGTTGCAGAACAGACATAACACAATATGAACCTAGTCTTTAATTGCCCATGAGTCTTGAGCGCGCGCGCGCATACACACACACACACACACACACACACACACACACACACACACACACACTGGGAAGATTATACTCAAAATGATTATAGTACTCATCCCTGAATGTTGTCAGTGGCTTAAACTTGTCAGTGGCTCACAACTATTCTACAATGATCATTCATTCTTTTACAATCAGAAATAATTTTATTATAAAAATAGATGTTAATAATTAATACATGGAGTACTTGTTATGTGCTAAGAGCTTTACATAGGTTAATTTATTTAAAGCTTACATAGCTCTGTGTGGTTGGTACTATTGTAGTCCCCACCTTATAGATGAAGGTACTGAAGTTTAGGGGGTAAAATCACTTGCATGAGGACACAGAGCTCATAAGAAGTGGTGCCTTGAATCCGGCTTCTAGGGGGCTCTTCAAAAGTTGGGCCCAATAGTAGGGTCTTGGTCTCTCTCCCTGATGCGGGATGGTTCCACCAGAGAGAATTATGTCCTTGAGAATAGTACTGGGAACCAAATAACCTGACATGGAACCTGCAATCCACAGAGAAAGAGGCCCCTGAGCAGTGTCTAAGCCAGGGCGCCCAGCCCCTGGGGGTTTCTGAGGAGTCCTTGTGGGAAAGGAGATCCCAGTGATGGGAGAATTGATTGGAGAACAGAGGTGTTTTACCCACGGCTCTGGCCAGCTCTGACTCCCACCAACCACGGTAGCATTGGCGTCTAGAGCCCTCCGTGGAGAGGAGGAGGGTGCTCTGGGTGCATCTAGGGTTGGGACAGAGCCAGGAACTTAGCTGCGGTCTCTTCTCATCACTCATGCTTTAAATATAAGCTCTGATGGGATCAAGGCGCCAGAGATAAAATGCCTTTCTCAAGCTAAGCAGGCAGGATCTGGTATCCAATTTGGACAAGACAGTGGAAAATAGACTCAGGGGGAAAAAATCCTCTGGCCTCAACACCGGCACACGGGAGCTGAAGCATTTGACACCTTAACATTGTAGAGTAAACAAATACAGGCACGGTTTCCTATGTCTTCTTCAAAACATCCAGAATAGATATCATTTAAGAAGGAATGATTTTAACAGTTAGTTCTTCTCTTCTCAGCTGAAGAATTCTGGATTATCTTTCAAGATGTAGCCCAAGCATCAGCTTCTGTGGAAATACTTCCCCAGCTGCCCCGAGCAACAAGGCATTTCCTCTTCTGTGCATGTTTAATAAATGATTTGTTTACCTGTCAGATTGTCTGCGTTCCCCTGCTGGAGCATAAGTTCAGTGGACTGTGTTTACGTACCTTTGGGTTTTCCCTGCTTTCTCATCACCTCTCCCTCCTCGTGCATCCCTATGCCTGCCATGTGGTCAGTGCTAATTAAATGTGGCTGTTGGAACAAAAAGTAGTAGAAGTTAGGGGTGTGATGTTCTAGAATTCCCGAGCTGGGAATTCAACCCCTTTTTGCATCTTTGATACTGGAGAGAATCTGATGAAAGCTAAGAGCCTTTCCCCAGAAAAAAAAGCACATGCATAAAAATAATTCCCTATTGTATAGCAGTAAACCCACATGCACACCAGCACGTACCCAAATGAGTGAATCTAAAACGGGAAATCTGAATAAGAAAGGTGGATTATATCACTATCAATATCCCAGTTTTGATACTGTGCTGCAGTATTGCAAGATATTACCATTGGGAAACTGACATCTCTCTGTATTATTTCTTACACTGCATGTGAATCTAAAATTATCTCAATGAAAATGTCAATTTAAAAAATTCCTATACATTATCCTTTGGGACTTGATGGATCTCCCCTGAATCTATCCAGGAATCTAATTTGAGAATTCCCAGATATAGTCCATTCTTTACATTGTTGGATTGGGGAGACTGATGGGAAAGGATGTGCTCAAAGTCATACAGATTGCTGGTGGCAGAAGGAGCCCAACTGTCTTTTCCTTACACTACACCTGGTTCCTGGGAGGAAAGAGAGAGTGCTATTCACATTGTGGTGTTTACTTGACTTAAAGGCAAGACAAACCAATCAGGGTAACTGATATTCTGTAGTGTGGGGAGAGAGTAGGGCAATTCGTTTTCAGAATTGTTTGGTTTTTGTTTCTTCTCTCTGCTTTCTAGGCTGCCTGTGCTCAGCCTATGAATTGGAACGGATCTCAGTCCCAAAAATGGGGCTGGGGAAGGTGTAGCTCAGGGACCAGCAGCATCCTTTTTTTTAGGGGGGGGGTTGGAGGAGGGGAACAGCGTTGGGGAATCGGGGAAGGGGAACAGACAAGTTGCTGTCCTTTTGTTCTTCAGTCTAGTTGTGGAGGACGTCGCTTCACTGGCCCATATTGGTATTATCATTGCGCTCTTCACGGCTGAGGCAGACGCTTGCTGGCCATTGGACGGCGGCTCATGGTGGCTCTTGGCAGCTCATGCCAGCCGCCAGCCACTCACGGTAGCTTCACGGCAGCCCACTGCAGCCTCACTGCAGCCTGCACTGTCACCGGTGACTCACAGCAGCCCAGCTCCAGGTCGAGCTGTTGTTCACCATCTTAGCTGTAGAGGGTACAGTGTCACTGGCCCTCATATGGGATCCGAACCCAGTCCCTGCTGCTCAGAGCTGGCATTCCAAGCCAACTCCTAACTAGTGCGCCACTCGGCTGGCCCCAGCAGCAACCTTTTTTATTCTGATGCCAAAAGAGGAGCCAAACTGTGCCTATTGGTTATCCCAGCAGGCTGGACAAATGGAGGAGTAGGAGAGAAAGAAAGACAAGGAAAAGAAAGAGGGTACATCAGGAGAAAAGAGATGGTACAAGGAGAAGACAGTGGAGGAGGGGGTGGGATGGAGGAGGATTGATGGGATGGGCTGGACCACAGGCCACTCACTAAGCTGTAACTTTTAAGGATGCTAGTTATTGCTCTATCCTTGGAAATGCTAGGCATTGAAAGTGTCAGATGGTCCAATGTTCAGGATCGTCCTTTCATGAAAATCACTTGTGTTCTGGTGCTAAAGGGTGACCAGTAGTTAAAGAATTTGAACCACAGCAACTCTACTTACTAGTTATTTTTACCTTGTGCCAGTTACTTAATACCTTTATGCCTCAGTTTCGTCATCTGTAAAATGAGGATAATAATAGTACCTGCCTCATAAATCGAGGGGAATGAATGATATAATACGTGTAAAGCACTTAGAAGAGTACCTGACACACAGTAAGTGCTTAATAATAAATGCTGGCCTTTTAATAGTTACAACCTGACTGAGGCTCATTTCCTCTTTCTTATTCCTCCAAGATGGAGACAACTGATTAGCATCCTTCCTCTAAGGAACCAATTATCAACCTGTAAGCACTAAATTACCCATCAGTTTTCTCTTTTCTGCATACACTGTCGATTCCTTCTTTTGTTTGTGGACTGAACTCCCTTACCATTCACCACAATCAGAATTTAAAGATGAGCTCACACGTAAGTACCTGGTAATCACGGGGATCTCCCTGCCTGGTGCTCCCAGTAACAGCTTTTAGGAAACAAACACTCCTGAGAGGGGAGAGTTTGGTTTTTTCCCTTCAGACAGGAGAGCAGTATGGCCCTATCTTTCTATCTTTGCAAATGAATTTCAAAGCACTGCTTAGATGCCTCTGTACTTGTAAATTCACCTGCTTTGCGGAATCTGATTTCTAAATCTTGCCTGGAGTCAAGCTAGAGCACTGGTGAACTGGATAATTCGGAAAACAAAAAACAAAATGGAAACAGATTTTCCCTCTGGCTTCCTGTAGAAAGCCCCCTTCCTCCACAGTGTTTCTGGGGGCCTTTTGGGAACGCCTCCCAGGGGCTCATCAGCAAATCCTCCACTCACACCTCTCTGCTCTGACAGGTATCATGTCTGTGTGCTGTTCCACCAGACCCTGGGGGTTTCCTGCTGGTTTTCTAGGCACTCCCAATCCAGAGAGACCTGGAGTCATCAAAGAAAACTCTTCAAAAGATGTGGGGCTTGAATTGATCTTGAGTGACAAGCAGGGTTCATATAGACAGAAGGAACTCCCTGGAGAGCAGGGACATGCTGAGCAAAGAAATGAAAAGTTAGAATGGGATGGATGAGTATAGCATTGGTCTGGGAAAGTAAGGGGGCGGGGGCAGCTGAGCTGAGTGGAAGAGCTTTTAGTGAGAGGGAAGGCAGAAGAATAGGCTCTATTGAAATGCTTTGTGAGGAGGCCATGTGAGAAGGCCACCGGAGGGGTGAGACTTTTTTTCACAAGAAAGTGGGGCCCTTGCATAATATTCCAGGGTATAGTGGAACGCTGAGCAGAACTGCTGGCTGTGTGTTCTTTGGGCCTGTGATTTCCCTAAGAGGCACCTTGTCATGTTTACTCAGACATTCTGAAGATTTTCTTTTCATGATTATAAAAGCAATATGTTTTCATTACAGACGAATCAAGTAACTAAAAAGAAAATAAAAAAAAACAATCCCACTCACCAGAAGCAACTGATGTTAATACCTCACCGTGTATCTTTCTAAAGTCTCTCATAAACATGTATTTATAATATATTTAATAAAATTAGGATTATAGCACACATGCTGTTTTACAAGGGACTTTTTTTTCACTTCATAATATACTGTGAATAATATTCTTTGTTAATAAATATACTTCTATGATAAGATTTTGAATAGGTGCAAAGTTGGTGACAGTATTTTTAAGGTTTACCCAGCCTTCTGGAATGATGAACTTTGCCTTTCATTCCAGAGACTTTTTTTTTCCTGTAGCAGAGAAAAATATTTCCTCTGTAACTGAGAATGGTATCTGGACGTCAGAGACATTACCAGGGGACATGGTCATTTCTCTTTTTCTTTTCTTTAGTTAAACTGCAGTAGCTGGGGGAAAGGGCTGTATTGTATCTATGGCAAAGTTCCTGGCCACAAAATTTTGACCACGTTTATAAGATTTGAATTCCAGGTGAAAGGGCAATAAAGTTTAATTTTTCTGAAAACTCCCAAGGAGAGGAACGGGGATAGATACCAATGAGTTGCAAGCACTACTGCGTATCCTGAGTGCAGAAATCTTCTAGTTGGTCTAGTTGGCCAGATCATGGCAGGTTTCTCATGGGCAGAGCCACTAAAATGTTGACTGCTCAGGTCTTTATTTTGGGGCTTCTGAGCATAGAAGGCCTTGGTGCAAAGAGCATGTTATCAGATATGGCACCCTTTTCAGATACATAGATTCTGAGCTGACAGGAGCATAAAACTGACCAGCTGTATTAATTCTTGCATTTACTCCTAAGTGACTTTCTCTCTACACAACAAGCCTTCTGAATGTTTGCTTGATAGCAGGGGAAGAGAGGGGCGTGTGTTTTTTTATCCATCTTACTTCTCTTTGCTTGAATTTCCTTTCTCATTTCCACTTCATCCAATGGCTTTGTGTCTGTATGATGTTTTGATACCATTATTTTCTGTTTCCAAAAACCACTATGTATTTCATGGCAGGCATCAAGGGGCTCCAACTGGCATTAGAGGATATTTAGAATCAGAGACCACTTAGAAATAATAATAATAATATCTAATACTTACTGGACATTTATTATATACTGTAATACTGTATGGTGTTTTACATTTATAATTTCATTTAATTCTCAGAAGAATCCTATTATTTGATGATTACAATTATCCCCACTTGATAGATGAAAAAACTGAGACTCAGAAAAGTTAGGGAACTTGCCAAACTTCATATACCTAGGCAGTTGCAGAACCAGAATTCAAACCAGGTTGATCTGATTCCAGAGCTGCTTCTTACCCACACAGCTCTCTACCTTCTGTCTCAGCAAGTTTAGAATTCAGGGAACTGGAAGGAATAACAACAAAATAAACTTAACATAAGGCCAAGAGAATGGCCGATAAGATACAGCTCATTCCTTCTACATGTTTAATGTTAATTTTTTATACGTTGGCTAAGTGCCTATTATAAAGCAATTTGCTCAAGGTTATCTTCTTCCTACCCCACCCCCATCAGATGGTTTTTATTTATAGCTATGTTTAAACATCATAGGCACAGTCAGACTCGCTGTATACTGAACTTGCCATCTGAGCAAAGGTTCTTTCTTGAAGCATATTTGCTATATTCATTCTCTGGTTTTTGCCAAGAAATTAAAAGGAAAAATTTTTTTTTTTGGTTTGCTTTTAACTTTTTGTTCCAAGTATTCCTCAGCTCTAGAATTGAGACTGTCAAGTCCAATTAGTCAAGACCAGATTAATCACCCTGAATTTTCAGATCCATTAGCTATTTTGAGTTCTACAGAGTAAGAAAACATTCTAGATTTCTTCTAAAGAAAAAGACATTGATTTAGTTGTATATTGTGTATAATCATGTATGCTTTACTTCACTGCTTGAATGCTAATAAGAGCTTCCTAGAATTCATTGCTTAAGAAGTTAAGTCATGGCATCTAATTATTTGGCAGGATGTTTTAAGTATATGTAATTATATCTTCTCTCCATTTTGTGGTGGTAGTTAAGCCAAGTAATCTGCATCAAGAGAAAATAAATAACACCTACCTTAATGCTATCAACAAGGAACTCACAGCACCTTGGAAAAACCCACTCATTACAATCCTAGCACATAGCGGGCGCTCAATAGTTTTTAATATACCAAAGTAACATCACCTCCACCTTTCTAGATAATAGAACTCAGGTAAATATGTTCCATATTTCAATCCTTGGAAGTCAATTGTGTGAGTGAGGCTGAGATCTTGCACTTGATAATATGAAGCTTTAAATCTCGATCACTACCTTGGGCAAGTCCCTTCTCTTTTCTGAGTGCTTGTCTGCTTCTTGCCCTATGAGACGGAACCAGTTCTCACAGGTACAGGACAACCTGAAGAAAAGGATAGCACACTGGACATGCTTTATAATCATGGGCATCAAGTGATGACTTTTTTCCTCATTCATTCTATATGGTTTTAACTCTTACTCTTCTATTATTTGAGGATGCTAACTACAAAACACGGCCAGATTTTTGGCTAAACGAACACTTCCCAGTCTAGTAAATTAAGTATATTATAAGCTTTGGAGAGTAGATCTAAGGTATTTTCTTGGGCATACATACTACTGGAAGGTACAAAGGAAAAGCAGAATTGCAATTTCCAGCCTGGGAAGGCCAAGTCAGTCAGCCTGGGCAGGCAAGTCGTCTTTGATGAAGGAAAACTTTCAGTTCCGCCATTGGCTCATCTGGGCCTCCAAGAGTCCTCTTGATCAGAGCTGCAGTAAGCCCCCTCCTCCAGTACATCGTGAAGCATTTGGGTGCAACAGGGTCAACTGCTATATGGGGATAGGAAGTCTAGAAGACGGGGGACCAGGTTCAACTCTTGCCTTGTACTTTAAGGTTAAATGTCCCTTTGCAAAGCTTCTCTCAGATCATAATCTCTCTTCTGCCTATCTATCTGCAGACCATTTTAAGAGTACTGTTGGGAGAATACAAGCTCCATCAGGGCAGTGTCCTCTCTCTCCCAGGCATGGGATCTAGCATATAGCTGGCACGCTATGGAGCCAAATACAGAGTTCCAAAAAAATGTATACACCTTTTAAGAAAGGGAAAAACTATTAAAATGATACTACTCAATATATACCTACAACTAAAGATGAATACAAGTCATGTGTATACATTTTTTGGGCAACAACCCCCTGCCCCCCATTTCCGTGACTACAGGAACCATGAAATGTGAAAACATATCACAAGCCCCAAGGAGATTCATAGCCAGACCAAAGTCCTATCTTAAGGTATCCAAGTATTGTTTTAAAAAATTTTATTGGGGAACAGTGTGTTTTTCAAGGACCCATCGGCTCCAAGTCAAGTAGTTGTTTCAATCTAATTGTATGGAGGGCACAACTCAGTGGCCCATGTGGGAAATCCAACCACCAACCTTAGTGTTATGAGCACTGAGCTCTTACCAACTGAGCTAACCAGACGCCCCTCCAAGTATTCTTTAAGGTATGGGTCGTAGCTGTTTTTAACACCACCGGGGCCACGGTCAGGACCTATGCGTCCATCTTCTTATGACTTTCCTCTAGAAGGTAAGCCAGGGTGGGCAGGTAGGTGTGTGTGTTGGGGGCGGGCAGGTGGTGTTTCTCATTCCCAGGAGACACCCGAGTCAGAGGAGAACGCACACCTGTGGCGGAAGGCGACAACGGGCGAGGCTGCAAAGGGCGTGTGGAAGCTAGGCGACATCCAAGGTCCAGAGAGAACCCCAAGCCTCGGCCCTGCCATCGCGCCCTACTGGATACCTAGGCCCGACACAGGTGTGTGCCGGGGGAGTCAGATGCACCGCGCTGCACTCCCCCGGCAGGTACACCCTCCTCCGCCTACTAGTGACCTAATTACAAGGTGCCACCCAGAGGCGGAGGTGGCCTCCAACTAGGCGCCCGTTCCTGCCCTCAAAGATGCGAAAATCGCATGCAATTTAATCGCTTTTGCACCACAGAAGAGCGGGGTCGCAATTCTCATTTTCGTGATCTGGCTGCAGTCGCCGGGTAAAGAGCCCAGGCGTAACACCTTTGGGAAAAAGTCTCCGGTAGCTAGTAGTTATGCTCCCGTGGGGGTTACGCCTGTGCTAGGACTGCGCCTGCGCCAGCGCCAGGTCCGCGCCCGCGCCGCGTAGGACGCAGTGCTCTGGGATTAGCCCAGTTCCCGAATGCGAGCACCGTGCTTGCTGGGACTCGGTCTTCCCTTCCTCTTGGACCTCATCCTTCTGGAGGACCACGCCCTAAGGTGCCTCCTGTTACCATCCGGCTACATTGCGCCTGCGTCTTGGCCCCTGGTTCCGCCCCGACTCGGTTCTGGCGACTGACCAGGGTTGGCTCCGCAGTTGCGCAGCTCGTTTCGCTGCTCTTCTACCCCTCCGCACCCAGCCGCCTCCTGACGCCGGGCGTGACGTCACCACGCCGGCGGCCGCCATTACAGAGAGCTGAGCTCCGGGGTTAGGGCGAGCGAAGGAAGGCAGCGGCCGGTGGCCGAGCACTGCGGGGAGAGCGAACAGGCTAGCGCTAGCGCCGAGCAACCTCCAGTAGACACACAAGTACCCCGGACACCGGTGGCGGCGTGTGTGTGTGGCCCGTGTGCGGGCGGCGGCGCGGGAGTAGCGCGGAGCGGCAGCCGGTTCGGGCGGGTGGCATCATGGACGAGAAGGTGTTCACCAAGGAGCTAGACCAGTGGATCGAGCAGCTGAACGAGTGCAAGCAGCTCTCCGAGTCCCAGGTCAAGAGCCTCTGCGAGAAGGTGAGCTGCACTCCGGCTGCGGGAGCTGCCGTAGCTGAGTCCGCCGGGAAGGAGGCGGCCCTGGGAAGGGTGCAACATGGCGGAGGCCGCCGGCCCGGGCCCCCAGAGCCTCCCAGACCGGCGTCCGGCTTGGTGCGGCCCGGCGGCGATTCTCGGGCGACCCGGCGCCCCCTGCCTCCCGCGCAGGGATTGGTTGCCGCCGCCACGGCCGCCTAAAATGGCGCCGTTCACCCAACTTCGGAGCTTTGGAGCCCTCGGCCTTGGTGTCGGGCGGGGTACTGTGGGAACTGAGACCCTGTGTGTCAGGGTTGGGGATGGTTTTGAGATCCGAGTAAGAGGACTTGGGTTCTGCGGCCTGGGAATGGGGCTTGGGACTCTACTGTGAAGTGGGTAAGAGGCTTTTTACTTGTACTCAGGATGAATTCTCAGCTCCAAAGCTATCCACAGTATCCCCCCAAAAGCAAGCTTGTAGGCCAGATCCCAGGACCTGTCTAAAGGTCACACAGCATTAGTACTACCCTGGGTGGTTTGTGCTAAACTCACCGAGCAGTCTTTTCCAGAGACTTTTTTTAAAGCGTGTTTTTTAGAAATTTAAAAATTAACCTATAACCTAGTTTCTACGAAGGTCATGGTGGTAATATAGAGAGCAGTATAACTTATTTTTCATAGTTGGAAGAAATGGAGAATTTGGTGAGTCATACTACATAAGGAGTTTGGGGATTGGAAATCAAGTGTCAGTTGAATCTGTGATTTATATGCTGACTCAAGTTGGGTAGTGTGAAACCCTTGTCTAAGCTTAACGTGCTTGGCAGTTTGCCATTTATTTTTTAAATGAGCAACATAAAACTAAGCAAATTTTGTATCCTGGCTCTTTGTTGGAAAAGTTAACTCGTTTGTATTTTTGTGGCTTTAAGAAGTAGTAGTAGTAATAATACTAGCTGTCGATTGAGCCTTTACTGTATTCCAGACATTGTCCTTAGTATTTAAATAATTTATCTCACGTGTTGAAAAATGGAATCTTGTAGTCCATTTAATAAGTCCATTTTAACTTCCCTTTTTAAAATTAACTTTGCAGCGTTTCATTTTTAGTACAGGATTGTGGAATATCTATTAGTGAAGAGAGTTATTAGCAATTATGCTGATTTGTTTGTGGTTAGATAGGAAAATTAGGTTCATGAGTTTGGTGTATATGCTCCTAAAACAGGCTTTTTCAGAAACTGTGCTGTAGATTGTAATGTGAGTCAAATTTAGATTTATTTATCCCAAGCCTGAACAAAACTCCCCTAGTTGATCAGGTGACACATTATCTATTAAAATTTCATTTTAATGGTAGCAATCTATTGAGTCTTTTGTGCATCTTGACCCTTAATTCTTTGCATCAAGTGAGGATGGCATTTGTTTTGAAGGTTCAGAAATAGGCTTTTAAAAATTATTTAATATGTATTATTAGGTGTTAATTTCTAGGTACTGTAAGGGATGATTTTAATGACTTATAGTTCGGTGCTTTACATGAGGACTTTGAGTCAGCCATTGGGTAGATGACTAGTCATTTGTGTAGAAAATATTGGAAGAGAAATAACGATGCAATTGGAAGACTAACTGCAAGTTGAACCTGAACACTAGTCCTCTTTCTGCCACAGAGTAATTGACCTTTGGGCAACCACTTCACTTGGTCCACATATTCTTGTCTATAATAATAAATAGAGTTAAAACAGATGTTCCAGGGTCTTTTCTAATCCGAGATTTTACAATTCCATTTTAAATTAGTACTTTGTGTTTAAATATTGAACACCTATTGACTATCCAAGACTGCTTACTCTTACGAGAGGAATGGAAAGCAATGCAGAATAATCTTCTCAAGGAGCCTGAATCTTGGAGATCAGCAGTAGATGGGGACCACAGTAGTGTAGAGGGTTTGTATTGGAGACTAGAGAAAATAATATTGGATGCTAAGGTGGGGTGGCTGAATCTTGGTGCATCTGGTAAATGTTTGTTGTTTTCCACGTTTTTGAAAAATTAAGATGTAGTGAGATTAATCAATTTATGCTTAGATCTCTATTGCTAATCCAGTGTGTCCAGACTTTAGTTCTTAGAGCCAAAAAGATGGAAGTAAGATTTGAAGTTAGGTTTCCAAGAAATGGGTCCTTTTGGGGGGATATCACACAGCCTTCATTTTGTTTTTAACTTGTATTTCAACTTTTGGTATTATAGTAACCTTCCAAACTAAATTAATTTGAAGGCAGTTTTTTAGGTATGTGGGAGGAGTTAGCATATCTGACTTGACATGATCTTTTCTACAAGTCTTTCTAGTAAAACAATAGTTCTCTTTTCACTTTGTTTATATTTGTATGGCCAATAACAGATCTGGTGAAAGCTACATATTTTGAAAATCATGATGGAAGAATTTTTTTTCATTAACACGATAGTTTTTTGTTTTTTTTTTAATAAAAGATACTTGTTGGAAATAGCTATTTGGTAATAGTTGATAATTTCTTTGATTATAAGAAGGAATGATAATTTTAAAGCCTTCTGTATATCTGAAAATGATCTGAATGAAATCTTTCAAGTTAAATAGTAAAGATCGAAGTATACTCTAAGAGGTCATTGTGATTAAAAAATACAGAGGCCATTATTGTATCTCATCAACAATTAGCAGAGGTAGATGTTCAAAATGCAAAGAATCCAAGTGTACTTATAGATAAGGGTGAACATGGTTTTTACGTTATCAACTAGTTAAGCCCCCACCCCAAATGTGATTAAGGTTTATAAATCAAAGCCAAGGTGGTTGTGTGTGTGTGAGCAGTATACCTTGTCATTTTGGGGATCATAATTTGTTGATTGTTTAAAAATTTGTGGTTGAGTTTTGTCTCAGGTACAGTTCTATAGTCAGTAACATTACTACATCTGTATAACTGGACTGGTATGTTTCCATCTATGGATTGGAAGAAAATATGAGTGTCAGCTTGCTTTCTCATTAACTACAGTAAACAGTTTTTTATTATATGACTTCAGCAGTGGTTTAATTTAGATAGGATTTTTGGCTTTGTGCTTTCAGGTCTTACCAAACTTGTGGAGAATGTAGTTTGATAGCCAGATTTTTTTCAAAGGAGTTCTTTAACTAGGTATGCTGTTTTCCATTGCTCTACAAGCACTATAAATAAAATGCAGTCATTAAGTCTTCACTTAGTTTTAACTTTTGTTAACATTAGTATGAAAAAAGGAAAAAGGAAAACCCCTCTGATTGGATGAGCTGCAAAATATTTGACCAAGGGTAAGTCTCTATATGAAATGGGTAATATATTTTTGTGAGTCTGTATATGTGTTTAATTTAAACCAGTGTTTGGCTCATTTCCATAAAAGTAATTTGAATATTGAGAACAACAGTTGGCAGGGAAGCATGATACCAAATATTGTTTTCATCATACTTTCACATGCATAGTTCTCTTAAGTTTACCAGACAGTTATTGTCCTCAGTTATAGATAGAAACCAGAGGCTCAGAAAAGTCAAGTTACTGACTGCAGGGGCCAAATTGAGATTGCCTAGGCTTATGGATCCTAAGGCCAGTGTTCTAGTCTTGCTTCACAGACCCCCTTCTCTTTTATGAGTTTATTTTTTAGTGAAAGATGCAGGTGAATTGAGACTAAACTGAACTTTGTAAAATAAAACATTTTATTTTGATTGTTTAAAAGTTCTCTATTCCAGTCACATACTGTTTCACTTTGTCCTGGAGGAGAAAACAGTAATTATTCTTCAATTTTGGAGGTGGCTAACTACATTTGCCCCTCAAGATTAATACGGTGAAAACCCCGATTCATTTTCAATGTATTCTCCAGCAAAAATCATGATTCAAAGACTGAGCTCTAAAATATTCTAATAAAGTATAACTGACACTTATATTGTTCATTACAGCTTGTAAAGTGCCTTTCTTTTTATACTCATAGCTTCCACAGTTATGTGCCTGCGTGTGTCTCATGATCTCCCAGGCATGAAGCAGTAATACAGTTAGATTTGAGTTGACTTAATGAGGAAACACTGAGAAGGTGAACAGTCCTATTCAGGTACACAGATCCCCCAACTCTCCCTTTGTCTTCTCAGAGTCGAGAGTTCTGTGTCTACAAATATTGGCAGTAGGGCTAAGGTGAAATGCTGTAGAAGGTGGGGGACTGCAGGAGTGGAGTGTATGGGATAACGTTCGCATCACCAGTCTAGTGTTCTTTTTGTGGCAGCAAATATTTTCGTATTTCATTGTAAGACATGTTTGTTTGTTACCGGTGGAGTGATATTCTTTGTTTAGTTTAGAGGAGGTAAACTAGGAAAACCAGGGGATGTTGGGTTGGTTGGGGTTGAAGTAATGGTGGGCAGGAGTCTTTTTTTTAGGGTGCCCAGGAGAGAGGAAAAGTTTTGTGTAGCAGGAACCTCTCTTTTTTTCCTACTTTGGATTGTTTCTCTTATTTCCACTTTTTTTCTTTATTCATTTCTCATTACCATCCTTGTTTGAAAAAACCCTCAACCTGTACTGTCCTGTACAGGTCTAAATTGAACTTACTAGAACTAGGAAGGAGAACGATTTTGTTTTTGTTTCTATTTTTTTAAATAGCTTTTTGTTCAGCTTCTGGAGCAGAAGTGGTAGAAGGGGCTGAAAAGTAGAGGGGGTTCTGGCTGCTAGTAAATGGCTGGGATCTGAAAGGACTGTAAAGAAACAGTCTGAAGTTAACTGCTTAATTTCTTCACAATATAAAGTTACTATTGCCTACTTATAGATCGGTATTGTGGTTTAGAATGGATAAACAAGGCAGTGACAGTTGTGTATATCTAAGCTGTGTGTGACCAGCTGGTCAGTCACTGGCACTCCTTGTCCCCACCTCTGTCTTAGTCAGTTAGTTAGTACTACAGATTGGAATTTTTACCCTTCTGTTGTTGAGGAGGCTGGAGGAAGGTTGAGAACCTTTGTTCTAGAGTGCCCCTGGGAAACAGTTTATCTAGCCAGAGCCATATACAAAAGTGCATTTGACAAAAGTTATGGAGTGTCATTGATGCTATTAACTGTGTGACACCATACATTTGTTTTTGGAATTCACTCAACCAAAATTTATTAAGCCTCCGTTATATGCATTATTAGTTTTCAGTATTTAGCTTTGTTTAAATAGCATCATCATAGGGATTTGTTAGTTTATTTTTTGTTCTAATAGGGTTTCAGATTAGTCAGGAGGGTGAACTTGTAAACTCTAGATAGGAAGTTTTAGAACGTTTGTGCTAGTGATGATCAACTGCATTTTATTTCTCTGCCACACATCATCTGTAAACTGGCAGTAATGTCCATCCGTGTTTGTTGGGTGGCTCTGACTTTTTTTTTTAATAAAGATTTTTATTGGGGAATTGGGGGATGGGAACAGTGCTGGGGAATTGGGGGAAGGGGACAGACAAGTTGCTGTCCTTTTGTTCTTCAGTCTAGTTGTGGAGGATGTTGCTTCATTGGCCCAAGTTGGCGCCATCATTGTGCTCTTCCCAAGCGAGGCAGATCAGTCGCTGGCTTCTGGACAGCCACTCATGGTGGCTGCTGGCCGCTCACGCTGGCTGCTGGCTACACACAGTAGCGCATGGCAACCCACTGCAGCAGGGGCTGCAGCCTCCGCTGTCGCTGGTGACTCACGGCAACCCAGCTCCAGGTTGAGCTGTTGTTCAGCATCTTAGCTGTGGAGGGCAGTGTCACTGGCCCTCATGAGGAATCCAAACTGGGGCCCTCTGGCGTCCCAAGCCAGTTCTTAACCAACGCGCCATTTGGCCGGCCCATGGGTGGCTCTGACTTTTAATAAAAAGGCTTAAGTGCTTTAGGATGGAGTAGAATTTTCATTTTGGAAGGAACCTTAAAGACCTAGGCCAAATCACCTTTTATAAATGAGGGAGGAAACAGACCCATAGTGGTTGCATCTAGTTCATGATGAACTGTTGTGACAATTTTTAAACAACTATGTGTGTGGAGCAACATTTCTCAGTTTAAAAATCGATTAACTCCCCCCCCCCCATGCAGGAATGATTGAGAATGTTTAATTCATGCACATGACTGGTTAGTAAAGATTGAGGCCAGTGTGTTGCAGGTGATACATAGGACTTTAAAGAAAATAGTCATTCGTTTTGGTCAGAGGTGAAGGTGATTATTTGAAATGTGCTTATACAGATTTTAATCAAAGAAGATTGAGTTGTTTCATAAGATACGAGAATATATAGAGAGTATATTCAGTGTATATAATTAAGCATGAAGAAAGGTTTGATAATTGAAGGTAATTAACTCAAGATTCACTTGCTTCCAGGGCTAGTAATGTCTTTATGTATCACACCAAAATAAAAATCTAGCCCTGTACACTAATTTATCATGAACTTTAATTTTTGTTTTTGCACAGTTAATGAAAATCAAAGAAACTTTTTCTAAAAGAAGTATGAAGCAAAATGAAATTCTTAGGATATTGAAAAAAATGTGTTAATTTGCTTTTTAAAAAGTTTTTAGGGCCGGCCGAGTGGCTCAGTTGGTTAAGAGCTTGCTC
Organism: Hipposideros armiger; assembly: GCF_001890085.2. Taxonomy (NCBI): domain Eukaryota; kingdom Metazoa; phylum Chordata; class Mammalia; order Chiroptera; family Hipposideridae; genus Hipposideros; species Hipposideros armiger. Next base: position 1,923,195 of record NW_017731416.1, read on the forward strand.
AAGAGTGCGAGCTCTGAGCAACAGGGTCGCTGGTTCTATTCCCCACCAGAGCTGAGCTGCCACTGAGCTGACAACAGGTGGCAGGATGGCTCAGCTAAAAAAAAAAAAAAAAAAAATTTTAAGGCCAGCCGAGTGGCGTGTTGGTTAAGAGCTGGCTTGGGAAGCCAGCTCTGAGCAGCAGGACCCCGGTTCGGATCCCACATGGGCCAGTGACACTGCCCTCTACAGCTAAGATGATGAAAAACAGCTCAACCTGGAGCTGGGCTGCCTGTGAATCAACAGCGACAGGCGTAGGCTGCAGCACCTGCTGCAGTGGGCTGCCATAAGCTACTGTGTGTGGCTGGCAGCCGGCGTGAGCGACCGTCCAGAGGCCTGTGACCGATCTGCCTCACCTGGGAAGAACGCAATGATAATACCAACATGTGCTAGTGAAGCAACATCCTCCACAACTAGACTGAAGAACAAAACGACAGCAACTTGTCTGTTCCCCTTCCCCCGATTCTCCAGCACTGTTCCCCTCCCCCAATTCCCCAATAAAATCGTTTTTAAAAAAAGTTTTAAAATATCTTCAATTCTGTTTAAACTGAAAAGTAAAATTCAAAAATTGCATTTTTTCAGCTTCTCTTATGTCTTTATGGCTATATTGGTAGAAGATGTACTCAACTTTATGATTAGAGTATGAAATGTTAAATTTACTTGAACTAGCATTCCAATGAGTATTAGAAATAAGCAGATTTTTAATAGAAAAATACATAAGAACATCATCCAGCTCTCTAAATACTCCAAGAACATTTGTGGACAATTTGTATAAGAGGAGAAAGAAGTGGTAAATAAACATGGAATAAAAAGTTTAAACTCCAAGATGAAAAGTGCCAATTAAATCAGGAGATAACATTTTGTATTTGAAATAGCTGAGAATGGGTACATTCTTGCATTTATTATTGCATAACAAGTTGGGCATGATGCTGTGTGTGTGTGTGTTTTAGAACCATTTTAATATAATTATACATATCTGCCAAATCCGGGAAGAAAAGGTTTGTGCATATATCACTTTTCTAGTTAACATCTGCAAGCATAAACAAAAACGATCTCAGTTTATAAATTTATCAGGGTCAGAGCAATTGACCTATATCTCTTTACTGCTAAGCTTACTGGCAGTAAATTACAGATGAATTAGTGTCCTTTTGTTTCTCTTCTCTCACTCTCCTTGTCCAACAGAAACATTTTTGTTGTAAAGTTTGAGTGAAGCTCACCTCTAGCCAAAGGTAATCTTTTTATGTAAGGACTCAGTTGCTCTGAATTTTGCTTATAATTGTAATGTATTTAATCACAGAAGAAGCCCTGCAAAGGTGGAGTTCAAAGTTGCATACAATAACAAGAGATCAGAGTTTTGAAGTCTAGTACAGATTAAAAACCACAGATGTACCATTTTTATGTATGACACACTGTCTCTTAAACTACATATTGAATCCTTATGAACATTATTTTTTAAATAAAGTAGTGCGTGTTGGACAATCAGTGGCACAATTCACATAGCCCTAAAAAGTTGTTCAGTGCCAACTAACAGTTGGTCATTAAATGTGACTGAGCTTGAGACACTGTCGATTCCTCAGATTCAGCCAAGAATTGGCTAAAACATTGGAACACCTCTGCGTGTGAAGGCTGTTGTTCCCTCACAATTTAATTTTTTTTTTTGAACTTTACTGGGGAACAGTGTTTTTCCAGGACCCACCAGCTCAAAGTCAAGTTGTCCTTCAGTCCTAGTTGTAGAGGGCGCAGCTCAGTTCCAAGTCCAGTCGCTGCTTTCAGTCTAGTTGCGGAGGGAGGCACAGCCCACCATCCTGTGAGGCAGTCCAACTGGCAACCTTGTTAAGAGCACGTGCTCTAACCAACTGAGCCACCCGGCCGCCCCTCAAGTTTTAATTTTGTTCGTTTGGGGTGGTGTTTGGGTTGCACATGGCTAGAATGCTTTTGATCACTTTGGGAATCAGGAGAACCAATGATCTAAAATTATAACAGGATCATAAGTAGATTGGTTTGTCCATTTCAGGTTGCTGGTTGGTGGGCCCCTCTAAGGACGACTTTCATTTTTCCTTCTGTGCCTCCCGGAACATTGATCAGAAGATGAGCCTGAGCACCATCCCGTATAACTTTAAGCAGTGCCTGGTTAAAACTGAAGCTCCATGTCCCTGGGTGGAAAGAATAGCTGGCGACTAATTGAGGTGGCTGGTGACTGCATTGGTACCCTTGGGGCTGAGTGTGGCTCCTAGTTCAGGAAGCTGATGATACATAGGGGTTAAATAGGATTTACAGTCCATGCCCCTAAAATAGGAAGCTGAGCCAGCAGATCCTTGACTATAACCTGAAGTCTGAGTATAGGTCATGGCATGGGATCTCTGTATGCAGGAAGAGGAGGGAGACAAGGGATGATAGTGGGGAGATGGAAGCTGGGCTCCAGGCAAACACGAGCACTGCTGCTGGAAATATGAATAGCTGGGACTGAGGTGCTCGGGGGAGTGGTGAATTGACCACTTGTTCCATTCTCTGAACTCACTTCCTGAGCTGGAGATGTCTTCTTTTTGGCAGGTCCCACTTAATTTTGACCTCCCTTCTGTTACTGCTGCTGTTGGCACTTAGCTCTTCAATTCTTAAACCATACCCACCCAGGTGGTCAGACTCAGCCCGTTGACTGCATAAGGCAGTTGCTTAAAATAAGACATCATGCTAAGGTTGTTAGGTGTAAAGTCGGCCCAAATGGGGTGGGAGATACCCAGCTGGAAGATCTCGCTTTCCCCCAGGGTGGACAGATTCAGGGTCCTTGGTGGGTGTGTTTGGAGTGATGGGACTAAGGGCAAAGCAGACAAACAGATGCTGGTTTACTGCTTAGGATGCATCAGCTCTTCCCCATTCCACCACTAACTTTAAAAGCATAATTCAGTTTTATATAGTACATATGAAACTAAAATGTTCATAGTGTAATCCTACAGTTGAAAATTTTCTGAAAGGAAATAATTTAAATAAACAATACATGACTAGATCTGTTCAGGAGGACGTTATACAGCAGTTTAAAGTGATCACTATAGGGGCGGCCGGTTAGAACATAGTGCTCATAACACCAAGGTTGCCAGTTCGATCCCTGCATGGGCCACTGAGATGCGCCCTCCACAACTAGTTTGAAACAACTACTTGACTTGGAGCTGATGGCTCCTGGAAAAACACACACAAAAAAAACTTAAAAAAAAAAAAAAGATCATTATAATGCTGTGAGAAATTGGATTAGTGAAAATAAAATGTTAGGACACAAAATGAGACATTGACCAATTGTAAACATGAGGTCTGTGTGGGTAAAACTGGAATAAATGAGAGTAGTTTGGTTGGTTTTGTTTTGTTTTGTTTTTTTGGTGTGGTAGGATTAAGACAGCCATATTTTTACAGTCTCACTACTGAAATAAACTGTTAGCATTTTAATGTTTTTCTTTTTTATAAAAAGAATTGTATTTTAAAATATTTGCTTGATTTAATAAAAATGCATAAGTATGTTGCATGTCTTTATCTACGATATAGGTTAAATATTGGGTTGTCATAAAAGTCATGACTCATTTTTGCAACGAAAAACATAGAAAAAATACATCATGACTTTTCTGACAATGCAATAGAAATGATAATGCTATTTTGTACCCCTAAGGAAATTAATATATAAGTGGTTGGTGATTCTGTCATTGGTTCATGTTTTTCTTCTTGAAAAATCTTGGCTTGGGTGATTTATGAGATCTAACTTAAGTCTGCTTTGTTTGTAGTTTCATGTTTATGGTGGTTAGGGATGTCGTATATCTAAGGATGCCAAGTAGGTCTATATAAGCCATATTTACCTTGTACCTGATTGTTTTATAGTAGGTTGAAAAATAAAGTTGTGAGATTACTGAAGCCGAACATAGAATGCCGAGAGGACGTTGATAATTAATGTCCCTAAAGGTTGCTTTCCTTCAAGTAACTCTCCAAATTGTTTGGGTTTTAGGATAGTATAAAATTTTAACTTCTCCTGGTTGGTTACTTATGATAAGCTTTTATTAAGGGAATAGCCTAGTAGTGTTTTAACCTTGTTCTAAAAGTTTTACATCGCATATTTTTTCCTTGAGTTCATTCATTTCAGTCTTTACCATTGGACTGAATTTCAGTAGGGTTCCAATAAATTTTTAAAAATCGATATTTTTAAGAACTTGATCTTAATTTTTTTCACATGTTAATTATATTAGCTGAGACATTTGAAGGCTTGGAAAATATTTCAGGGGAAGCAAAGAAAAGTTTGGGGTGTGTGTTCTGTTTTTGCTTCTGTGAATAACTCGGGTGATCTGAGCGTTAAATTATAGCAGTCAGAATACTAGAGAGTGAAAAGGTAGTTATTAAAAATAAAAAAATCTCTAATCTTAAGTTTCCTTGAAAGTCTGGTTCTACCACTTACTTTAAGCGTTAAACTAGAGAGTTGAAGTTGTATAGCTACCTTTGAAACATGATTGGTGAAGGCCTGGAGGCTCTAATGGTATAACTCTTTAGAAGGTCCCATTAGGTAACCCCATTTCAGGGTTCTTTTGGGTGTTTCTGGGACTTACAAGGCCTGACTTTTTGTGATAGTACTGCTTTTCTCAGACCTCTCTTCCTATGATCAGTTTTTCTGATTGTAAAATAATCTTTAGCAAGGACATCTGCAGGCGTCATTGTTCAGGTGTTTTGTGATAGTGTGTTTTGGTATAGCGATCATCTGAGAGCTGGTAAGTTGAGACCAAAAAATATCCCAAAAAGTATATTTAAAACTCGTTCTTTGTAAGCTTGAATTTTTGGTTGTTAAAATATACTTCATTGCATCTGATACATGCTACTGTTTTCTCCAGGATTTAATTATAATTATTCTGGTCTGAAATTTGGTAGGAAGGAAAGAGTGAGCTTTGGCTTTCCTGGTTTAGAAGTTTAAAATGTTTACTTTATAAATACAGAGACCTTTGCCTTTTGGAGGATGATTTGGCATTGTCAAAGTGCAAACTACTGGATACACTAACAGGTTCATTTCACAGTATCTTTTTTCAGAAAACATGCCTGCATATGTATACAGTGGAGCAAATACTAGGGTATATATTGCCGTGTCCCCCCACCCCACCCTAAGTATTATAATTCTTTAGGGAATACTCTACATCCAGTATGAGAAATTATCCAGGTTTATATGTATGCATTATGAACTCCAAGATATATATTGTTAGGAAGAAAAGCAGGCTGCTGAACAATATTGTTTCCAGTTTAAATATGGAAAGGAAAATTTATGTTTCTGTAGGCATCTAATATGCATTAAAATGTTGTAAACAAGGCTTTGAAAGGATATACATCAGCATGCTCTTGGTGGTTACTTTGCCCAAGTGGGGGAGTGAGATTGTGGAGAGTGGTCAAAGGGTACATTTAGTTTTATCTGCTACTAAAAATTTGTTACGAGAATGTATCACTATAACTGGTATAGTTTTTAAAATAAAATTAAAGATAAATGCAGTATTTATCACTGTGATTTGTCTAAACTGAAATAAAAGGGGCAAGTAGCATTTAAGCTTAATTTTCCTTACATGATTTGAATAGAAATTTTGAGTAGATTGTAATAAGGAACTTCAGGCAGTCATGATGTTATCTTTTTATCATTCATATAGAGCCTAGTGGTAGGCAGTGTCAATGTACTTTGAAACTTAACTTCTGATAGAATTAAATGTGATAACGCCCATGGCAAGATTTACATGGTATGTGATTATCTGTTTTCTTATGTCGTTGCCTTTTTAAAACTTCTGAATAACTTTCGCAAATTTCTTTGAAGTAGGGCTTATTACATTCGCATGTATTTTCATTAGTATGTATGTACTAGATGCTAAAAACACTAGATTTGGTATTCAGTGCCAAACAGGATTAGTAATAGAATATGCTGAGTGAACATCTGCTTTTTGGTAATAATAAATCAGAGGAGGCTGGAATTATACTAGAGACTTAGGTTATATGTATTTCTTAAGAAATACCTCTTTTCGAGACAGTGGATTTTTTTCTACATTTAAAAATGTTAGATCAAATTAATAATTTTGGATGTTAGTGGTTGGTGAGTGTCCTGAAATAGGGTCCTCAAAATGTTTGGAGACTTTGAAAATAGTGATTCTTAAAATTGGCTGCTGCTGAAAGCAGCAATGTGGAATGGGGAGGGGAGACTTAAAAAAATTATTGATGTTTGGAATCCGCCACCAGACATTCTTACTTAATTGGGAGAGGAGTTAGCCTGGGCTTCTGGATTTTTAAAAAGAGCCTTCCAAGTGATTTTTATGGTGTGGTTAAGGTTGCATACCACTGCTTTAAAACCAGTCCTTGCCATATTTGGTTGTCACTCAAAATACAATGAGCCAAGGCTCATTAGGAACAGTTCTGTTCATTTCACCCACATGTTGCAGGGTTTTGCCTTTTCCTGACCTAGTCTGCCACTGTACATTCTGAAACACCATGCTAGTTGCACATAAAAGGGGTACTCAGTAAATGTTGAATATATGAAGTAAATACCTTTAACCCATTCTCAGAACAAATTTCTTTGACCTTTGTAGCTTAACTGAAATCAGGGTCTCCCTGAGGAAGTCATGTACCTTCTTTAATAGCCCTCCCCAGTGGATGGATGGATGGATGCTGCCTCCCTCAAGGATAAAATTGTTTTCAGGCTTCTGTCCTCTACCTAAGTACCCAGGCATCTTTCCTTACTGCTGTTACCTGTTTATACATTAAGCACCTCCTACATCTTAGATATTGTTCACAGCAATGGACTGTGTGTGCAGTGGTGAATAAAATGAATCTGGTGAACATTTTTAAAATTGTCACTTTGGCTGTTGCATGGAAAATGGAGGCAGGAAAATGGAAAAGGGATTTCAGTGTGGAGGCTAGCACAGTAATCCAGTTGAGATGATGATGACTTGGACCAGGGTATTGGCAAAAAAGATAGAAGCAGATGGATTTGAGGTATGTTTTGGAAGGCACCCAGGCAAGACTTGTCTGGATTGGTCCCTGAGGACCTTTATGCTCTACACCATCTCAGATATCCACATCGCTAGCCCTGCCTCCAAAATTCTATTAGGTTGGTGTAAAAGCAATCGCGGTTTTTGCCATTACAAATGATGGCAAAAACCGCAATTACTTTTGCACCAAAATTAATTCACTCATCAAATTTTCTGCCTGTGGATCCTTGTTCTAATACAGCTTTGATTAGACTTGTTCCTTAGTCTATATCCATGCTCCCCTTAGGTTTTATACCTGGGGTGACCAAATGTCTTGGTTTGCTTGGGCACAGCTGAGGCATTTCCTGGGAAGCAGGATTTTCAGTGCTAAAACCAGAGTAGTTGGTCACCCTACCCCAGTCCACCCTCTTCTCTACTCTTGCATGTGATACTTCAGCCATGTTAACCATTTCCTCTTAACTCCTGGGATTTATACACATAATTGCATCTGCCTGTACTGGACCTCCTCCCATTTCCTACTCCCATCCCCTTTCTGAAACTAACTCACCCATTCTTTGGACCTCAGGCAGTTTTCCTGGCTGTCCCTGGGATTGTGATTCTGGAACCCTGTTGCTTAACTAACATGTCTCAGCACTTGGCCCTTTCTTTTGAAATGATCGTTTTTATTGTCTGCCTCTCCCCTCTACTGTGTGCTTTTATGGGCTGTCTTGTTTGTTGTGATATCTTATTTAAAGTGGCCTCAGCCAGTTACTCTCTCCCTTTCTTTCGTGGCATTTAACACAGCCTGTACTGGGTTACTTGTTCCTGGGCCCCCACCCACCACCCCACTATGCTCAGAATGAACTCTCTTGTTCACTGTACCTCCGGTAGCTAGCACAGGGCCTGGCACATCGTATCACTCAGGTAGTTCCACAAATGCATGATTACCTCCCAGTGCTTGTTACAGTTTCTGGCATTGGGTAAATGATCAATAAATGTGTGTTGAATGAATGAAAGGGTACTGAGTGAAAGGTTACCCTTAAAAGTTATATTTGAATTTGTGATTATGTGGGCGATTGTATATGCTGCTAGACAATTTTCTAAAACCAGCATAAAAACCATGTATATTGAATAGTCACAATTGTAAAATAAGTTTGTATTTAGGTATAAAGTGTAAAAAATATATTAACAACCAAATATATGGTGATGGAAAGAGAACTGACTCTGGGTGGTGAACACAGAATGTGATATATAGATGATATTACAGAATTGTATACCTGAAACCTATGTAACTTTACTAACAATTTTATACAGATAAAATTTTAATGTCTTCCAAAAATTCAAGTCAAGCAGGACTAAGAAGCCTCCTCATAGCCTGGAATCCTGGCGTGCCAGCATTATAGTTAGAACTTGAAAGCCAAGAACTAGGTACCTGAATGTCTTGCTCCATTTTCATTGATCTTATATAGCTGCTAATAACAATCTCTTAAGCATTTACTTAGATGGCATGTGATAGGCCTAAAACTCCTCATACTGATGAGAGGAACAGGGCTATACTTCTTGATATCACGTGGTGTTTTATTTTTTATTAGGTATCAGATTAGGCAATGGAATAGAATCCAGCCATATCTTGCCCTCTTAATGGCATCATAATTGCCTACAATTTCATCTTATACTGAGACTACCCTTCAAGCTACATTAAGTGTAAATAAACATATCTTTGTTAATGTTGTTTAATGCCAGATGTATTGGTTTATCTTTTTCTCCATCTGTAGGCTAAAGAAATCCTGACAAAAGAATCCAATGTGCAAGAAGTTCGATGTCCAGTCACTGTCTGTGGAGATGTGCATGGGCAATTTCATGATCTCATGGAACTGTTTAGAATTGGTGGCAAATCACCAGATACAAATTACTTGTTTATGGGAGATTATGTTGACAGAGGATATTATTCCGTTGAAACAGTTACTCTGCTTGTAGCTCTTAAGGTAATTTCAATTTTATTTTTGGGCATTTTAAACTGGGTGAAACAATCCTCTTAGCTGTTCTTTTTTCCAGTAATTTGTGATTTTTTCTATCTGAATCTTAGGTTTTAGAATAAAACTGCACATGTAGGAATATAAATATTTGGGTTTGGGACTTTTAAATCCTGGGTCTGTCTTCATTCTGAGTAAGGGGATAGTATAGAATAAAACAAGATTATTCTCTAAAGAAGCGACCACTTCAGTGAGATGATTTGAAAAAATGTTAGCAGGCTGGTCAAATAGAAATTTTTAGTTCAATAAATTGAGGTATGGAGAGGTAATATAATTTCTGAATACTTTTGAAGTGTTTTAAAGCAACAGAACATATCAAATGTCAGAATGGCTATATCCTTTGACACAGTAATCCTATAATTAAAATTCTGAGGATGAAGTTCAAGAGGAAAAGAGCTTACTTAATATGAAAACATAAATAGCAGCCTTATTTTTAATTTCAGAAAAAGAATTGACCTAAATATTCAATGGTAAGTGACTATCTAAATTAGGATTTATCTCAGTGGACTAGTTTGCAGCCATTAACATGACATGATAATCTAGAAAAATAGAAATGATAATTAAAGAAAGCAAGTTGCTTTACACCAGTTATAGCTTTGGGAAATGTACAAAGACCTGAAGGTGAAACACAAAATAGTAAATAACTTTAAGGATAATAGGCTTCAGCCTTTCCCTTAAAAGAAATTGTTTGACTATCTTTTGGGGAGAAAATTTTATTAAATAATATGCAGTATGATAAAATGGCTGCCAGTGACTTCTAATATTGGAAAAGCAGTGAGATGTAGTTTGGGGAAGAGCTGAATTTTAGGCAATTAATATAACGTGTGTGTTCATGAAGCTGCTAGTCTGAATCATGTAAATTGCTACAAAACATTTTTGGAGGTCACTGTTCTGCATCTGTAAAATGAAGGAGTTAGATTAAACAGTGGGAAGCTTCTGCGGTGACTCTAGATATATATTATGAAAGCAGCCTTGCAAGCTAACATGTGCTTAAAGCCTGGGATGGATCCCAGTGCTCAGAGAGGAATGACTATGTTACCTTTAAGAATCATATTTGGAGGGGTTAAGGGCTGCATTGTGCCCCCC
>NW_017731416.1:1934599-1979374 GCF_001890085.2 Hipposideros armiger
AGTGTCACTGGCCCTCATATGTGGGATCCGAACCGGGGCCCTCTGGCATCCCAAGCGAGTTCTTAACCATCGCGCCACTCGGCCGGCCCCCCAATAAGAATCTTTAAAACAAAATTTTTTTTAATTAATTGGACTTCATCAGAATTAAGATTTTTTTGTTCTTCAAAAAAAAAAACGTATTTATATTCATATATATTTTTAATTTTTCAATTACAATTGACATTTAATATTTTTTATTAGTTTCAGGTGTACAGCATAATGGTTAGACATTTATATAATTTATTAAGTTTAAAAAATACAGAATACTTCATGAATTTGCTTTTCATCCTTGCACAGGGGCCATCTTAATCTTTGTATCATTCCAATTTTAGTGTGTATGCTGCCAAACCAAGCACTGTGTTATTTTTTTTTTAAAGCCTATTATAACTCTTAAGATGACAGGTAATTTTTAAATGGACAAAATATTTAGATATTTCACCCAAAAAGACATATGAATGTTCAGTAAGCACATGAAATGAAAAGATGCTCAATCAATAATCATCAGGGAAATGCAAATTAAAGTAACAATCACACCCATTAGAATGGCTGTCATCAATAAGGCTGATAATACCAAGTGTTAGTGACTCTGTGGAGAGATTAGAACCTTCATACATTGCTGATGGGTATGTAAAATGGTCTAGCCACTTTGAAAAATAGTTTCTTATAAAAGTTAAGACATATTCCTAACATATGACCCAGCAGTTATACTCAAATAGGAATCAGCCCGAGAAATGAAAGCTTATGATCATATAAAAACTTACATGCAGATGATACAGTAATATTATGTATAATAGCCCCAAATTGCAAGCAGTTCAAGTGTTCATCCTACTTTTGAGTACAGAAACAAAAGGTGGTATAGCCATACAAAGGAATACTGTGCAGTGATAAAAAGGACAAAACCACTTATCCATATACAGATGAACCTCAACAATATTCTGCTAATTGAAAGAAGCCAGACAAAAAAGACTACATGTTGTATGATCCCATTTATAAAAGACATTTCTAGTAAAAGCAAATTTTAATAGAAAGTAAATCAGTAGTTGCTGGCAGTGGGAGTTGGGAGTGACTGCTGGTAGGCATGAGGGATTTTTTTGGGGTTATCGAGAGGTTCTAAAACTGGATTGCAATGATCATTGTATAACTAAATTTACCAAAACTCATTGATCTGAAAAAAAATTCATGAATGGAGTTTTATACTGATAATTATGCTTGATGTAAAGCTGGTTGTAGTAGGAGTTTGATTTTAGTTGAGATGGGGCTGCCAGATACCCATGGACAAATGGCTATAGATATGTGGTTTCCGTTTCAGTTCAGTGTGATGTGGGGCATGGGATTTTTTTTTCCCAACAAAATTAGAACTCTGGATTTCCCTGTAGTAAGTTTGCTGAGTTGTCATTTGGTTTTTAAAGGCGCCATCATTGCATGTTTTTTATTTTGCTGTTTCAGGTTCGTTACCGTGAACGTATCACCATTCTTCGAGGAAATCATGAGAGCAGACAGATCACACAAGTATATGGTTTCTATGATGAGTGTTTAAGGAAATATGGAAATGCAAATGTTTGGAAGTATTTTACAGATCTTTTTGATTATCTTCCTCTCACTGCTTTGGTGGATGGGCAGGTATGTAGGTCCTTTCAAAACTTACATTGCTGATTATTTTTAATATTCTGCTTTCTTAACGTTTAAGTGCCAGCAACTTATTTTTCCACATTTCATCCCTTTTGGGCCTTTTTGAAATATCAGGCTCTGAACTCTGATCAGACCACAGGGATGAAAGATGTAACCCATCCATCTTCTCATACTGTTTTTGGACACATCTAGGGATGTAAATAAGGTCAAGGTAGACGAGTACACAGAAGGAATTGCAAGAGAATCCTTGAGAAGGAAGATTATGGTGAGGATGAGGTCAGAGAAACATTTTCTTGGAGGAGCTGATTGAAGTGAAGTCTATGTGTAGTAGTGATGGTTTATCAGGAAGAAAGGGCATATATTCAATAGTTTAGAGTGGGCTGGAAGAAAGATAGACCCTGCAGAGACCAGGCTGGTGGCGGTAGAACACAAATCCCAGTATATGTGCTACTGCCTGGAACTGAGTCTAGAATGTTTCAAGTTTCTTTCAGGCGAGGTTAACATTATCAACCATTCTTTTCAGATCTTTTGTCTTCATGGTGGCCTCTCACCGTCCATAGATACACTGGATCACATCAGAGCACTTGATCGCCTACAAGAAGTTCCCCATGAGGTATTGACTTTTACTTGGTAATAAAACGTCAGAAAATTTAGAGGAAAAAATTAATTGTAACTTAGTGCATTATATGTATTCTCATGGAATTCTCAAAACGACCCCATGTGGTATGAGCACTCTTGTTGACCCTATTCTTCAGAAGTAGCTAACGTTAAGGAACCTGCCATGATCCAACATTTGTGGAACTGGGCTTAGGACATAGGATGGTGTTGTCTTCAGAGCCTCTGCCTTAATTACCAGACTGTCTGCCTTACTTTGATATTTGCATACTGTAGGCCGATTAATTAGTTTGGGTTTGTTGCTATTGGGGCTCATTGATGTAGGCTTTTCCTCTTAAAGATATCTGGAAATAGTTTCTTATTTGACACAGATAATCTGACTTTCAGCTGCTGAACCTTTTACTGTTTTCAGCAAATACCACTTAAAAAGTACGACTTGGTAGGGTGCTACTTTTGATGAATTACTCAAATCCTATATTAACCATTTTTGCAATAGGCAATTAAAAACTTAACTTACTTTTTAGGGTCCAATGTGTGACTTGCTGTGGTCAGATCCAGATGACCGTGGTGGTTGGGGTATATCTCCTCGAGGAGCTGGTTACACCTTTGGGCAAGATATTTCTGAGACTTTTAATCATGCCAATGGCCTCACGTTGGTGTCTAGAGCTCACCAGCTGGTGATGGAGGTACGTTCTCTTTGAAAACTGATTTGCTTTCTAAGTAAACTTAATGAAGGAAGATATTAGGGAGTTTTAAATTAATGAGAATATTCCGAGTATTCTTTCCAGTGTTTGCCATTATAACCTGAGCCTTTTCACCAGGCGCACACTAGAATTGAAATCGCAGGCTTTTCATCACAACGAAATTCATAGTTCATGTGTTTTCAGAGATTCTTTTTTTTTTTTTAATTAAGTTTATTGGGGTGGCATTGGTTACTAACATTATATAAGTTTCAAGTGTACAGCTCTAAAATACATCATCTGTATATTGCACTGTGTGCTCTCCACCCAAATCCTAGTCTCCCTCTGTCACCATAAATTTGACAGAGATTCTTAATGACTGGACAGTGCTTGGGATTTAAGAGTAGGAAAGTAAGATTCAGGGAGCAGGAGAGAGGGGAATGTAATCTTTTATTATCTCAGTTTTGTTATTTCATATTTAACCTGTATGTGTGGAGGAGAGATTGGGAAGTAATAAACCAAAATAACTTAAAGTGGTCCTTTGGATGGTAGGAATACAGGTGATTTGAAAGAACAAACATAAAGAGAAAATGGCTCAATTCTTAGAACCTTCATTTAGCATACTTATAAAATTGGGCTCCTAAAGTCTGACTTTGCTAAAGATAAGGAAAGAGATTTGTGAACAAGACTTAAAACGTAACTCATGCATTCACATAGACTGAGCAAATGATGCTGGAAATCCAAGAGGCACCTCTGTACCTGGGCAGTGACCAACTTGGGGACCTTCACTTATGACAAGGAGAGAATTAATAAGGTTGCTATTGGGGCTCATAAATACTCCTAGACGTATTTATCTGCCTCTACAAGGAATGGCCCTACAGTCTTAGATCATGGTTAGGACCACTGCAATAAGAAATCGGCTGATGAGACACTGCTAGTTACAGAGGGCCACGTATTTAAGAAGCAGTTTATTCTGTGGTGATTGGTGCTATTTGGTTACAGTTTTTCTTTTTATAGTAAACTAGTTTTGTAATTTGGGGAAAATAAATACATGTATATTTTTAAAGTTGTGTACAACACAAATGATTAAATTATCCAGAAACAGCATTGATACTTTTTATTATGCCTTTTTGGGGGGGGGGGGTAAGAGATCTTCCTCTCTTGAGTGGAGTCACATTTACTTATGTAAATAACAGAGTAAAATATATTTTTATCTTCTTTTCCTTGTAGGGATATAACTGGTGCCATGACCGGAATGTAGTAACGATTTTCAGTGCTCCAAACTATTGTTATCGTTGTGGTAACCAAGCTGCAATCATGGAACTTGATGATACTCTAAAATACTCTTTGTAAGTATTTATACCTGAGTAATTGGTTGCCATTACTTGTATATATAGTTTTAATGGGAGGTTTAAGAGCTCATGCTAAATTCATTCCAGTTTGATTTTTAAGTTTCCTTTGAAACAGACCTGTGGTATTTTTTAAATACATCATTGGAAACTTCTAATATATAGAACTTACTATGAATTATTTAACTTTTAAACCTATGTTTTATTTATTTAGTAAAGCCCATCTTTTAAATGCCCTTAGAAGGAAGCCCAGTATGTAAATGCATATCCTCTCTGGCTGAAGTGCCTTGGCTCTTTGAGGAGGCATGCAGCTAGAAGACCCTTATCATTCAATGAATGCATAATTAGGCTACAATTAGGGTTCTGTTACATTGAAACCAGCAGAAATTGGATCTGGGGAAAAAATGTGTAAAGCTTGAAAGACTAATATTCTTGATTTTGATTGTCAGTTCATTGGTGTCTTAAGAGTATAAACAACAAATTTATCTTGTTTTTCAGCTTGCAGTTTGACCCAGCACCTCGCAGAGGCGAGCCACATGTTACCCGTCGTACCCCAGACTACTTCCTGTAATGAAATTTTAAACTTGTACAGTATTGCCATGAACCATATATTGACCTAATGGAAATGGGAAGAGCAACAGTAACTCCAGAGTGTCAGAGAATAGTTAACATTCAAAAAACTTGTTTTCACACGGACCAAAAGATGTGCCATATAAAAATACAAAGCCTCTTGTCATCAACAGCCGTGACCACTTTAGAATGAACCAGTTCATTGCATGCTGAAGCGACATTGTTGGTCAAGAAACCAGTTTCTGGCATAGTGCTATTTATAGTTACTTTTGCTTTCTCTGAGAGACTGCAGATAATAAGATGTAAACATTAACACCTCGTGAATACAATTTAACTTCCATTTAGCTATAGCTTTACTCAGCATGACTGTAGATAAGGATAGCAGCAAACAATCATTGGAGCTTAATGAACATTTTTAAAAATAAGTACCAAGGCCTCCCCTCTACTTGTGAGTTTGGAAATCAATTGTTCTGTTTCTTTTCAGGGATACCGTTTAATTTAATTGTATGATTTGTCTGCACTCAGTTTATTTCCCTTCTCAAATCTCAGCCTCATGTTGTTCTTTGTTATTGTCAGAACCTGGTGAGTTGTTTTGAACAGAACTGTTTTTCTCCCCCTCCTGTAAGACGATGTTACTGCACAAGAGCACTGCAGTGTTTTTCATAATAAACTTGCGAACTAAGAACTGAGAAAGTCAGATTTTAATTGTATCAGTGGGCAACTGGTGCTGTTTGTTTAAAAGATACATCAATTGATAAATTTTAGAATTTGTAGAACCTCTAGGTAAATAAAAATAAAAATCAAGGTCACTACATAATCTCTCTGGTAACTCCTTGGCATTCTTCAGATGAATTTCATGACTTATTTGTAGTCCAGATAGTACAATTTATCAGATTTCCAGTGTGCTCTTCATGGGTTCTTCCTGCGTATTAACTTGTCTACAAGAAAGGAAATCTGTGCTACTTCAATGAGACCTGACTGTAAAACCATATAACTTGAAATTCAGTTTTTCGGTTTTTGATTTAATAAAACAGCATGTTTTCAGGTAGACCTTAACAAACTAATGTGTCTGTCAGTCAGTGTAGCTTCTGGTTATAAATACTGTTATGTATGTTATATGGACTTTAAAAGGATTGACAGATTGGTGAGTTCTTAACAAATATATGTACAATACTTGTCATGTGACTTGGGGTTGAATTTGTCTCAGATAAGAAAGCCGTTAAAGCGTTATCCTGTATTAAGCTCTTTAAGTGATACTAGTTAAACCAAATAGAAAACTATTGTTGGGTCATGGTTTAGTGTTAATGTACATTCACCCAAGGACAAAAATGGCATTTGAAATGAAGGGCAGTGCTAAACACGTAATGAGTTTCCCCCTTTTATCCTTTGAATGGGATTGGGAAGTTAAAACAGTTCTGTGGAAATTAATATTTGATCGTCTTAAGCTAGCTGGGTAAACTTGAGGACACTTAATCCTTACTTGTGTGAGTGTAGTAATAAAAGTTTCTTTGCTTTGTACTGTGTTGAATTTGGAACTGACAAGGAAGCTTTTGCATTTCTCTTTTCTAGGTTGCTTTTGGGAGATACATACTACATAGATATACTATATATATTTTAAATGGTCCACTTTCTTTTTATCCCTTCTCTGATCTAATTGACAGTATTTTTGATGGCTTGTGGAATTGATTCTCCAAAGGCCTTAGTTTTTCTACATGTCTCCATTTCACTTTATGGTTTCATGCTTTCACAAGAAATACATCTCTCTAGCTCTTTTGCATTGTCACTTTATGCCCTATTTGACTGAACAGATATTTTATCAGTGTACTGTAGTTTTAGCCCAGTGTCCAAATGATCTGCATACCAAGCAGCTGTTTTTTAGGTCCTGTGATACCAGACCTAAGGAAAATGCACATTTTGTAATTGACATGTACTGTCATCCAGGCTCATATTCTTTATAAAAGTAAACCTTGTAATGTCAGAAGAGGGGGTTGTGGCCAGCATGGCTTGGATTTAGAATGATTATCAGAGTTTAAACTAATTGTCTAATTGTAGAGAATGTCTGGTCTTTGACCATCAAAATTAGAGTGTTAGTAACCTACCTGATTATGAAATGGGTAAAGGAAATGTGTTAGTATAGTAATTTCCTTTAAAAATATATAATTGCTGTTGCTGATTTCTCAATTAGTAACATTAAAATAGGATAGTCATAATAAACTTTTAAAAAGCTTGTTCAAGGGAAAGACTGCTAAAAATGAGTATTTTGAGTATACTGAGGATTTGCAGAAGTTGTTTTGGAACTTACGGGTAAAACGAATTGGTAGAATGATGTGCTCATTTCTTAAGTTGAATATCCTAAGCAAACATAACTTTTTTTTCCTTTTCTTGGTTGCAGTGTTTTTTTGTGTGTGTGTTTTCTTTTAAGATTTTTATTGGGGAATTAGGGGAGGGGACCAGCGAAGTTGTCGTTCTTCAGTCTTTGTTGTGTAGGGCACCAGTTGCTATCTGGCTTCCCGGTGGCAGCTTGTGGCCTCTAAGCTCAAGGTGCTGTGTTCAATCTTAGTTGCAGGTGGGCGTAGCCACCATCCCATGCGGGAGTTGAACCAGCAGCCTTGTTGTTAAGTGCGCACGGTCTATCCACTTAGCCATCCGGGCAGCAGCCCAGCTCAAGGTGCCGAGTTCAGTCTTAGTTGTGGGTGGGTATAGCCCTCCATTGAACAGGCAATCTTGTTACACCAGCTGAACCATCCTGCCACCTGTTGACAGCTCAGCTGAGGCACAGTGTCACTGGCCCATGTAGGAATCGAACCGGCAGCCCTGTTGCTCAAAGCTCACACTTTTAAGCCAACTCTTAACCAACTGAGCCACTCAGCCGGCCCGCGGTAGATGTGTTTTAAATGGAAGTGTTGCATGTCAGTATCAGATTATTTTTCAGAAAGAGAGCTTTAGCTTGGTAAGAAACGAATGGATATTTCTGTGGTTCTCAACCTTGATGCTCACAGAGGTTTTGATTTAAATTGTTTGGAGGAGGACCCAGGCATAGGTATTTTCAGATTTCCCAAGCGATTTTTGATTTACATCTAGATTTAAGAACTCTGTTTTCCAACCACAAATTTAAGAAAATTGGGTTTTGTGGTGATTGAGGACAGTTGTGGGGTTTGGTAAATAATTAAGATATAGTATGTGACTCTTACTTTGTTTCAGTAATGACTTTTACCTGTCCTGTACAATAAGCAGTTTCTTAGTTTCAACTATAATGTGTTCCTAGAAATGGGCCTTAAGGTTTAGTAATAGGCTTGCTTGTTTAGAGATGGATTCTGTTCCTGTGAGCTAAATTTTCTTTTGCATTAAAGCCTTAATCTTTTCTCACACATTCTTTGACATATTTCTAGCTTTTTAAACTCACATTTTTTTCCCTTCACAGTAATACATTTATTCTATTGAATAACCTTATGAAGGTTGTAGATGTTTTATTTGGGCATGCCTGGTGATCTCCATCTTTGTTTCAGTTATTGTTTTTAAGCCTCCTGTCTTAGGACTATAAGTACTTTTTATTTCTGCTTTTATTATATATATTTAATTAATTGCACGGGTACTGCCACAAAAGTGATATGTTGCTGAAATGGCACTGTTGGCTTGTAGTCACAAATAGGTTACAATGTTCTTATTAGCTGATGTATAAATTTGAGGGAAGGAAAATGTGGATTGTGGCTATTTATAATGTATAATTTGTTTGCATATAGAACATACAAAGATCAGTGATAACTAAGAGTAAGTAGACTGGGCAGCAAACCCAGATTTGTATCTCTTGTCATACCTGGACCAGAATTCCTCTCTTGGGAGCTAAAAGAGATAATTATAGCTAGTGATCGAATACTAAGAAAAGACTTATCTTTTTTAGGGCAAATCACAAATTCTCATGCCTGAAATTTAATTGTACATAGCTTATATCCTCAGCAGGTTTAGGATAAGTAGCTGGGCTGTTAGGTTTTCCTGCCTAAAAATGCTGCTAATGCAACAAACCACTTCATGTGGCTCATTTTGATACTTAGACTTCTTGGGAATTTCTCCAGTTAGCCCCAGCCATCCAGAGTATTACCATTGGGAAAGTCCATTTAGTCTTTAATGGACAGTACGGGGTGTGTTCTTCAAAGAGATGATTTAGTGCAGTGTTAGGCTGCAGCCACCAGCAAGTGCAGTGCCCGTTGGTGGAAGTCAAAGACCAGAATTGTGATAGAAGAGAGTACTTGCTCTGCAGACACTAGGAAGACCAAAGTGAAAGGTCCAATTAAAGTTCTTGGAAATGCCAAAGGCATTCAGTTGTCTCTACCTCAAGGCTTAGCATGCCCTCTGAGCTCTAAGGAGACGCAGTGTTTTAATTTGGTTTAATAGTTTCCAGTAGATTCAGAAGTGCTTCAGCAAGGCAGTGGTACTTACAGGGCAGGGGCAAGGGATAGTGGTTAGGTTTTGTAAGCCTGCTCTAGGGGCGCCTCCTGACATCAAGGTCAGATATGTCCAAGCGTGTCGCAGGAAAAAGCCCCGTTATCGAGTATGGTGAAGTATGTCCTTCCTGTTGGGCCCAGCTTCCTTTTCGAGGTTAGTCCCTTGCCAGCAGCAGTGAGGGTCTGAGATGTGTGCTGAATGCAGCAGGCAGAGGAGTGGGAGGGGAATGTATTTGGTCTTGAGAATTCTTTGTTTTCCCAAAACCACATGCAAGAGAAGTGTGATTAATCTCTCTCTTATTAATCTCTATCTGGTTCAAATAAAACTACCATTTTTACTTTAATCCTCTCAATGATCTGTGACTAAAAAGTACACCACAAAGAAACATAAGCCCCAGCTGACTACTTCCCCATAGCCACACGGGAGCTGGTTGTAAAGGGCTGGGGAGATAGACATTCAAATATGAATCAAGATCTTTAAGGTGGCAGTGGAATAGCTCCCATGACCTCTGAAAGTGTCACAGTGATGGGAGATCTGGTTGTGGCCTCTGCAAAGACAAAATATGTCTTTGGCTCTGGACTTCCTTAAAACAGAATCTTAATGATTGTGCTGTAAGCCCTTGGGTTTTTCCAACTTGACCTCAGATCCTAAGCGAAATAACCCTACTCTAGAAAATCAGAAGCCAAGATTTTTAAAGTAGGGCTGGGAATGTAGATAGATGACTTGGATTTTCACGAGATTATTTGTTTAAGCCACCTCTTAAAAGCACTTGGACATTTCTGCTATCAACCTGAGTGGCAGATGGCCTACATGATTAGGTGTTTTAGAAGAGTGCAGAGTAAGGGATCCGTTGCTTCTGAAATACATAATTTAGATGCTGCAGTCCTAAAAGCAGCAGGTCACTCAGCTAGGTTAGGGTTCTGGGGCACTCAGCATTTGTGGATGAGGGGCGGTACTTAAATGATCATTACAGTAAAGGGTTTAACTGAATTCAGAGTGACTGGGAGAGTCATAGGTATTGGATGTTAGTCCTTAAAATGGCAGAAATAGCTAATAATGTCTAACATTGAGCGTGTCCCATGTGCCATGCATTTTACATGTATTATTTTTATTGAACTGTCTCAACAGTTTAGAAGGGAAGAGAAGTTAAAGCTATTCAGGCTATCTGACCCCAAAGTCCCTGACTTTTGGAAAGCATTAGAGTTCTCTTTTGTTGGCTGAAATTTGTATTTAGTGCCTTCAAAGGGTGGGCAAGCGCGTACATGGCTTTTGGGTCTAGAGAAACTGGCGTGTGCCCAACCCCTGCTTCAGGAAGGCAGGTGTGGATGGTGAGGGAGGTTTGCACACTGATTCTCTTGAGTGTTGGATCAAGTCAAGTATCCTGGTCACTGCAGCCCCAGATTTATTTATATGAGCCAGATTTGAAAGAGATGGAAGCTGATCAAGAAAATTATTTTCAACTCAGCACCTGCCACCACAGCCTCACTATTGTTCCTGAGGATAAAGGAACTTTCACAGTGGACTTGGATCGACAGCTGTATTAGATTTCTTTTAAGGAGGTATATTATGGAGTGGGACGCCCCATCCCAACTCTTTTTAGAGTTTTGGTTTCACAGCAAAATTGAGAAGGTACAGAGATTTCCCATATGCCCCCTGGCCCCATTTATGCACAGCCTCCCCTATCATCAGCATCTCCTACCAGAGTGGTACATTCGTTAAAACTGATGAACCTACATGGACATCATCACCCAGAGTCCATAGTTTGCATTAGAGTTAACTCTTCGTGAGCATTTTATGGGTTTGAACACATAATTACATGGGTCCACCATTATACAGTGTTTTCACTGCTCTAAAAACCCTCTGTGCTGTCTCTTACCAGCCCCCCCCACCCCCTCTTAAATCTAAGTGAAATAACTCCTTTCCTCCCTGAAAGCCCAATTGATTGAAATAGTCTTGTAGCTGAAGAATAACCTTGGTTTTTTACTCTTAGTAAACTGATACTCTATACAAGACTGTTAGAAACTAGTTGGCTGTTCAGGCATTAACAAGGATAGTAAGTGGAATCTCACGCTAGCCCTTCACCTGACCATCTCCCCACCTTTCTGAAGACCCTTTCCAATAGGGTTCTGCCTACATCTTGTACAGAAAGCCTTTCCCACCCTCAGCAACTTGGCAGAATCCAGGCTCTGCTTTGGTTCTCATCTGGGTTCCTGGTGCAGGAGTGGGGCAGGTGGTAGGTGGGTGAAT
Source organism: Hipposideros armiger (assembly GCF_001890085.2). NCBI lineage: Eukaryota > Metazoa > Chordata > Mammalia > Chiroptera > Hipposideridae > Hipposideros > Hipposideros armiger. The sequence goes on from NW_017731416.1 coordinate 1,946,169, forward strand.
TGACAGACCTGAGTCCTAAGTCCCATCTGTTGCTTGGCCTAGTCGGGTCAGCAGGAACCAGCCTTTGCATTTAAAAGCCTATGACTCGGGGATCTGCTGACACCAGCATTCCAAGCCTTGTGCAACATTCATGCTCTTGTTTACAAGAGAATGTTAAGGCTTTCCAAGTCTTGAAGCAAAGGACAGAGAGATTTGTCTAAGGGGGAGATCAGAGGTAAGAATAAATTGGCAAAAAACAAGGAAGAAGGGGAAAGCAAGGGTTGTGTATATTGGAGGGTGTGGGGTGAGGTATGTGATTCTAGCAAGAGGGCTTAGTTTTCTTAGCCAGAGTGTAGTGAGGGGCTGCTGTCATCTGGGGAGCATAGCAAATGAGCTGAGCAAGAAGAGATACTGCCATGGTGTTTGATGTGCAGGGGAGTAAGTAAGCCACTGCCAGGCACCAGCTGAACTGAGTGGTTTGGTGGAGTGCCGGTAGTGGCTGGTTCAGGTGGCATAGACCTTGAGTCAGACGAGATTGGATGGCCTGGGTGGGCTTAGGAGCTATTTTGACTTCATCGCAGCAGAGCTAGCTGTGTCCTGTCCTCAAGAAAACTATGGTCTGTGTAAACGAAGGGGAAGGATATAGTGAGGCCCCTGATCCCAGGTATATCCTGGGTAATTGCAGCTTCGAAGTTTCTTCATTAGCCACTTCTCTGTTAGCCAGGAGCCTTTTAAAATATAATAACCTTTGAAAGGGCAAACAGAAGGAAATACCTTTAAACATTCAACAGCTACTTACTGAGCACCTGCTGTGTGCTAGTGTTATTAGGCACTGGGAATAAACACAGAGGTGTACAACACCAAGTGTATGCCCTTGTAGAGCTTTCACCTCTACAAGACAAATATCAAAAATAGGAGAATTGTGCTATGAAGAAAAATAAAGCCGGATAGGATGCAAGAGGGTAAAAAGAAGTACCCTTTTAGCCAGAGCCTGCACATACTGCTGTGCAGGTTGTCTACTGCACAACTGGTTTGTGAATTATGACAATTTTCTGCCTAATGGTAACAATACTTTTCTGATGTAGTGGCTTTTAAGTTGTTAAATTTAGATAAATTTTAATTAAATTTAATACACTAGTTGGGTTAGTGATGAGGCTGGTAGTTTCTGAGCAGGTGACATTGGAGCTGAGACTTTTTTCACTTGTCTGTATTAGACACGATAACAAGATGACATTTTAAAAGAAAACTGAGGTATAGTTTGTAGAGCAGCACTGACCATGACTGGACAATATCCCCAGAGATTTCTGCTTTCAGCTGCTGGGTGCAGGAGGTCCAGGACAGCAGGAAAGGAAGCTGCGGGTGGGAATCTGTCGTAGTCCTGGCTGGGATTTTCTGACCAGAACCTGATACCTGCACCTGAGCAACAGGACATGGCTAGAGAAATTGGCAGAACTGTCCGGGTAGGGACTCATTTATATAAATGTCAAAGCGACCATAGTTACTGTCATATAATTCCCCCACTTCCTGAGATTCCTTCTCAGGCCTCAAAAGTCCTGATTCACACGGTGCCAAATTGCCAGCACGTCCCTTCCAGAACTCTAGAACTCTGATGACCTTGCCTATTAATACTGCAGAGTGCAATCAGACAAGATCTCTTTCTTCTTCCTGCTACCACCTCAACCAACCTTTCTGCATCTGTACCGGTAACGTCCACCTCCTCAACTGGGTTATTCCCAACAGCATGCAAATACGGCTCCAGTATCTTTAATCCTAAAAACAAACTCCTTTGACTTCACAGCCCCCTTAAGTGTCTGCCCCTTTTCTATGCTCCTCTTGGTAAAATTCCCTGGAAGAACAATTATCTATTCTCTGTCCATCTTCTCATATTATATTCTCTTCTCACTGGACCACTCCACTGAAATAGTTGGCTTTATCAAGGTTATTTTCACATTGCCAATTATAGTAGGTATTTTTCTGACTTTATCAAAGTTCTAGTTTTTAACATTGGAAACGATTGACCAAAACAACTTCCTGGAGATAATTTCTTTCTTTGTCTACCATTACACTGGATTTGCTTGTCTTATCTTTTTGACTGCTGCTTCCCAAATTCCTTTGCCAATTCTTCCTGTCCTTTAAATGTTAGGGTGACCCCATGCTTAGTTCTCTGTCACTCCTCTACTTAGAGGGGACTAGGTGACCTTATCTAGTCCCCTCTATATGCTGAAGAGTCCCGAATTTGTATCCTTGGCCTAACTTCCCTGAGCACCAAAGTTATATATCCAACTGCCTCCTTGACATGACTCAGGTGTCTAACATGCATCTCGAATTCCTGACCTCCCACCAAGCTCCAGGTGTTCCCCATCTCAGGAAATGGTACCAGTACTACCATTCATGCAGTTATCCTCCACATGTAGTCCATTAGCTGTACCTCCAGATATATCTTTCTCCTCATCTCCATGGTCCCTGCCCTAGTTCAAGCCTCCTAAAAGATCTTACTGCTTCCCGGCTTCCCCCACTACAGTCCATTCTCCACACCGTCACTAGAGTGATCTAACCTGTAGATCAGATCATGCCACTTGGTGCTTACCCTGCATCCCCTGAGGTTGCTAAATGCAAATGGAATACAACCCAGCTTCCTTACCGTGTCCTCCCTTCAAAGTTCGTCATGATTTGGTCCTTACCTGCTTCTCTGCCTTCACCTCTTTGCACTCTCCCCCATTCATTAAGCTCTAATGATGCTGACCTTGCTGTTTCCGGAACATACCAAGCTCATTCTTACCTTAAAGCCTTTGCACATGCTCTGCTCGAATGCTTCTCCCACCTCTTCCCATGGCTGGTGACGCTTTCAGCAAGCTTCTGCTGAAATGTATTTTGTCCCTGCCCTCCCCACTTCACTTTCTAGATCAACTCTTTATTTTGTTCATAGTACTCATCTACCTAATATTCTCTTACTTGTGCTTGTCACATCTAACCCACTAGAAGACAAACTCCCTGAGGGCAGAAGCCCTTTTTCTGTCGTTTACCACTGCCTACGACATGGGCGGAGAGGATTCTATTATAAATATTTACTGACTGATTGATTGGCACAGTCCACACTGGCAGCTTTCTGGGCCAGTTAGTGGGCCATTGGCTGGGCCTGGACTCAGAGATTCTCCTTGGGAAATCCTTGCCCCTCAGTGACCCCTTGGTAGACAAGCCTTCATAACTGGGCGTTCAGCATTCACAAATTGTCATTTGGCTTATAGGACATACTCAAATCACACTCACCTTCACCTCACTGATGTCTTCCCAAGTCTGGCTCCTGGGATGTTCAGCATCTCAGGGCCTGGCCTGGAGCGCCATAGGCAGCCAGCTGGCAGGCTGGGCTGCAGACCTTTCAGACAGACTGCCCTCTCTATTGGTTTTTGCCTTAGTGTGCTGGTTCCAGAGGCCACATTGGTGCTGGGGTCCTCTGGAAACCCCTAAGTGCAGACAGCTGGGAGGACAGCGAGAGATTAGGTCATGCCTGTCATGGTTTTGTCTATCTGCAAAAGAGCCCTTGAAGCACTGCACTGCCCTGCTCCTGACAGCCTACTTGGCCCCTGCTGCCAGGACTTGCTGTGTGTGAACTTGATTTCACAGAGGGAGACTGGCCCATGGGGGCAGAGGCTACGTCTGGGGTCAAACTGTGGGTGTGTGATCAAACTGCACTGGCATTCAGCCTCCGATGGTCAGACCAGGGGTCTGGACAGGAATCTACTAGGACTTGGAGAGAAGAGAGCAGCTTCTGGAGGCATCTCAGGGAGGGGCAGGCTCAGTGAAGATGCCTCTTTGGATGGCCATCTGGCCCTCTGGCACCATCTGCTGGCTAGAGCCACTCAGTGCTGGAGGTTCTTGGGGATTGGCCAGGACCAGACTGTAGGGCAACCCCACCCCCATTCCCCTGCCTTTGCTGGGCCCAGAGTGGCCACTCTGAGACTACAGTGCCCCATATACTTTCCCTTTGGGAGAGGAGGTGGAACAAAGGGTAGCCATGCTCTTCTGGGACTCTTTGACTTATTTACGGTGAGTCAGTCAGACAGAAGTTCAAATCCCACCTCCCCATTTTCCTGCTGTGAGGCCTGGGGCAGGTTACATAACCCATCTCAACCTCATGGGAACCCTCCAATCCAGCCTGGACCCACAGTTCTCTGAAAGTGATGGCTGCAGATATTGGTCAAGAAGTTTTCTCTTCTACCATTTAGGTGTGGTTGCTGCTTCTGCCTAGAGCTTCCCACGGGTGGGTCCATAGCCCACCAGGGAAGGCGCTGTACTGAGTAGCTGAGGTAGAAGCAAGGAACCTGAGTAGTCCTTTTTGAAGCTTTGTCCAAGGCCTCAGATGGACTCCTGGGCCCTGAGCAGATAAGTTCTCATCAGGCACAGGAAACTTTCAACAACCCTCACTTTCCTTCCTGATATCTACCATTACTTCTCCAGCCTTGGCTATGAAGGGGTTGGGCAACAATGTGAAGGAAAGCTTACTGGGGCTCACAGTTCCGTCAGGAACGGACACTGGCACCATGCAATATACATTATCACATTTTCACCTGCCCTTTTTAAAAACTGAGTTATGATGGGCCGGTCGAGTGGCGCAATGGTTAAGAACTGGCTTGGGACGCCAGAGGGCCCCAGTTCGGATCCCACATATGAGGGCCAGTGAACACTGCCCTCTACAGCTAAGATGCTGAACAACAGCTCAACCTGGAGCTGGGCTGCCCTGAGTCGCTGGCGACGGCAGGTGGGTTGCCATGGGCTACCGTGTGTGTAGCCAGCAGCCACCGTGAGCGGCCGTCCAGAAGCCGGCAACTGATGTGCCTCGCCCAGGAAGAGCGCAATGATGGTGCCAACTTGGGCCAGTGATGCCACGTCCTCCACAACTAGACTGAAGAACAAAAGGACAGCAACTTGTCTGTTCCCCTCCCCCCAATTCCCCAGCACTGTTCCCATCCCCCCAATTCCCCAATAAAAAATAAATCTTAAAAAAAAAAAGTTTTTAAAAAAAACCAAAACTGAGTTATGACATACATTCAGTACAGAAATGTGATTATAGCTCTGTGAATTTGTATGTATGCATACTTGTACACCTGTGAAACTACCACCTGGTTAAAGATAGAGGATTTCTAGCATCCAGAAGCTTTCATCACCAATACCTGCCTCCCTGCCAAAGGTAACTATTGTTCTATATTCTCTAACCTGGGTTAGTTTTGGCCTGTTTTTGGTCATTTCAGTGGACTCATACAATAAGTACTCTTGTGTCTAACTTCTTTTGCTTAACATTACGTCTGTGAAATTCATTCACAGTGTGTTTCTGTTTCATTGCTGTTTAGTATTCCATTGTGTGACTATACAACAGTTTACTTTTTCATTTTACAGTTGATGGATTTATTATTTCTAGTTTTTTTTTTCTCTTATGAATAAAGTTGCAGTGAACATCCTTAAACATCTTTTGGTGGACATAGGATTTATTCCTGTAGGGTATTTGCCTAGAATTGGAATTACTGAGCCATTGTTACACATATGTTTAGCTGTGGTATATACTGGCATTTTTTTGAAGTATATCCATTTGCACTCCCACCAGCAAAGTGTGAGGGTTCCAATTGTTCTACATCCTTGTCGACACTTGGTATTGTCACTCTCTTAACCATTCTGGTGATGAAAACATGAATTTTCACCCAAATCCGGTGAGGTTGGTACTGCTATGTGCCCCACTCTATAGATAAAAAGACTGAGGCTGAAGAGGGGAAGCCACACATCCCACCTGGGAGAGCGGTAAGTGGGCAGCAGCAGGTTTGTGTGATTCTTGTGCTTCCGTGACTGTACGAAATGTGAAAGTTAGAAAACTTGAGTCTGCCAAAATGATAGCTTTCTTATTTTCTCACTTTTTATAGCACCTATTTCCATTTGATAGCAGAAATATAATTTGGTCATTTCCTGGTGAATTCAGTCAGGTGAGTGTGTGACCACTCGGTCATTTCAGGGGTATGTTCAGTCAAATTGAGGGCTCTGTCCCTTTTCTGCTGTCCAGGGGTCACAGCTACCTTCTGCAGAGCTTAGGTGGTCATGGCATGGAGTGGGAGGTGAGGGGGCTGGAGGTTGTCTGGTCATTATCCATCTTCCTCTATTGCTCAGGGAGGCAGGCAGACCTCACCCCTACCAGGTTGTGAGCTGTCATCCTTGGTTTCTATTGGGCACAGTGTCTGCATTTGTGCCATGGTCTCTGTCTTGGACTGCCTTGGTTCATCTGCTTTAGTGCTCCCTTTATTACATCCCAGAAGCCCCTTCCTGGCATCTATTCCCTTTGAGCAACTTCCATGATATTTTAGGGCCTCAGGACATACTTGGATGCTCTTTGGGATCCTGACACATTAGGCATGAACCTGAGATGCTCCCAGGCCCACCTGCCTCGGCACACCCCGCTGCCATATCTACTTGACCACTGTCATACCTTCTCATCATGAAAGACTTTAGACTTATACCTTATTCACAGACCAAAGAACAAATTCTCTTCACTCTCAGAGCCCCCAAACCTTTCTAGGAGTCCTAATCTCTCCATATCCCTGGATTGAGGGGATCGGGGAGGGAGTGGAAGAGCGTCCCTTCTCAGAGACCCACCCCAGTAGCTAACTGCAGTGCTCTCTTCTGTGCTTCATTTTCCCCCCACAACCAACCTTTTGGAAATCTGGCTTTGGCATCATCATACCTTCTTCCTAACTCTGCTGTTGCCGGTCTAAAATTTAAGATTTGAGTCTTTCAGTCTCTTGGGCCTTTCAGGGCTCCAAAAAACTTTTCTTGCTCTAAAAAGCTTTGGGTTTCAAGAGTCCATTTTGCAAATCAGGATTCAAGAGTTGGACTCTTTTTCTTTACATTCAGCACTCTCTCCTCTGGAGTAATAAGATGGTCTGGTTTTAGGTGGAAGGCTTGGAGTTTGGCAAAAAGGAGGAAGGTGAGGCTCAGAGAGGAGAAATAACTTGCCCAAGATCACATAACAGAGTCGCTGTGCTTACCACTCTATCAGGAGAGCAAGACTAAGAAAGTTGACACAGCAGCAGAGTGCAGCCAGGAGATCTGTGACAGTGTTACTTCTTAGCTTACATGCTGTCCTATGGGCTGGAACACACATCCAGAGTCCAGAGTCCAAAGTCTGTCCCATGGGTAGTAGGTGCTTGAGAAAGGGAATGTGAACTGAGTTCTGGGCAGCAAAATCCCATTTTAGATGCACTGAGAGGGCTGGTCCTCATAGGAATCCTCCTGTGAACCCTTCACAGCTAATGAAACTCTGTTTACAAAGGAAGATCATCTCAAATGAATTCACCATAAAAACCAGATTTTCCTACTTGGATTGCTTGAACCGGAGGCCTTTAGGTTTCCTGGAGGTAGTATGCTGGGAACAGTTGTAAATCAGAAACTACTCCTGGCATTTGAGGGATGGGCTAAAATTTAATACCTAGGCTGTGGTGGCAGAAGAATAGCTGGGGTTGGAACCTCAGCTCTGCTCTGCAGGGGTTGTGTGACACTGGAAAAGTCCCTTCTCTTTGGTTTTATTTCCTTTTTCTGTGGAATAAGGATTTTTCATTATGTGGTGTATGGAGTGATTCAAGTAAGGAGGACACCTCAGCTTTTTCAGGCCCAGCTCTGGAACCAGAAGAACACCCCCCCCTCCGCGACCCTCCCCCCTCACACCAAAGGGATGGACTGTGTGGGGGCCAGTCCTTTCTGACATGGGCTGGTGATTATGGTTACTGAGTGGGGATGAGTGATCCTTAGCCCATACCCCACAGTCCTGCAATTGCCTTGTTCCTCCTGGGTGGAGGGTTTGAAGGAGGTAGGGTTGATTCAGGAAGTGGAAATAAACAAGTCACCTGTAACAGACACTGCGGGGGCCCCTTCTTAGCAGTGCTTCATCACTGAGCCCCTACTACAGAGGCTTCTCAACTTCCCCTGAGTTTAAGAATCACCTGGAGACTTGTTTAAAAGGCCAAAAAACCCGCCCCCGCCCCTGGGGAGTCTGATTCATTAGATCAAGAGTTGACCCAGGAATCTGCATTTTTCTTGACCTGACGCCAATTTATTTTTTGAAGTAAAAAATTTTGACATATGTAGTACATTAATATGGATTGAAACCCAAAAGGCAGGAAAGGGTATAAAGTGAAAAATCACCCCAGCCCGTCCCCTAGTCACCTAGTTTCCCCCTCCCCTGAGGCAAACAATTTGTGTATCTTTCTTGAGATAATCTATGCATATAATAGTATGTATGAGTAAATGAGATCCACATGTTAAAAACAAGCATCTTTTGGTGATTCTACTACTGGAGGTCTCCAGACAAATTTGGAAAAAACATACCCCTGCTTTATGTCAGGCCCTGTGCTGGGTCTTTGGGCTAGACGTGGATCTGGCACTGCCCATAGTCCTGCGTAGGGTGCTCAACGAGTTTACAAGGTGCCACTTTGTATGCCATGGGCAGAGGGGGCCAAGGGGCTCCAGTGAGCCTTGCCTAGACCCGAAGCTCTAGCTGCTGAGGGCAGGGCTGTGTTATGGAAAAAAAAGTATGAGAGCTGTAGGTCCTTTCATCTTCCTGTCATCAGCTGTGGCACCTGGCAGACACTGGATACCACAGCTTGTAGACAAAGACCCGGTAACCCAAGAAGCTGCCTGGCCTGCCTGCCCAGTCCCATCCCAGAAAAGCTGTAGGCCTCTGATTTCTTTAGGGGGCCCTGTGTGGAAGTGTCTTTTGTCTCCCTGGCGTCAGGATACCATCACGTGCCTGTTGGTTAGGTTAGCCAGGCGCCTTAGTCTCCTAGGGAGGGGTGGCAATGTTCCCTAAGCAGAACAGGGTAGAGACAGGTAAAGTCCCTGGCTGGGTAGGGTGGGGGATGGGGGTTTTAAGACCAACCCCTTTCCTTTAGAGTTGGCCTCATTCTATGGGCCCTATCACAGCGTTCAAGGGGCATCCCATGCAAGAGTTCTGTCCAGGCTGCACCCTGGCTAGCTGGTTCACTGCCGAATCCCCAGCCCTGTGCCTCGCGCACACGCGGGGCTCAACACGTCTGCTGACTGAATGGATATTCACCGCCAGAGAAAAGCTTCCTCTTCTAGACTTGGGGTTTCCCTGCAACAATGGTTATTTTAGGCCTGGAGACGTCTCCAGAAATCGATGGTAGGAAATAAGGGTTAAGAGCACCAACCTGTAGTTAAGGATCACATACTGGCTTTGCCACTGAACCCTTGGGAACCTGTTCCCTCACATCTAAAGGAGAAAGAGGGTAATCACCTCAAGGGTATTGCGGACAGTGAGCTAACTCGTGTTAGGTTCAGTGGAGGACACTGAGTGCCTGAGTAGAATCTCAGGGCCGTCACTGCAAAACCCATCTACCTTCTTTTCTCTGAGCCCCGGTATACCGTCTTGTAAATGGAGCCGCAGGCCCTCCAAGGACCACCCCCTGCGCTCCGCGCGCACACTAGCAGTTTCTAGGCTTTTCAGGACTGGGGTCTTAATTTCAGCTTAGGACAGCCCCTGCCTGAATGAACCTTGCAGGCTGCGGAGTATCCCATCCAGTACCCCGCTCCCTATGAGAGCCGCAAGCAGCGCTTTCGAGGGTGGCGGTAAGAATCAAGCCCTCCCCTCGCCCCGCCGCGACCGCCGCCTCTCCGCCAGGCCCCGCCCCTCCGGCGCCCTGGGCCCGCCTCCCCACCTTTTCCTCCGCCTGCCGTCAGGCGAACTCCTCGGCCAGCCTCGCCGGCTCTGTGACACCACCTGCCCCGGGGTCCTCGGCGCCTGCGCCGCTGATATAAAGGCCGACGCCGCGCCGCGCTGCTGTAGTGGCCTTGTTCTCCACATTTTATTGCTTGTTTGTGGACGCCGCCCCGCTCTCGTCGGCCTCCGGCCCGCTGTCTCCTTGAGACCGAGCATCGTGAGTAGCCACCCACCGAGGTTGAAGGGGTGGTGGCGCCGCGAATTGCCAGCCAAGTGGCCGCACTGGCACCGCTTTGGCCTGCCCGAGGCGGGAGGCACCTGGGCCTGGCCTGCCTTCAGGCCCGGTGGAACCCGTTTCAGACCCGGTTCTCCGGGAGGTGCCGGTGGGCCCCGGTCTCCTACCTCTCCCCTCCTCTGGACGAGGCCTCTTGTGGCCGCGCGTCGTCACGACTCCCTTTGGGCGCCCGGACGGGCCGGAGAGGTGCGAGCCGAGCCCGGGATTGGGCCTTTGCACAGGGCTAGCGTCAGCCGGCGCGGGGCTCGGCTGCAAGGCCCAGTCTGCGGCTCGGGGCCTCCCTTGGCGTTGAGCCTGCCAACCCTGGGGACCCAGGTTGGGGGTGGCGGTGGAGTTTTTAGTGGAGGTCTCTTGGCTGGCGTGAGCGTGGGCGCGGCTGTGTTTGTTGTTCTGGCGTCGGAGGGAGCGTGGCGTGGTAGTCCCGGGCTTTTGATTCTGGCTCCCATCTTTTCTTTCCCTAGTCTCTGGCGCCACTAGTCATCGGTCCTCGATAACTGAATTGGGGCCGAATCTTTGTAGATAGCCGCCTGCTCCTTCTGAGTATTTCTGTTTTGCCACAGCCTGGATTTGCTGAAACAACTATTATAATAGCAGATACCATCGTGTGGTATGGTGTGACTTTTAGGAGCCTTAACTCTGTAAAACTTAACTCCAAGTGTCCCGCTTTGGTTCGCTTTTTAATGGAGACGTAAGGCTTGGGTTTTGGGGTCATAAATTTTTTATCAGAGCGTCACAATAGAATGTATCTGTGTCATAGAGCAATGTAGGCTTCTCTACTGCCTTCTAAAAGGAGGTGTCAGAATTTCGGGTCACTTAAAACAGTTTTTTTCTTTATGATGATAGAACCCACTTCATGCCAGCCATGGAGGGTGATTTAATTTCCAAGTACAGGAGTCTAAAGAATTGAAGGAAGGGTCTTGGAAGCATGTGAATCAAAATTTCGTCCATTACTGCCTATAAATTTTGCACTGAATTCCAGCTGTATAACACTAAAGAAAGTTCTCTTTGAATATTAAGTTTAGGATTACAAAGTGCATCAAATTACAGATTAGCTGATTGCCTCCCTTCTATTTAATAAGATCTCAACTCCTTTAAGAGTAACCTAATACACGAATTTAACTATGACTAAGCAGATCTTGCTATTTATTGAGTTATTTGAAAGAAATATGAAATGGTCGTCTTCCTTAAAAGTAATTTTATCACCTGCATTGCCAGAGTTGTGATTCTATAATGTTCATTCCAGTGCTGTGGAACATAAAAAGAACATAGAATATTTTTTAATTAAAAATTGGGCTCACATTAAAATATTTGTTTTGGGAACACTTTTTGTTATTGCCTTGTCACCGGGAAGGTCCCTCTGCTCTAGGCCTTGTGCTTTATTGGCAAGCACTCAACAACATGGAGAAGCAGACATATTTGTGAACTGAAAAGTGAAATTCGATTCTTTCCAAACATGGATGGATGAGTGAAAGCAGGATATGTCAATGCCTAGTTTTAAAATAAATGCCTACCTTTTTGCTTCCTTTCCCTAACAGCTTGTCTGTTGAGGGATGGAGGTCATTGTCTAGGAAAAGCTGAATAAATATTTTTTTAAAGAGTCTTAAAAGTCTTTGAACCTAAAATAGGTGCCATGAATGTTTTAAATGCCAATTCTCCACTTTGAAGTTAATAGTGACATCACCGGATTATGAATACCTCAGGAGTACAGGCCTTTAAAATCTATACTTGAAATTTGAAAAGGTCTTGAATTAATCTTTTTAGTCAGGTATGGCTGCCCTTTCCCCTCCCCGCACCCCCCAAGAATCTGAAGATGGTTAAGAAGTTGCTAGCTTAGAACTTTTAATTTTAAAGAGGTGTTTTTCTTTTTTTTCCCAGAACTCAAGTCCTTTGAAGGTAATTGCTTAATTAACTTTTATATAAGAGGTATCTTTTTCCTAATGATTCATAATTGATCTGAGTTAATAAATACACTTTGGAGCAAGTAATACGTTATTACTATGAGGATTTCGGCAGGTCTTAAACTTGGACACCTGGACAGTCAGTAATGAAAGATAAAAGGACTCTGTGAAATTTAAGTTCCTTATTTAGGGAATAAGATTGACATCTGCTTATTCTTAAATCTTTTATTCTCTGGTATGTGGCCTTGCATTGATCCAAACATAAATAAGTATATCCTGATCTTCTCTTTGGATCTGAACTCATTTTCACTGGTACTGTCTCAGTAGGAGAAAATTACTGTCTTATTTGGTAGCTTTGTTTATTTTGGACTGACCTCCCTCAGGTTTGCAGGTGGTTAATTGTGGCAGTTAACTATTCAAATGGGAGTAGTCAGTATTCAGTGAGAGCAGAAAGGCAGGCAAAAAGAGTAAATAAGTCCATTTTAGATACATTTTGCACCAAAAGTGTGGAATGTAACTCTTAAATTTATACCAGTAATGAGTTCAGTAGGGCAGACCTTAAAAGCTTCTGTTTCTAGCAATTATATTTTGAAAAAAAATTATAGAAATACTTGTATGCTAGCTAGCCTATGAATAACCATTCACAGTGTTTTACAGGGCTATACTACAGGTCCTTAGGATTTTATAATTTATTAACTATAAGTTATAGAGGGCTTCTAACAGACTGTAGTTGATGAAATGCCATATAGAACTAATCTCTTAAATTTCAAATTCAATATAATGTCTTTTTTTAGATGCCTTCAATTAAGTTGCAGAGTTCTGATGGAGAGATATTTGAAGTTGATGTTGAAATTGCCAAACAATCTGTGACTATCAAGACCATGTTGGAAGGTAAGTTTATTTAAAAACCTGAGTCGGGGAAAGGGGAAGAAATAAGTAGTTTGAGATAACCTGTGAACATCAAGTTTATACAAGTAACAATCTGTGATAAAGAGCTCAAGAGTATGAAGGGGTGAAGTTTACCTTTTTGAATTTGAAATATTGACTGCATTTTTTGATACAGGTAATCCTTTCTGCATTGTCTGAATTAATGAAGTTTTTTTCGTCATTAAATGTATAAGACCATAAGCTATTATTAAAATGATTTCCAAGCTTCAGACAATGGCCAATTTCTGTTTCAAGTAAAATTAGATTCACCATTTCTAATGACAAAAATTAAGCCTTTGGAAAGGAGATCCCTTCTATATGTAGCTAAATAGAGCACCTTGTTTCAACAGAAGGAGTAAACTGAGTAGATTGTAAACCGAGTAGATATCTGTTTTTTTAACCAGGTTTTCCCTTTTGTCTATTTTGTCATTCCTCTGAAACTACTGCAAAGTATATGTGCAGCACACCAAAAAAGTAAGGCAGAAAAACAGGTTCTTAAACATTTTGCAACTTTTACTAGTTAGAATGGATCTCTTATTATTACCAGCGGGCTGGTGGACATAAATGGCATATTGAGACATACAAATCAGTTTCTAGAATTGGTAAAAAGAAAATACCGAAAAACAGTAGTAATAAGAATGTTCTTCAGTACTCAAATATCAAATGTTTTTATGTAGGCAAGATCTGTAGCTTATCGATACTTAAGTGATACTTAAGAGTTATGTGCCAAGCACTAGCTACAAGTGTGATAGAAAAATACGTTAAATGTTTAAATTTTTAAAAATTACAGTAAAAGACACATTGCCATTAATCCCCTCCAAAGCACTCCCCCTCGGTTTGAACACACTTATCCCATCGTTTTTGCCACTTTCTGATGCAATTCTGGAAGTCCTCTTTCGTGAGTGTCTTTGCTTCATCCTCCATCATGACAATGCCCCGTGTCACACATCGCTTCTAGTATGGCAGTTTCTGTCAAATGAAAACATTACGGTGTGTTCTTGTCCACCTTATTCACTGGATCTGGCACCGTGCAACTTCTGGCTCTTCCCCAAAGTCAAAATGATTCAGGACATTGAGGCAGCCACGACAGCACAACTAAAGACACTCACAAAAGAGGACTTCCAGAACTGCTTCAGAAAGTGGTAAGAACTAAGGGATAAGTGTGTTTAAAGCTAGGGGGTGTATTTTGAGGGGGATTAATGGCAATGCGTCTTTTACTGTAATAAATGTTTTAAAAATCTGAACAGTCACCGTATTTTTTATCACACCTTATATATGCTGGTGAAAAGAAATTAAGTGAGAAATGGTCTTTGCCCTTGAAGGATTTACAAATTAGGAATACAGACACCAAGCAAGGCAAACTGTCACATGGCATTGGGTTGTCGGAAAAGTCATTACACATTTTTGCAATGAAAAACAGAAAAATACGTCATGACTTTTCCAACAACCCAGTATAATTAGTGCATTAATAAAGTTGTGTGCCAAGTGGCTCTGTAGGAACATCTTGGCTGATGTTATTTTTCAGGCTTGTTGAGAGATTGCCATGCGTAGTTCTAGTGGTGGTATTTCAAATATAGTAGAATTAGGATGTTTTGGGAGATCATTTTGAGGTAAAGTAGAGAGGATGTGTTAGAGAAAAGTAAAATTGAAGTTTTTAGTTGGGGCTTTGGGGGTAGGCTGAGATTGTGATGCTGTGGTTGGTAGAGCAGAAGAATGGGTTTGAGAAGAATGGAAAGAAAATGGCTTTGAGCTTAAGCATGTGTTTGAGATTCCTTCAAAAGCTCTTTGTAACAATCGATAGTCAGTTGAGTATGTGGGTCTTGGTCCCTGAGCTGTAGACTCCTGGAGATAAATAGACTTACTTTGTATGGCGGGTCATGAGAATATATATCTATGGAAGTAAATGAGGTTGGCAGGTGGCCATATTGGGGTGGGAGTTTAGAAGTCAGAAGTGGAGAGTCAGTGGAGTAGGATTTGTGGAAGCCAAGGGAAGAGGGAGGCATTTTGAGGTGATCAGAGTGATTATCAGGTTCATATACTGTAGACTGGTCACTTAGGATTTCACAGTTAATAATTTAGAGGATTTCAAGCAGCCGATACTAGGTGTGGTAGAAGCAGAAGCTGAATTGCAGAGAGTGTGTCTTCTGTTTTTATAGTTGACTTCTGTTTGCTGATAGAAGCTGAACATATAACTCTTTTTGGTAATTGATACCAATCATGTGGCACTTACAGTCCTGTATCCTGGTAAATTACATAGGTCACTTCTATTAAGTTGTAAATCCCTTGGTACATCCCACAGTCACTGTTCCATCAAGTACCTGTTGAATGAAGAACTATGGTATGGTCACTAATAAAAAAGTGTGAAAGCAATCCAAGTGTCCCTAAAGGCAGGTGAGTAAGGCTTTATCTAGAAGATTTGGAAACTGATACCACAATTGCTGCCTGAATACTTGCTTTGGCAATGAAAGTGTTCTTTATTTCATCTTAGTTGGTGCCTGGCACACTAATCTGTCCTGTGCTGCTTCAAAGAAGCATTTGCCAATGTAAGAACATAGGGCTTCTTGAAGGCTTTCCATACCAACTTTGATCACTTAATCAAGTGACTGATAGACAGCTACAGTTAAATGATTCTTTTCCTCCACAGCATTTGGGCATGAGAGGTGAATGGCTTTATCTTAAGTACCAATGATATATACAGAATTCTAGCCTCTTGAGGACTATAGTTTGTTGAATTTGGCAACTTACTGCTTTCCTTGTTTTGCATCTGCAGAATCTCTAGTTATGGTTTTTTATGTGTGTGTGACTTAGACAACAAAAATAAAACCATTATAGTCATAGGACAATCAGAAGTGGAAATCTTGGCTTGTGTACACGTGGATTGACTGATTTGTTCAGGGCCAGGGTGTGGTATCAGGATACAGGTGTCTTTCAGAAGTCCTTGAAACTAAATAGCTTAAAGGAACGACTGTTGCCACTTGTGCATTCAGTCTAAAAGAAAGAAGAAGAAAAAAGAAGCAAATCCTTAGTTTAAATGCTAGAGGAATAATCCTTTACAACCATAGGCCCTTATTTTTAAAGTGTCTTAAGCCTTCCAAATAACATTTGGATTTAAACAAACTGGTCTTTTGTATTATGTTTCCTCTAAATCTTAATTCCCCAAACACATGTATTTTGCATAGTGTAACTTTTTTCTCTCCCTTCTGATTGAAAATATTTCATACTATTTCAGGAAAAACATAAGTAAGTGGGTTGATCAACGTTGAGATATTACCATTTCATAGTTTTACTCTACGCAGAGATGGGATCAGGGCAAGACATTGGTGGGAAGGAGGAGAGGAGACATAAGTGACTCCATCCATACAGGAAAATAAGATATTTTTGAATCTGTTGAAGCTGCTTGTTAAGTTCATTGACCTCCCTGTTGTCAAGTGTATCATCTATTTTATTTCTCATCTAGACCTATTGACATCATTTGAGAGTTAGTTGATCATTCTCTTCTATCTGCTTTGGCTTCCAGGATACTTATTAGTTACCTCACTCACAGCCTTCTGTCTCCCTATCTTTAAAGCCTGCAGTTCCCCAGGACTTGCTTAATCATTGGACCTTTTCACTATATTTATACTCATTCATTCCCTTGGTCATCTCATCTAGACTCAGTGTTATAAACCACCAATATACCAATTCCCAAACTTGCCAACAGTTCTGATCTCTTCTTTTGATTTTTAGACTTGCATGTTGAACCACTTGGTCTGCCCTTCAATATCTAATTGATATATCAAACTTAGGAAACTGGAGTTCTTGATTCCCTGTCCTCTAAAATCACAGTTCTCTGACAGCCTTCCCCCATCTTAATTAATGGCAAGTCCATCCATCTAGTTCCTCATCTCATAAAAACGTCAGTCTTCCCTGACTCTGTTGTAGAATTTCACATTCTACAATACTTCCCATCTGTTGGCAAGTCCTATTGCCTCTATCTTCAAAGTACATATAGATTTGGGCCGTTTCTCTTTTATTCCATAGCTGTAAACCTTGTCTAAGCCACCATCTTGTACCTGGATTATTGCTAGCCCCATAACTGATTTCCCTCTTTCCCCCTGCTCTCTACCATCTCTTCCCAATACAGTAGCCAAAATGCAAAAGGGCCTATTACTATTAGGCCCCCTGTTATTGATCTTACCTGTCTGTTCACCCTTGCTAATCCTATTCTAGCAGCACTAGGTTCCTTAGTGTTTTTAGAACATGCCAGATAATCCTGTCAGAAGGCCTTGGCATTTGCCATTTCCTCTGTTTGTGTTCTCTCCTCCTTTAAGATTTTACTAAAAGGCCATTTTCTCATTGAGGCACCCAAATCTATCTAAAATTGCAACAGTTCTTCCCATCCTTCTGTATTCATTACTGACTCTCCACTGCCTAGGACAACATCTGGCTATACCAAGGGCTCAAATGTTTTGACTCAACACTGACCATGTCAGCATAACTGATACTCTGCTACAACCAATATAGCACTGCAGTAGCTTTTGACCTCCTATCTTGGTACATGCTAACTATTAAGTAACTTACTTTGGCAGCTCCTTTGTAATCTTGTAGAAACTGAAGGACAGACCCATTTGGTTTGAAAAATATTATTTAGAATCTTTAAGTAACATGGATTTTTACGCTAAGTTTTGTCTTTGGAGTTCACCAACCACTATGAGGTTTTTGTTTCACCACAAAAACCTATAGATTAAAAATTATGGGTAATATGGATGTGATGAATAACACTAAAGAATATGTACCTTGAAACTAAGTCCCTCAACCCACATTCTTGTTAAATTTCCTAGATATAATATTGTTAACAGTTCCTTATGTATCTTTCTGGAGATTTTTAAACAATAAATGTATTAGTATATTCCCATTTTTATTCAGATAACATCTTTTTATACCTGGCTTTTAAAAACTTTAACCTTGAAATTACCAGTATGTGTGGAGCTGCCTGCTTTGTTTTTGTCAGTGGCTGCATGATCTGTTGTGTGAGATTCTATTACTCGTAACACATTGTTTTATTTTTTCTAAATGCAGTCCATCTAGAGAGTTTAGTATAAAGAGTAAGAATAACGGTCCAGGGCCGGCTGAGTGGCTCAGTTGGTTAAGAGCTCGCTCAAGAGTTTGAGCTCTGAGCAACAGCGGTTCAATTCCCTGCCCAAGCTGAGCAGCTGCTGAGTTGCCAACAGGTGGCAGGATGGCTTAGCTTTAAAAAAAAAGAAAGAATAACGGACCACCTTGATTTTTCAAATGGCTGCCCAGTCATCTCAGTTACACATATTAAATAATTTTTCTCCTAATTACAAACTCTTTGATAACATATTCCTGTATGTCTACTCACAACTTTATCTAGTTTTGGGTGGTTCATGGACTTGTTAGGAACCGCTAATTTTAAATGCTGTTAAAAGAACTAATCTTAGTAAAGTACTTTTTATATAGTCCTTCAGACAACATGTCTTGCAAATTACTTGTTTGAGAAATAGCCTGGTTGGTATAAATTGTTATAATTGAGTTAGGGAATAATGGCAACTCTCCTGGTTTTCTTAGATTTGGGAATGGATGATGAAGGCGATGATGACCCAGTTCCTCTACCGAATGTTAATGCAGCAATATTAAAAAAGGTAAGATAGCAAGCTATACACTTGTATATGTATTTTTGATACAGAGATAGCTTCCTTTTTAAAGGAAGAAACAAAACTATGTAGTATAATTATGACTAAATATTTGTTCCAGTTTATTTAACCAGGCCCTGTGAATATTTGAATTGTCTAGTCTTTTTCATTAACACTTTTAAATTACTGAAATATAATACTATGTGATTAGCAAAAAGGACTTGTTTTTGTATTGTTTGTCCACTGAATGGGTATGACTCAAAGGGAGCTTGAGAATAAGAGATGCACTTTTTGGTTTTTTTTTCAGCTGATCACCTTACTTTGTGTCTAAGCATACACCGCTCTCCACATTGAATAGGATTTTAGTTTTTCAGGGCATATGGCTCCTTAACAGAGCCAGCTATTTCAATTGGATTCTCATCTGAAAAAACAGCAACCAGTTTCCATATTGAGGGGAAAACTGGCTAGGCTTAGAGATAGGAATGGTTGACTCCAGTTGGCCCCTTCCAAGGGATTTTTCAAAGGTCATTGACCATGTACAGTTTCATCTTATGCTTTCTTTTGACCCTGGTATGAGATGCAGCTGTACTGTGTGTTTCCATATTCTTGCCATGAGTGGCTTTTCCCAGTCTTTTTAATTGCTAGACTTCACACGATTCTTCCTCTAAGCCTGAACATTTTTCAAACCTTTCTTTTTTTTTTTTTTTTTAGCTGAGCCATCCTGCCACCTGTTGGCAGCTCAGCTCCGGCCGTGAATCAGACTCGAACCGCTGTTGCTCAGAGCTCAAACTCTTGAGCGAGCTCTTAACCAACTGAGCCACTCGGCCGGCCCCTAAGCCTGAACATTTTTTACATGTATTATTGGCCATTTATATTTTCTGCATTGTCAGTTTTCCTTTGTTTGTTTTTCTAATGTGCTTAAGAAAAGGGCGGGGGGGGGTGCGGCCAAGTGGCTCAGTTGGTTAAAAGCCCAAGCTCTGAGCAATAGGGTCACTGGTTCAATTTCTACATGGGCCAGTGAGCTGCGCCTAAGCTGAGCTGCCAACAAGTGGCAGGATGGCTCAGCTGGTGAGAATACGTGCTCCTAACAACAAGGTTGCTGGTTCAACTGTGTGGGATTGTGGGCTACGCCCACCCGCAACTAAGATTGAACATGGTACCTTGAGCTGAGCAGCCTTGAGCTGAGCGGCCATGAGCTGCCAACGGGCAGCCAGATGGTGACTGGACTTGGAGCTGAGTTAGCTGCGCCCTCCACAACTAAGATTGAAGGACAACAACTTGGCTGTTCCCCTTCCCCAATTCCCCAATAAAATTTTTTTTTTAATTGTGGTAAGATATACATAACATGAAATTTACCATTTTAAGTACACAATTCAGTGGCCTAAGTAAAGTTCATTTACTTATGTTGTGCAGTCATCACCATTAACCATCTCTAGAACTGAAGGTGTTCTTGAGATCTTTTCATCATCTTAAACTAAAACTGTGTGCTCGTTAAATAATAAACTTCCCATTACCCCTTCCCTCTAGCCCCTTGTAACTATTCTGTTTTCTGTCTCTGTGAATTTGACTATTCTGGGTACCTCATATAAATGATACCATACAATATTTGTCCTTTTGTGTCTGGCTTATATCACTTAGCACAATGTGTTTAAGGTTCATCCATTTTGTAGTCTAGTAGGCTTTTTATAGGAGTTCTTTATATAGAGTTTCTGCCAGTTTGCTTGTCTCGTGTCAATTCATAGTATTTTATGACTTAGAAGCTTTTTATTTTATCTAGTTAGCTCTCCTTTCTGGCTTCTGGGTGTTGTCTTGCAATTAACATTCTATTTTATACAAATGTAAAATGTTTTTAAAAAGGACTTTTGCTTGTATTCATTCAAATTCCAGGCAATTTTTAGGTGAGGGAGGTACAGCAATGAACCAAAGAGACAAAATTTCTGCCCTTAGGGAGTTTACATTCTAAAGGTGTGGGGAAAATGTACAACATAAAGAATATGTCAGGTGGAAAAGCTGTGGAGCGTAAGTGAGTTGATAGGTGGAGAGTTATTTTAAAAATAAAGATGGTCAGGAAATGCCTTACGGAGAAGACTATCTTTAAACAAAGACTGTAGGTGGGGGAGGGGGGAAGAATTCTGGCAGTGGGAGCAAGTGTATTGACTATGAGACAAGATCATGCCCTACCTTTTGAGGTGGCTAGAGCATAGTGAACAAGCAAAGAGATAGTAAAAAGGCCAGAGTTGATGGGCTGGGTGATTTAGGGCCACTTCTGAGAATAGTTCTTTTTAACCTATTTGCATTATTACTTAAAAATATTTAAACTAAGTATATTGAATAATCACATGATCCCAAAACTAAAAAGATATGATGAAATCTCATCTCTCCTCTGACCAGAAACCTCCATAAATAATAATGAGCATTAATTTCTTACATAGCCTTATAAGAGGGTTTTTTTTTTTTTTTTGAGCCATCCTGCCACCTGTTGGCAGCTCAGCTCCGGCCGTGAATCAAACCGGGGACCCTGTTGCTCAGAGCTCAAACTCTTGAGCGAGCTCTTAACCAACTGAGCCACTCAGCCGGTCCCTTATAAGAGTTTTTAAATGCCTCTATAAGCAAATACAAATTGCTGTTTCTTTCTTACACAACTGGAATACTTCTTGAAAAGCTCTTGTTTATTTCATTAAAGCCCTTTATGCTTGGCTTTTCCTTCTAGAAATAATTATTTCCCATTTTTTTGCATCCTGGCAGTATAATTTCTGGGCTCTGTCATTGTCTCTCAGCATTGTTAATAACCCCCAACATTATACTATGAAAAAATTTTATTCATACAGAAAAGTTGAATTATACAGCAAACACCAGTTTACCCACTACCTAGATTGTACAGCTGAATACTTTTGGTGTTGATTTTGGTCTTTATTATGGTACGCATAGACTAGCTGATTAGCTTCCTGACACTTTAACTATAATGTATTCATTCCCCTAGTAAGAGAACATTTGGGCCTTTTCTGCTTTGTTATTACGTTGAATAATCTCGTGCATGTGTCTGGGTTTTTAGAATTGCTTGGTCATAATGTATGCACATACTCAGCCTCACTAGGTAGTACTAGATTACTTTTCAAAGGAGTTACTCTAATTTACACCTTCCAGTAGAAGAGTTCATATTACCCTCACACTATTGCCAGTAATTAGTATCAAAATCTTGGTTTTTAAAATTAGTTAATTAATTTGGCAGTCTAAAGTAGTTGCATCTGACCATAGTGTTAATTTTGCATCTAATGATGCTGAGCATTCCTTCCTATTTGACTGTTCAGATTTCTTTTGTGAATTGCCTGTTCATATCATTAGTTTATTTCTTTGTAGTGATTTTTAATTCTGTATGGTAATCCACTGCTGGCTGTACATGTTGTAGGCATTTTATAGTCCTTGTCTCATCTGGCTTTATGTATCTTTTTGCACAGGAGCTTTTTAATGTAATCAAGTATAGTTATCTGTCTGCAGGGTTCGCTGTTATCTAAGATCTTCCAGTCTAGAGTTGCAAAGATTGCTTAAGCTTCATTCTTTTGCTTTTCACACTTGGCTATTAACTTTATTATTCAGGTCAACTTCTAGCTAGCTCTTAGCCCGGTATGGGAATAACCTTGCCCCAGCAGTGGAATGAGTACCTTGTGGACAAAATGCCACAGAGGAATGAATTTTTGTTGTTGTTTTAGGTCATTCAATGGTGCACCCACCACAAGGATGACCCTCCTCCTCCTGAGGATGATGAGAACAAAGAAAAGCGAACAGATGATATCCCTGTTTGGGACCAAGAATTCCTGAAAGTTGACCAAGGAACACTTTTTGAGCTTATTCTGGTATGTTTTTAATGCATACTATAAGATATCTCTAGTCCAGAGCCTTTAGCACTTATAGAGTTAAATTTGTTAAATTCATTAATACTGAATTTTAACACTCTGAACTCAAATGCAGTGCTATATTTAAATCTACGTATCAATAATCACATTAAATGTAAATGGTCTAAATACCACAATTAAAGGGTAGAGATTGTCACATTGGATAAATAAAGCAAGACAAGCTATACTGTCCACAAAATGCTCACTTTAAATATAAAGAATTCTTTAAATATAAAGAATTAGGTTTAAAGGGTGAAAAATGTATTTTATGCTAACATTAATCAAAAGGAAATGAGTGATTATATTAAAGTAGATTTCAGAGGAAAGACTATTATGAGGATTAAAGAGGGTCATTGCATAATGATAAAGGGATCAGTTCATTATTAAGAGAACATAACAATCCTAAAAGTTTATCTGTCTGAAAGCAGAACTTCCAAAGTGAAACAAAAAACCCAATAGAACTCAAAGGATACTAATTGGGTTGTTGGGAAAATCATGACGTACTGTATTTCCCCATGTATAAGACGCACTCCCTTTCGAAAAATTTGGGGTCTAAAAACTGGGTGCGTCTTATACAGTGGTTGTAGATTTTTTTACTTGCATTTCCCGCTGAGGACGAGGCAATATATGAAGACAGTGATTCAGCATCAGACACGGATGAGGACAAGCTAATGGCTGGGAGTTTTGACAGCGATGAGGAATTGTATGAATTTTATGATGACTAAAACTTGAGTTCAATAACTTTATGTAATACTTTTTTTTTTCAAATTTCTGGCCCCAAAATTAAGGTGCGTCTTATACATGGGAGCATCTTATACATGGGGAAAGACGGTATTTTTTCAGTGCAAAAAATGCGTCGTGACTTTCCTGACAACCCAATAGAAAAGCAAATCCACAATAATTGTTAGAGATTTCAACACCTGTCTCTAAATAATTGCTAAAACAAATAGAGAAATCAATAAGGATATAGTAAGACTTGAATAACACTATGGACCAACTTGTCCTAATTGACATTTATAGAACATTACATCTAATGACAACAGAACATGTATTATTTTCAAGTGTATACAACAAAGGTACACGTGTTCTGTTTCATAAAACAAGTCTCAAGTTTGAAATAATTCAAATCGCACAAGTGTGTGTTTTCTGATCACAAGGGAATTTAGCAATGAGTAACAAGCTCTATGGAAAATCTGCAAATATTTAAAAACTAACATACTTCTTAGTAACCTTTCAGTCAAAGAAGAAAACAAAATACAAATTAGTATTTTCAACTGAATGGAATTAAACACAACACATGAAAATCAGTGAGATGCAGCTATAGTAAGAGGAATTGATAACACTGAACACTTATATTGGAAAAGAAGAAAAGGCTCAAATCAGTAATCTAAGCTTTTACTTAAGAAACTAGGAAAAGGACCGGCCGAGTGGCTCGTTGGTTAGGAGTTGGCTTGGGACGCCAGTTCTGAGAGAGGGTCCCAGTTTGGATCCCACATGAGGGCCAGTGACGCTGCGTACTGTACAGCTAAGATGGTGAACAGCAGTTCCACCTGGAACTGGGCTGCCGTGAGGCGACGTTGTGGGCTCAGTGGAGCTGCAGTGGGCTGTTATAAAGCTACCGTGAGTGGCTGGCAACTGGCATGAGCAGCCGGCAGCCGGCGTGAGCTGCCAAGAGTCGCTGTGAGTGGCTGTCCAGGGCCCGGTGACCTATCTGCCTCACCTGGGAAGAGCGCAATGATCACAATACCAACATGGGCCAGTGAAACGACGTCCTCCATAACTAGACTGAAGAACAAAAGGACAGCAACTTGTCTGTTCTCCTTCCCCGATTCCCCAATAAAAAAATCTTAAAAAAAAAAAAAAAAAAGAAACTAGGAAAAGATGAAATTAAATCTGAAGGGAATGTTAAAAAGTAGAAGTCAATAGAAAAATGGGAAAACAGAAAAACCAAAGAAACCAAAAGCTGATTCTTTCAAAAGATCAATAAAAGGTAATGCTATATATAACTGCGTATGTTTGAATTTTTCAAATAATTTTGTCAAGATTTGGCATGTACCTGTGTGTGCGCGTGCACATACACGGCAGTAGTGGCCATTTTTAAACATTTGAGGTAGTGTGTATAGTTTGCTTAAGGTAGCACAAGATCTCAGTATTATAGAACTATCACAAAGAAGGACATACAGATATCTTCCAGAGAAGAACTTATGTGATTTATTCTTTTCCATTTGATTTCTTAAAATTAACTAGCATTTTAAGTTTAATAAGATATGGATTGTCAGATACTAAGTTTGGATTTAGTTTAAAACATCATTATACTTTAATGAAAACAACAATCACTTTACAGGCTGCAAACTACTTAGACATCAAAGGTTTGCTTGATGTTACATGCAAGACTGTTGCCAATATGATCAAGGGGAAAACTCCTGAGGAGATTCGCAAGACCTTCAATATCAAAAATGATTTTACCGAAGAAGAGGAAGCCCAGGTAGGTAGCGGCTACCCACAGCTTGTTCTTGATCACATGCTTTATAAAAGAGAATAAAACCCGTAACATGCCAGGAAAAGAAGTGCCTGTATCAAGGAGCCTCGACTTTACTTGAGGTATAATAGGTACCTTTTGAATTCCCCAAAGACTTTATTTAGAGACAGGTCTGTCTCTATGAGTCTAAACACTTAAATGATACTGCTTTTTTATAAGCATAAGAACAATTAGTTTTCAACCAAAGGTGCTCTTTGAATCTTAACTTCTTAGCAGTTACTAGTTTTGGCACCTGGGACCTTACGTGGAAGCCATAAGTGACTTCAGAACAGCAGGCCCTTTGATGGTTGTATGCTAGGGTACTTAAGAGCAACTTAGTGAATGGGGGAGAAAGGAATGAATAGATCAGAATGATTTTGTTGACACAGCTACAACTGAAATAATGTAAATGAATTATTAGAATTTGCTCTGTTAGCTCTGGTGACTGAAGCTGTAATTGCCCCACTGCCTTTGCTTTTTTCCCAGTTCTCCGTCTGTCCCTTTCTGACCCACCTCACAGGTTATTGAATAAGGTAGCAGTCTTAGGAAAGACTACTTAAGGTACTTCCTTATGTCCATCTCTTCTAGGTACGCAAAGAGAACCAGTGGTGTGAAGAGAAGTGAAATGTTGTGCCTGACACTGTAACACTGTAAGGATTGTTCCAAATACTAGTTGCACTGCTCTGTTTATAATTGTTAATATTAGATAAACAGTAGACAAATGGAGCAGCAAATCAATTGTATTAGCAGAATGTTGTCCTCATTGCATGTGTAGTGTGGGTACAGATTCCAAACCTATGGCTGAGTTCCTTCCAGTTTGATCAAAAGTTTCCTTTTCCTTTGCTCTGAATAAAACTGAACTGTGGGTTCTCTATAGAAAGTGGCATTTTGGGCTTTCCCTCTTTTTGTAAAGCGATTTCTGCCTAGTTTTATTGTCCAGTTAACTTTAGTTTAGTGACCTTTTAAAAGTTGGCATTGTAAATAAAATAACTTGCAAAAGTTTTCTGAAATAGAATTAACAACGTATTATCTTTATTCATGAGTTTGGAAGCTGGAAAAAGGTTTCTTGAGGTAAATGTTCTGAGGGGGGTTATTAGGATGTCTTCCAGCTTCCTGGAGTCAAGGAGTACCACTGGTATTGGTTAGCCCGTATGTAGCAGGGCTCCCTTAACTGGATCTGAGGACCTGTTTTGCATTTTTAATCCTCTCAGCTTTGAATATGTTGGCTAGAGACTCAGTTACTACTCAGTTTGTGTTTTAGGGGGAACAATAACTAGACAGTTTGTTAGCTTTTCAATTAAAAACAAGACAGCCCTTGTGGTATGTCATCATTTTATAATCAGTGATCCCATGTGGGGAAAACTATTTACACTACTTGCATGTAAAGAAAATTTAACTTTTAACATTAAAATGTGGCAAAACCCAGAAAACATCCATCATGAATGCAAGATACTTTCAATAAAATGTAAGTTACACAGTAGGTAGTTAAACGGTTTGCTTTTGTGTACTTAAATGTGTCTCTTTGCTTAATATTAAATGAGTTAAATTTATGTATGGTTCTTTAGCTGCAAAAGACTGTCCTGTCCTAGCTCACTGGAGGCTGCTGACAATAGGGTTCTGATAGACTTTTGTCTCTTCTAATTGTCATTGAAAGGTTCACTGGAGCCATTGCTTCAGTTCTTCCCTGGTTCACTCAGGCACAGAAACTGCACTGCCATTGTTCCCAGCCTCTCCCCTACAGTGGAATGGAGTTTTTTTGATGGCTTGAGATAGCTCACAAATGTTTTATTTTGGTTCTTTCCTCTTTGTGCTTCCTTTACCAGGTAGCCTCGTCTGTATTCACAGGTAGCCTTATTGTGTTGTCTTCATGTTTACCGTGAGCTGTTATGGCTCATTATTACTAGACGGTAGTTTGCCTTTACTTCACCTCTTATTTGCCCCAAATCTACCTTATTTAATAAAGTTCCATATGCTGTCTCACATGAATTCCCATTTGTTGTCTATACCAGAGATCGCAAACTACAGCCTGTGTGGGGGTGAAATCCAGCCCACAGCCTGTTTTTTGCAGTCTAAAAATGTTTTTTTACATTTTAAAAGGATTGTTAAAAATATATATACACAGAGATTGTATTTGACTAAAAGCCTAAAATGTTTACTCTCTGGCCTTTTATACAAAAGTTTGCCAACCCCTGTGACTACTTGTGGATCCCAGATTCCCTTTACGCTCAGGAACTAAACTGGTTTTCCATTTGTCCTGGTTTTAGTGGGGAAGGTAGCAAGAGTTCAGTCCTAGCTGGAGTGTCTCATAAGTTAATTCCTGTTATAATGGTCAGCTCTTGGAAAAAGCTTAACCACCCCAACTGTATCCCTAGCAATATCATGACAAACACAGATCTTTGAAGTCCAAGATTAATAGCATATGCTGTGTTTAGTTTGGAAAGGAAGTATCACCCTCTAGAAAACAAGAGTGTATTACTGTTAGCCCTTGACCTGTATAATCCCTAAGAATTGTTAGAATTATAAGACTAAACCTCACTACCCATATTTAAAGGATACAGAATCTTTCTGAATAGGTAAGATTGAGTGGACAGACAAGATAGTAGTTAAAATTCTTGTTCTATTCCTGACTTGCTATAGACTATGGCCCTAGTCTCTGTTTTATTTATTTATTTATTTATTCATTCATTATTTTTATTAGTTTCAGTAACGTAATAGACGTTTACACCCCTCACAAAGTGGTAACTCCTCCACCCCCCAATCTACTGCCCCTCTGACATCGTATATAGCTGTTACAACATCATTGACTATATTCTCTATGCTGTACTTGACATCCCATGGAGATACACACACTTATAGTTAACAGTCAATATTATTCTACTTCAGCTTTAGGTGTAGACCACTGCGCAGTAGTCAGGCATCTACACAGTCTATGAATTGATTTCCCCTGATAAGTCCAGTACCCCTCTGGCACCCTACATAATCTTTACAACATTATTGGTTATATTCCCCATACTGTATTTCATATCCCTGTGACTATACTGTGGCTACCAGTTTGCACTTCGTAATCCCTTCACCTTCTCCCCCATCCCCACGCCCCTCCCATCTAGCAACCATCAGTTTTTTCTCTGTATCTCTGAGTCTATTTCTGTTTTGTTTGATCATTTATTGTGTTGTTTAGATTCCATGTATAAGTGAGATCATATGGTATTTGTCTTTCAGTATGACTTATTTCACTTAGCACAGTATTCTCTAGATCCATCCATGTTGTTGCAAATGATAAGATTTCATTCTTTTTTATGGTTAAGCAATACTCCATTGTATAACTGTACCAAAATTTCTTTTTTTTTTTTTTTTTAAGAAATTTTATTGGGGAACAGTGTGTTTTTCCAGGCCCCATCAGCTTCAAGTCAAGCAGTTGTTTCAATCTAGTTGTGGAGGGCACAGCTCTGTGGCCCATGTGGGAATCGAACTGGCAGCCTTGGTGTTATGAACCTGCACTTTAAGCACTTGAGCTAACTGGCTGCCCCACACAATTTTTTTTACCAGTCGTCTATTGATGGGCATTTTGGTTTTTATTTCTTGACTATTTTGCACTACAATATATGGCCCTAGTCTTTAAACAAACAAAAAGTCCTGATAACCTTAAACTCTCTCATGTTTGATAGAGATCTGACAGCTCATCCAAGAGTTAAATAGGCCATTTGTGGATATGGTGTACCCAAATCGTAGGCATGGTGTTTAGAGTCCCTTCAAGCTGGCTGCTGTACCCTTCTCCCTCTTCCTTGCTATATGCTCACTATTTCTTTAATGTTTAACAAGAATTTTCATGCTCTCATCCAGGAAGAGTAGCCAAATCTGTCTTCAAAGGTGATACCCTCGCTCCTATCTATTCTCCCACTTCCCAGCTATTCTAATACTGTGGCATGAAGTCATACTGTGAGGCTGCCTCTAAGTGCCTACATAGACTGGGAAGTTGGAAGTAGTAGCTTCCTATAGTGTGGGACTGTTGGTGATCAAAAGTCCTCTGACAGCCCTTTGGCTTCTCAGCTTTTCATTGACTGCCTGTGTCACTTGTGATCGAAAAGTAAACCAAACCCCTTTACTTTCTCCCTAATGTTGTCATGGACTAAGGATGTGCCCTGTCATGGATTCTAATAATTCTTAAATTGTAGAAGCCAGTTCTTTTGAAGTGGCTATACAGGCATCTCTTGTTTGCTTGCGCTTTGCTTTATTGCACTTCACAGATGTTGCATGTTTTACAAAATGAAGGCAAGATCCTTCGCCAACAAAAAGATTACAGCTTGCTTTATTGCATTACTTGATTTATTGTGGTGCTCTGGAACCAAACCTGCAATATCTCCAAGGTATGCCTGTATTTTATTAGCTTGACTTCATAAATCTACCTTTAACACAAAGTAGGTATTGATTTACAATTTTTACATTTTTCCAAAGAGTCACAAAGGCATCCGTTTAAGTTACAGATGCCTGAGTGACATTATAGCTGTGATTTGTTTATTCTACAACTGTTTGAACACGCCAGCTGCTGGAATTAAGCAAGATCTATATTGTAACTTGGTGGACTGCCAGGACTGTAGCCCTGTAACATGACGTCATGGTTACACTGAGCTTAGCTGGAAGCTAGATGGAGGAGGAGCAGAATAACCGTGAGTCACTATGGCTGTCATGTGACTCAGGGCAGCCTGATATTCCAAACCATGTGGTCTCTTAATTTACCTAAAAATTGGCCAATCCTGTAGTCTTTTCTGATTCGGGTAAATTAAGAAAAAAACTATAGGTTGCCTAGGCTCCTAGTAGGGCAGTTTGAACAGGATAGTGTGGCTTTCACCAGGAGAGAGAGCGTTGAGAGCAGAGAGCAGCAGACCTCTTGCTCTGAGTGCCCCATACGTATCCATTGCCATCAGAATCTTACTCATCTTTTGAAGCTGAACTTTTGCTTGCCACCACTTCCATTTGAAGATCTTTCTGATTTTTCTTTTTCTGAAGCTCAGTATACATTCCGGTGGGAAGAAATCAAACAAATGTTTTCCCTACAAAGTTGCTTGAGCTTTAAAAAGATGATAATCTTCAATTATCTGGATTTGTATGAAAAGTGATTTTTAGGTAGAAAAGAAGAGAGTAAGGGAGAAGAATGCAAGTAAAGGGAAAGCACATGAAATGGTTGAATACCTAAAGTGTAGCTCTTGGCTTCTTTGTAGGAAGTATAAGACATGGTTGCCCTCTTGGGAGCTTTTGGTATAATTAAGGAGGCAAAGCATAAATAGTGCTGGGATGGGGGATGAGTAACTCTAATAAAAATATTCCTGAACAGAACAAGATTAATGAGCACATGGGGGCTACAGGGCTAGAAGAAGGGTCTAGGAGAAACTAATTTGGTTTCAAAGTCAAATTGGATTTGTTTGGGAGGGGGGTGGAGGGATGCCAAGGTGAGGGGGGAAGCAGTGCAGCAGAAGGTTGGGTGTTGTCTGCCGGCGAATATAGGCTGGAAAGAGACATTAAGGCCAGATTGGTGACAGAATGTTGGTGACATTCTAGGAAGAGTATTCATTACACCCATTTCAAATATTGCAATTTTTTTTTTTTAAGAGTTTATTGGGGAAGGGGAACAGACAAGTTGCTGTCCTTTTGTTCTTCAGTCTAGTTGTGGAGGATGTCACTTCACTGGCCCATGTTGGTATTAACATTGCGCTTTTCCCGGGAGAGGCAGTTGCTCACCGGCCGTTAGACAGCTGCTCACGGCGGCTCACGAAAGCTCACGCCCGCTGCCAGCCAGTCCCCTGCAGCCTTCACCGTAGCCAGTGACTCATGGCAGCCCAGCTCCAGGTCAAACTGTTGTTCAACATCTTAGCTGTAGAGGGCTCAGTGTCACTGGCCCTAATGTGGGATCTGAACCAGGGCCCTGCTGCTCAGAGCTGGCGTCCCAATCCGACTCCTAACCAACGCGCCACTCGGGAAGCCCAAGCATTGCCATTTTTCAGTGTTTGAACTAAAACTTTTTTTTTTTTAGTAGTGGACTAAAGTATTCTGAATATTGGGGGTTTTACAATTAGAGTCCTGATACCTTTTTCTTATTGACTTTTGTTTTGTTTTGTTTTTAAAGATTTTATTGGAGAATTGGGGGAGGGGAACAGCGTTGGGGAATCAGGGAAGGGAAACAGACAAGTTGCTGTCCTTTTGTTCTTCAGTCTGATTGTAGAGGACGTCGCTTCACTGGCCCATGTTGGTATTATCATTGTGCTCTTCCTGGGTGAGGCAGTCGCTCGCTGGCCATTGGATGGCCGCTTACAGCGGCTCATGAAAGCTCATGTCTGCTGCCAGCCAGCCCCCGGCAGCCTTTGCCGTAGCCAATGACTCACGGCAGCCCAGCTCCAGGTCAAGCTGCTGTTCACCATCTTAGCTGTAGAGGGCGCAGCGTCACTGGCCTGCATGTGGGATCTGAACGGGGCCCTTCTGCTCAGAGCTGGCATCTCAAGCCAACTTCTAACCAACGCACCACTTGGCCGGCTCTCTTGTTGACTGTTGTTAAAAATCACTATCTCCAAAGGACACAGAGAATGAGAGAACTGGATGTGCATATCAAGAAAAAGAATGATGTTACCTTATGACCCAGAAATTCCACTCTTAGGTATCTATCCAGAGAAACCCAAGATGCTAATTTGAAAAAAATACATGCACCCCTGTTTATTGCAGCGCTATTTACAATAGTCAAAACTTGGAAACTACCGAAATGCCCATCGGTAGACGACTGGTTTAATAAACTGTGGTACATTTATACAATGGAGTATTGCTCAGCTATAAAGAAGAATAAAACCTTACCATTTGCAACGATATGGATGGACCTAGAGAACATCAAGTGAAATAAGTCAGTCAGAGAAAGACAAATACCATATGATCTCACTTATATTCGGAATCTAAAGAGCTGAATAAATGAGCAAGTAAGTAGAAAAAAAAAAGAAAAAGAATGATATAAGAACATGTCCCTTGGCCCAAGATTGAGATATTTAGACACCTAAACAGGATTTGGACACTCAGTCCTTCTTGTAGAGCCATCAGTGGTTATGTGCATTTTTGGTGGCATAAAGATGTTGAAGGTGCTCTTGTTTGACAGATTTCCATTGTGGGACTTTGAGGCTAGTTTAACTCATGGTGACTGCTGTTTTGCAGTATTTTGCACTGATGGCTGCATCTGGTCTGTGTACCAAGACTGAGGCATTTTGTGGGAGGAATATGACAATAAAATCTGCTTCCGCTTATCTAGTTTACATGACCTCTGATACCACTCAACTTGACATTTTCACCAAGTATTTACTGAGCTCCTAACCTGCTATATGCCAGCCTCTTTCACTTAGAGGATCAGCTTATTCCATAAAAGTGCTCTCACTTGCAATACTTCCCACCTGTATGGTGCAAATTCATATTTGTCTTTTCTGTGCTGAGTGTACCATTTCACAGCATCAGCGTCTTAACACATTGTTTGTGGGAAACGAATAAACTCGTCATAGCGCTTTTTATACCACTTTGTAAGCGGGCATTTTCCCGCCAAATCGCGTCGTAACAAAGAGGTCTCTATACCTGAGTTAAAGCGCTATGACGAGTTTACTCGTTTCCCACAAACAATGTGATACCAAAGCGCGGGAGTTAACTCAGGTATAGAGACCTCTTTGTTACGACGCGATTTGGCGGGAAAATGCCCGCATACAAAGTGTTAACTCTTATCTGCCTCAAATGGTTTGCAGAGATTTCTGTCCCAGGAGGCTTATAGGATGGGTGGGAATACAGAGAGCGACACTTAGAAATCTGTATTCAATGAAGAGGAGTTTCCAGAGTGGCTTAATTTTTTTCTTTTTTTTTTTTTTTTAAAGATTTTATTGGGGAATTGGGGAAGGGGGCCAGCCAAGTTGTTGTTCTTCAATCTTCGTTGTGGATGGCGCCAGTTGCCATCTGGCTGCCCATCAGCTGCTTGTGGCCTCTAAGCTAAAGGTGCTGTGTTCAGTGTTAGTTGTGGGTGAGCGTAGCCACCATCCCATGAGGGAGTCGAACCAGCAGCCTTGTTGTTAAGAGCGCACACTCTTATCCACTGAGCCATCCAGGTGGCAGCTCAGCTCAAGGTGCCAAGTTCAGTCTTAGTTGTGGGTGAGCGTAACCCACCATCAAACAGGCAATCTTGTTACACCAGCTGAGCTATCCGGCCACCTGTTGGCAGCTCAGCGACAACTCAGCTCAGGTGCAGTGTCACTGGCCCATGTGGGAATTGAACCGGCGGCCCTGTTGCTCAGAGCTCATGCTCTTAAGCCAGCTCTTAACCAACTGAGCCACTCGGCTGGCCCTCTTTTTTCTTT